>NC_064924.1:416074700-416402075 GCF_023897955.1 Schistocerca gregaria
GAACACTTTCAGTTATTTGTTGCACAAGAACTAAACATTGTACCGATGGCATACATATTGCATTTTGAAGAGAAACTCTGAAGGGTTTTTTTTTGTTTTTGTTTTTTAGAAACATTCGATACGAGAACCGTGAATGATCCGGCAGACGTCAATATGGTAATCGAATTCTTACCATACCAGTCCCAGCATGGCATCGTCGAATGTAGCAGTCGCTTCCCCTATTCTCTCCCGGAGCTCTGCTTCATCACGCGGTAGAGGCGGTACATACGCCAGATCTTAAATGTGTCCCCACAGAAGAAAGTCACACGGAGTGAGATCTGGTGATCGGGGAGGCCATTTCATTTGTTTTTGTCGAACTCAACACACAGAAAACTCGCTCCTCACCTGAATTCGCCACGTTTGCGACTAGCGCTGACTATCGGAAAATTACCAAACTAACCTGTGGCGTTGCACACGAAATAAATAAATCTGTCAGGGTTTCTCTTCAAAATGACATACGTATGATATCTGTACAATCTTTTGGAACAAAATCCTTATGGCAAACGAAGGTATGAGATGATAGTCAGGTCACATGTTCGTAGTTGAACGTGTAACTGTTCCTGACTTGAGATGCTACTTACTGGACACAGATCCTGCTCATCGCTCTACATTAATTATTTTTCGGAGCTATGATTTCTTTCTGCCAGTGTGGTATGTCGCAAGCTTCACATACTGGTGAGTCGTCCTGCCGTGGGAAAAAATCTTATCTACGAATAGTATCGCACTTTTAACCTGGTGAGGTTCACTTCTTTCTGTCAGTATGGCTGGTATGTGGTTCATCTTGCCTCGGTAGTCGATTTGATTAACCACAATTATCACAGCCAAAGGATACGCTACCCCTGATAAAAGGCAACGTATAATTACTTAAAAGTCATCAGAGATAGGCAAGAGTAGATACAGTCTAACTGGAGCACTCAGTGTAAACTGCTATGGAGGGCAAACTAATCTACCTGATGGTCGCACTGCTTTTCAAAGAGCCATAGTGGAGAGAGAATGCAAATATAAATAATGCCGTTACTCAATAAAGTGAACCGTAGACACAGCGTGCAGAAACTGACTTGGTCAAGTGATTAGATAGAGTCACGTTCCTGCTATAGAGTCACGTTCCTGCTCAGAGTAGTGCGCCTTGTTACCTGGCAGTGCAGAAAAAAAAAACACCGTCCGAATAACCAATGACGGCCCAACGGTACCGACCAGACGTAGTGTCATCCTCAGCCCTTTGACGTCAACAGACGCGGATACGGATCGGCATGTGGTTAGCACACCGTTCTTCCAACCGTTGCATATTTCAGTGACCGGTGCCGCTACTTCTCAGCCAAGAAGCTCCTGAATTGGCCTCAAGGGCTGTTTGCACCCCGTTTGCAAACAGCACTCGGCAGATCCGAACGGTGACCCAAGTGCTAGCCAAGCCTGACAGCTCTTAGCTTCCGAGATCTGACAGGAACCGGTGTTACCGTCGGCGACGCGACGGCTTCCTGTAACGTCATTCAATATACTGACGATGAGACGGGATAAGGAGCGACAGTGCAGACACAAAAGTTGACGCAACGTGCAATTAAAATTTGAAGTTCAGTAAATCGATGGCGTACACATTAATTGAGGACAGAAAGTTGCTAAGGGGAGTGAGATTCAAGAATCTGCTCAAAGATTGAAAATCGTATTGACGAAAAGGATAACTTTAGCTTTAGGAAACGATTTCTGCTATATCATGAACGGTACAAAGACTGGAAGTAGTAACATTAGAACGAGCACATAGGCTCAGTTGAATGTAAAGCAGGTGGCGAACTTCAGTTCATTGGTCGAACAATAGGGTAATGGAATCAGTCTATGAAGAGGTCGGTTACCAAACACTCGTGTGATCCATCCTAGACTATTGCTTAAGTGTGTGGGACCTGTACCACATAGGATTAAATGGGAATACTGAACGTCTGGAGAGATGGGCTGCAAGAATGGGCATATATGTGTCTGACCAGTGGAAGAGAGTGACAAAGATGCAGAAATAACTGAACTGAACTGACTGACTGACTGACTGACTGACTGACTGACTGACTGACTGACGCTTGAAGACAGACGCTAACTATTCCGTGAAAGCCTACTTATAAAGTTTCAAGAACCAGCTTTAAATTATGACTGTAGGAATGTATTACAATTCTCTTCGTATCGCTTCCGTAGGGGTCGCTAGTACAAGATTAGATTTATCGTTTAAACAATCTTTCTTTCCGCGCCCCATACGTGAATGGAACGAGTAGAATGGGGCTGTTTATTTTGGATGTATGGCACTCAACGGCATATGATTATCAGCGCCCTTACGAAGAGCCAGCATGGCATCCTCTTGGGGAGGGGGACACACACGAAGATTGTCTCCATAGCGAGATTGTTTATAATGCACTGATTTCTACCTCCCTTCCCCAGCACTTTAGGAATGAGGCCCGGCAGTTCACAAAATTTCAAAACCCGTGTAACGCTTGTCTCAGTGTCGTCGAGACTGGTGTGCAGATCTGCCAAACCAAGGGTAGCGCTGATGTCACACACTGCTAATCTATGCTGAACCGAAAGCGGCACAACATAACTTCACAGAGTGGTGAGTCCTCCTGTCGGAGGAAGAAACCGCGCGTTAAAGGGCTTCTCTTACGCACAGTCTGGTGAACAGCACTTCCTTCCATCGGTGTGGCTGGCATGAAGTCCTCCAAGCATGTGTGGTCGATCTGTGTGACTGTAGTTTGTTCTCCGCCACTTCCAACCATCCAATTTCCCTATTCTTCGGTCAGATAATGAGGTAACGGTGTCCAAACGGATGGCACATCGACTTACAACACCAACCAGACACATTTCTTTCGTTGCTATGTCGTTTCCCTGTATGTCAATGTGTTCAGGTACTCAGCGAAAGACCACCTCCTCGCCTTGTTGTTGACGTTCTGTAAAGTGTCATGGATGAGCTGAATCAACTGATCTATCAAGTATACTTAGTGAACCGCTAGTAGCGCACTGATCAAGTCAGAACAGAAGAGAAGTCTTGTACTGTGATGCCTCGGATTCCTCTCCAGTTTTGCCATAACACCACATAACACCGCATCATAATTTGTAAATTGTTCAAATCAAATGGATGTGAATTCCTAAGGGACCAAACTGCTTAGGTCATCGGCCCCTAGACTTACACACTACTTAAACTAACTTAAACCAACTTACACTAAGAACGACACACACACACACACACACACACACACACACACACACACACACACACACACACACACACACACACACGCCCGAGGTTGGACTCTAACCTCCGGCGGGAGGGGCCACGCAGTCCGTGACATGACGCTTCAAACCGTGCGGCCACTCCGCGCGGCCTGTAAATTGTTCCTGAAAGCGCATTTGGAAAACCTTTCGGAACGGGGAGAAGTCCTTAACAACCAGCAAAATAATAAGTACCCCCTACCATGCTCTCCACAGTTGTTTTCACAGTATGTATGTAGATGTTTGAGCGGAGTATCGTCCAACTTAAACCAAAGTGCCACACAATGTTTAATTATTGGGCCACGCTCGTATGGACTGTAGCGTGTGACAGCGCTCCACCTGTGAAGCAGCTCTCATCGCTCGACATTATTAGCACAGTATTGTGTCCCATATTGCGCGAAAGTGCCTAGGCGAATAAAGGCACAACATTTTTGCGCACTCTTTACGTCAGCTAGAGCTCTGCTTTCATAGCGAACATGTCGGCGCTCGACGTTGTAGATATGTATTGCAACTGAGTTGCTTGCCTTGGAAAACACCAGCGTTTGTTATACAGAAGTTTTCTGTGAAGATTTCAGTGGATCAGGTCTATTTCACAACTGCACAGATTCGCAAACCACAGCAACAGTAAATCAAATATTAAATAAGAGAGCTGCTTAATGTACCGCGTACATACACTCTGATGGACTCCAAATCCACCACCTTTTCAGCGATTCGACTGTCATTTCCATCAAGTGCGATAATCTGTTTTTTACCGATTTTCACAAAGATTCTGTTAAATCGCATTAGTTCCACCCTAGACTCAGCCCAACCTATAGACCAAGCAGGATTCCGAAGCAATTTTAGCACTATTGACCACATTCTGACCGTTAGTGAAGTGATAAGCAGAGCAAAGGAATACCAGCTGCCTCTGCATTTCCTTCGCTGATTTTGAAAAGGCGTTTGACTCCGTTAGCCATGTAACTGTCCTCAAAGCTTTGAATGAGCAAGGAGTGGGAGCAGCGTGCACTCAAGTGCTCGGCAATATCTAAGACTTCTTCAACTTATGTTAATATTGACGAATCAACTCAAGAATTCCGCATCTTGAGGGGCGTCGAGCAAGGCGATCCCATTTCCCCAAAACTGTTCTTCGCTTTATTGGAAACTGCTATGTCAAAGCTGAACTGGGAAGGTAATTAGAATTAATGGAAGAAAGTTTACCAACTTGAGATTTCCTGATGATATTGCCTTACTGGCTAACGACTTCACAGAGCTCCAAAACTTAGTTACAGATCTTGCATCGGAATGTCAGTTGGTTGGCTTGAACATGAACCTTTGCAAAAAAAAAAAAAAAAAAAAAAAAAAAAAAAAAAAAAAAAAATGTAATGTCCAACAAATGGGCCCCAGCAGAAGATGTGAAAATCTAGCACAGTCCATTAGAAGAGGTCAGTAAATATATCTAACTTTGCCAGATTATAAATATGAAGGCCAGAAAATCACAGTCGCATCAAGCTGGGCTGGCAAGCATTTGGGAGGAAGTCAACAGTATTCAGATCAGAAATATCGGTAAATCTGAAGAAAACAGTATTTGATCAATGCATTCTTCCTGTGCTGACGTATGGTTGCGAGACATGGACTCTAAACTCATTTACAAAAGGGAAACTTCGGACAGCACAGAGATTCATGGAAGGATCAATGCTGGGCTAACAAGAAAGAATAGGAAAAGGACAGATGACATCCGGTCTGTGATGAAGGTTACGGACATCTTAGAGACAGTAGACTCCTTTAAATGACAGTGGGCTGGCCACGTCGCGACAAGAAAAGACCGAAGATGGACGAAGCTAGTACTGGAGGAGTCCGAGAGAGCATCGCAGTCGAGCATCGCAGTCCTTGAGGAAGACCATCGGACAGATATGACGAAGATATAATGATCGCTGGTAGCACCTGGCAGAGAACTGCCCAAGACCGTTCCACTTGGAGAGCGCTGCTGAAACCCTACGTGAATCCATGACAATCATTTAATGATTGAATTGGCTGATGATGATGGCATATACTCTACTTCTTATATATCTCTATTGCAACAACTGTTGTAAACGAAATAAAACAACTGTGCTGACTGATAGCTTGCAGGACGGTTTGTATGCGCTCATATATCTGCTACAAGAAAAATAAACACGTACCCTCACGGGACAACTGATTTGATCTTATTTGCCAATTTTGTGAACTAGGTATAAGCAAAGTAAACCTTTCTGCTTGTTATCACGGCACGTGATCTTAATTTCCCTCTACTGTTGTAGTCTACGAGTTATCTGGCGTTTCCTAATCAATAAGGAACTATGATGGTTATCGCTGAAACAACCGGTTTTCAGTTACATCGTTTTTTTCTAACACCAGTTTAACCTGAGTGATAAAACTGCTCAAAATAATCGGTTTCTGACATAACCGATTTTCGGTATTTTATTCCTATTACTTACTGCAATAAATGCAGAAATCGAGCTGAGATTGCATCCTTCGCTGTTTTTCTCGAAACGTGATAATTGGTTGAATACTGCAAAAATCACCATACTCTCCTATCGATTCTTACTTACTGGTCATACCGGACTCGAGAGTCCATTACCGCAGCAACGTATTTTCGCCATCTGTCCCTGTCTTGGGCTATTTCCTTCCATGCACCGTCAATACCTAGGCTCCTCAAATCAGCCTTCACATTGTCCTCCCTCCCATCTACGTCTCGGTCTCCCTACAGGAGGTTTTCCTTCTAGGTGCCCTGCCAGTATTCTGCGCGCTGCCCTGCCCTCATCCATTCGAGCTACGTGATCCGCCCATCGCAGCCTAACTGATTTAATAATACTGATTATGTCAGGACTTGAATAGAGTTCGTGAACCTCTTCGTTATGCAGTTTTCGCCACTCTCCGCTAATGTCATCCCTTTTTGCTGCGAAAATTTTCCTCAAAATTTTGTTTTCAAATACTCGAAACGGCTTTTCATTTTGCACAGTGAGAGACCAAGTCTCACACCCATACAGCATAACTGCTAAAATAATTGTTTTGTATATTCTAATCTTTAAATTCCTAGACAATATCCATGATGAAAGTAATCTATTCAGTGAGAAGTAGCACGCATTTCCCGCCTTAATCGCTTCTTCAGTCCGGATTCAATCTCATTTCTCGAAGTAATATCCACGCCTAGATACTTAAATGTGTTCACTTTTCCAAACTGCATGTCACCAACTCTTAACATTTCCTGATCTACTGCTGTTGGCATTCTAGTAATAACGAGGTATTTAGTTTTGTCTTCACTTATCCTTAGACCTACATCTTCACTAGTCTTGATTAACGCATTCGAATTTGCTGTTACAGATTCTTTCCTATCGCTAATGATGCTTAGATCATCTGCATACCCTAATATCCTAATATTTCCATTTAACTCCACACCCTCTGAATTATCTGCTGCCATTCGTACAATATATTCTAGGGCTAAATTAAAAAGTAGCGGAAACAGGGCATCTCTCTGCATAAGTCCGTTCTTTATTACAAATTCTTCTGACTCAAATTTCCCGACGCGTACTCTACCTTTGTGTTTTTCAAACTCGCTTCTATAAGTCTAACATACTTTTTTGGTATTCCAAGTTCCAAAAGAATTCTGTACAATTTTGATTATCGATTCTAATTTTCTGAAATTCTGCTCAAAATCATATTGTAATCGAGGAACACCCCACTAATTATTATAAACAGTCAGTGCTAAAGGGTGAAAACTAAGGTTGGAGAACTCTATTTTTCGTGTTACGTTGTCCGATTTCAAGGGCTACCAACAGATGAAAGTTATATTACATAGGCACAAGCAACAGATCTGCTACTTCTCATTTTTATTGCGAACTATGAATGAACTGTGAGGTTTTAAGTTTTCTCCTTATATGAAGTCGCAAATTTGCTCTGGCTCCTCCCGTTCTTAATCTTTTAAAGTAATACTGTAGAACTGATGTTCGACGACAACAGCGAGAAACTACCATATAGACCATATACGTTACACATATACCAGCCAAAAGGCCACGTCACATGGTAACTGGTACATTATTGTCTCAGGAATGTTGTACCAATTCTTGCGCCATGTGTTTGTTGCTCCTTTCAGTCGGCATCGTTCTTAAAATAGGACCGATCGCTTTCCCCATTTTCTATAATAACGCGATACCCTTCAAGTAAATGAAAATTTTCAAACGGAAATTACTCGTTTTTGAAAAGGTTTATTTCAAAACAAAAAAATTGTCACTGTTGCTATGGCTAATTGATGTTTCGGTTTTTTATCCAGTTATTAGTAAAAAAATAAAAATACCTGTTGTAACAGAAACCAGAGTAGCCGGTGTTTTTTGGTGGTAAAATACGGTATCGGTTTTAACCCGTCGGTTTTTCCTATCCCTATCAGGAACTTCACTTCTTCGAGGCGCCACATGGTGCTGTCTTCCCTTCCAGCCTACTTTCTAATCTGTTGTAATTCTTTGCGGAAAATCGTTCGGAGCTGAATTTCTCAGCCTCGAGAGGCTATTCCACCCTTACACTCTAGAACTGCGCAATAAATACTGAGCGTGCGAGGTCCACGTAAGAACACCGGAGTGGACGCTGCTACTAGTTCTCCTACTCGTGTCTCGGACGTAAACACGACCGCGCCAGCCTGGTCTTGTTGTGTGAAGTTCCAAATAGCAAAGCCATCTCGTGGCAAGTTGTGCGGCGTTAGGATCCTTGCAGTTTCAAAAGAAAAGAAAAACAGCTGTGTAGAAAGACAAAGCGTTGCTGCAGCTGTCATCCTGGCCGCGAATGTAATAGTATGTTTTGACATTCGTCGGGAAATGGCAGTAGATCAGAGAAGCAACATCTAGGTTTCTGAGTCCTCCAGCTTCTGTGGGCAAGAATTCGTCGAATCCAACGCAAATACCGAAAGGCAGGTACCTGGTCGCTCCTCCATGACGACACTCCAGCCCACAAAACGAAGACTGCCCACGAGTTTCTAGCCAGCACATGGATCACAGTCCTGGAACATCCACCGTATATTCGCCGGATTTGTCCACAGCCGACTTCTGGTTGTTACCCAAATTGAAGTTGGCAACGGAAGGGCACCGGTAAGATGCAATTAAGAAAGTCCAAGAAAATTGTACTGCATTACTAAACGCAACCCCAAAAAAAGTATAGGGACCGATGATCTCAGCAGTTTGGTCCCTTGGGATCTTATCACAAATTTCCAAAAAATGGCTACAGTGACTATTTCAAAAGATTTAACTATTTCAGCTGAGTTCTACTTTACGGGGGAGACTAATCTGTATAAAGAAAGTAATTTTGTGAACATAATCCATGACTATTTTTGATGGCTACAGTCCTAAGGGAACTGGACACACCGTGTAGTACAGGGTGTATCAAATAGCATCATCCGATTTTTTAAAAAAAATTGTAACTATTAAGTTATTTGAGATACGTGTGTGAAGAACGCGCTCAGGGACTGGGTGTTGTGTTGTCCTAATCATCATTTCATCCCCATCGACACACAAGTCGAAGTGGCGTCAAATCGAAAAACTTGCACCAGGCGAACTGTCTACCCGACGGGAGGCCCAAGTCACACGACATTTCATTTCAACACACTATTGGAAAGAGCGAACTCTCGAGTTTTACATGGTTCCCGCTAGGTAGCAACAGTGTGCGCCCACTTCAGTTCTAGAAAAATGGTGACGGGACATCAGAAAGAGTTTTATGTTCTACGTTTTGTGCAGTGAGGGCCAGTAATAACTGTTCAGCCTGATTGTCGGACTAGGTATGGTGTGGATCCTCCCACAGCACAGAGCGTTAGACGATGGCATGAACAATTCCGAGAAACACGTTGTTTGTGTTAAGTCAAATCGCCGGGCCATCATCCCTAAGTGTCTAACAGACGTCGAATGCATCGACAGTAGTTTCGCAAGGAGTCCGCAGAAATCCGTTCGCCGTGCAGCTCGACAGCTCAACACGCCCCCTATGTCCGTGTGGCGTGTGTTGCGACGTCGTTCACACATGAAAGAATTCAAAATTCAGTTACTACAAGCTCTTCGTCAAGGTAACAAGTAACAACGAGTTGAGTTCTGTAATTTCGTTCTTGCCAATATAGAGGATGGCAGTCTTCTTCCACGTTTAGTGTACAGTGGCGATGCAACATTCCATTCAAATGGAAAGGTTAACCGTCATAATGTGAGAATATGGGGTACGGAACAACCACATGAAGTCGTACAACATGAGAAGGACTCTCCAAAATTTAATATGTTTTGTGCAGTTTCACAGGAAAAGGTGTATGGTTCATTTTGCTTTGCAGAGAACACTGTTACAGGAAGCACATACCTCGATGTGCTTGAGAACTTTATTTTCCCACAGTTGGAGACCGATTCGAACAACTTCAATTACCAACAGGATATGTCATCGCCACACTGGCAACTGAAAGTGCGGGAATTTTTAAATCAGAGGATTACTGAACGATGGACCAAATGATTCAGCCTTACATTATTGGCCTCCAAGGTCATCGGACCTGACTCTATATGATTATTTCTTGTGGGGGTTTATAAAAGACTTTATGTAGCTCCAATGAATGAACTGATCGTCGTATAACAGCAGCTGCGGGAGATGTAAATCAAGACGTGCTCACTGCACTGTGGGAACAATCTGAATACCACATTGACATACGCCTTACGTCTGAAGATGGACATACTATTGAACGCCTATGAAAGGTATGAAGAAAACTTTTTGAATTTCCCGCTCATCAAAAAACAAAGTTCACTGTATATGTTTATTAGTTTCAGAAATACAGATGTGCCAAATCGGATGATTCTTTTTTTATGCGCCCTGTCCAGAGGAGTCGTGAAACGGCACGTAAATGCAGACTTCCATATATTCCAGCCGATCAAGGCGAACGAAAAAGAAAATTAATATTGATGACAGTGACTCCGACGTTAATGAATTTGCGAAGATAAACAGCGAAGTAAGTGGGTTACCACTAGGCCAGATAACACAGTAATCAGTAATAATTTAGCTCCGCGGCTAATTTGCGTGTTGAGATTGGTGCGCTCCAGTGAATTGAGGGCAGGTCGCGGGGATTAAAACGGCTTGCGAAGTGCTCCGGGGTAAGCACGGGAGTTGGTGCTGTCGTGCCGTAATCTCGGCATGCAGTGCCACCGCAGGCAGGCGCTCTCCCCCGCTCGACGCCGTAATCGCGGCTACGGCCACAGACGTGTGACGGCGCGCCGGCTACACGCGAGGGCGGCCGCCCAGCTTTGTGGTTATGCTGTAGCGGGTCCACACCGCAAGTGGCACTCCATTACACGGAAAACAGTCCTACACACGTGCCTCTTAAACATATCCGAAGGAAATGGCTTTTTGCTATGAGTTAGAATAGTCACTTTAAGTGGCTAAACAACTCAGCTCTTTGACAACGGATTTAGGGCTCTCAAAGACATGATCATCACCGTTCCAACTGGGTGTCAATACACACTTCTCGTAGTTTCAATTATGTCTGTTCTCGCATGTGAAATTGCTGCAACTGTTTCACAGGGATAGGGCTGCCGTACGTTGATGTTTCACCTCATACGGTAGTTTTTGAGACTCTCGAGAAATAGATTTTAACAAATCTTAGTTACAATTTATTAAATGTATACTGGCGCGCAGGTAGTATCGTTCTTTTACATTAAAAACCCAGTGGCAAGCACGCCAGTAAGACGCTCTCCTACTTCTACCCCTTTTTCCATAGTTCACTGAGAACACACTACAATGCCACCAACAATCGACGATCGCACGTACAGGCTGCAGCCCTACCCGCCAGACAGTAGTGGTGGAAATAACCGACTGGTTAAAACCGGTAACAGTATTTTAGTTCCAAATAACCGCGCCATTTTCAGTATTTATTTGGTCTCTGTTATAACAGGTGTTTATTTCTCAGTACTAATCGAGGAAAGAAACAAAAAATGGTTCAAATGGCTCTGAGCACTATGGGACTCAACATCTGTGGTCATCAGTCCCCTAGAACTTAGAACTACTTAAACCTAACTAACCTAACGACATCACACACATCCATGCCCGAGGCAGGATTCGAACCTGCGACCGTAGCGGTCACGCGGTTCCAAACTGAAGCGCCTAGAACCGCACGGCCACACCGGCCGGCTAAAAAACACAAATTATCTACTAGCCATAGTACGAGTACTCAAGATTTTTCGTTTTGAAATAAACATTTTCTTTTTAAAGGAATTATTATTTTTCCTAAAATTTGCTTTGTCTTAAATATCGCGTTCTTGTACAAAACGTGAAAAAATTATCAGTGCGACGTGAATAACAACGCCGACAGAAAAGAACAACAAACACACAGCGTAAGAGCTGGTACAGCATTGATGGGACAATAACCACCTTGTAGTGAGTCTTGGTTACCGGTGTCATATATAGCTGAGATCTCGTCTGAACACACTGAAATGGGAGTGTATAAATGAAGTAGAAAATTATTTAACATAATTACTTTTTATTCAGAACATACTCACATGGAACTTATTGCGGCAGCGGTGAATGGTACACCATATTTTTTCGGAAGATTTCACTTATTTCAGGAAGTCTTTTTCCCTTCTACGTATTTATAAAACTCCATGCAAGGCAGCTGGTAGTTAAACTGGAACCGACAGATGGCATTACTCCAGTACTTGACCCAAGCTCGTAACAGTATTTTGCAACATCGGGACAAAGTCTGATCTTGTCGGGATGTTGGGACAAGAATGTGCATAAATATGTAAAGTCCCCACATATCGATGAGTGTGAGTGTGAGTGTGCATGTGCATCGTGCAAGTCTTGCCCACCACCTGGGCCACACGGTTGTTTCTCGCCATTGTCGCCAAATATCCGCTGTAATTCAGAATGGCAGAAAACGTAATCTGGAAACATTTTTGCGAAGTGACGTAGCAATTTAGTACAAAACTTAATTTGCTTTGAAAGATTAAGATTTATCTGTCACTTCTACCAAGTGAAAGAAGAAGCAAATTATGGCAACAGTAATACACCCTTTCACAATGACTACTCTTAATGTCCAGACAGCGCTATAATCCCCGATTAACAACGTTATTTTTGAGCAGAGTTTCAAAAAATGAGAATCAGTAGGAGAATATTGCTGAATTTTTAAAGTATTCAACCACTTATCGCTTTTTCGAGAAAGGCACCGAAGATTGGACGGACTAAGTTTTCTTCTATTTGCCTATGTAATTAAATATTTTGATTGTATGTGTCTTGAAACTCGGTTACGTTTACTAATGGAAATAACAGCAATAAAAGCCGGAAACTGGTTGTTTTCAACTATTTTAACAGCCAGGTTAAATTGGCGTGGGAAAAAACGACATAACCGAAAACCAGGTGATTCACCGACAACCGCCATCTCTACTTGACCTGGGCGCACGCAAACCAATTGTGTAAGCGTAATTTTCACTCCGTACATCCGTGCCGCAAACTTACAGTCTCGATACTGCAGTATATCGACCTAACGTAAATTTGTATCATTTACCCTTGTTTGGGTGTTTGAACTTCGTCATGGTTTTATTTCTACCTTTTTACCTATTCATTTAACTGCAAGCTCTCTGATAATCATTGTCCACCTTATTATCGACAGACTGTGTGTCCCGGAAAATAATCCGACTTGATCCAAATTTTCGGGGTTTTCAATGTCGTCGTCCAGGGGCGGCAATTTAAGTGATGACAAGCTTACCCAGCTACACATATACCAGTAGTTTTCTTCAGATTGGCTGGCTACGTCGACACATATACGTGGTTCGTCACTGACAAAATCAGTGAACCAGTTACCTTGTCGTGTACAGGGCAATTCAAAATAAATACAGCGATTATAAACAGCTATAAACATTTAATATACAGCAATACACCAATAAGAATTACAAAGGTTTTAAAAGAAAGTTACAAAATTACAAACATGATATCTTTAATTGATCAAAAAAACTGGAATCACCGACATAAGCTCATCAGAAATGTGCATTTTGAGTTCTGAAATTGTTTTCAACAAAGGGCTCATCAGTAAGAAAAACAGATGAAGATTTCTATTTCGTGTCATATGTATAAAAAGCAAAACTTAATACATGCGTTCAAAGCATTCATAATTTCCATTTGCGTATTAAAGTTTTGCCCTCTACGCCCGTACATCTGTCTTACTATATTCTTCAATGTCTTATTGTTCCTGAACTTTGAATCGAAAAATAGTAGACTTCCCGCCCGCTACGATGTCAAGCATTTTAAGGTGTAAAAACCCTGGAGGTTAACAAAGGGCATGGTTTGGATACAATGTAACAATGGTACACTGACCGTGGTTTACATAAAAAAATATTAAAACCAAACTACTCGAAGATACTGTAAATATAAAGTAGATCACCGAAGAGAGAACGCGTTGTGCTAACAACAGTTCCCACATACCGTCTAATATTTATACTATTCCCTTTTTGGGGTGGTAATAAAAATAAAAAAAATTCTCATGACTATCGAGCAATGACTAATGATTCTGCTTGAGTAACGTTATTCCGAGTCATCCCTGAGACACTTCGTTCAGTTTAAATTTTAAATTTAGCACTGCATTGCTATAGCTTACCCATTCTGCATGTAGTGAGCTACCAAATACAGTATGTACAAAGGAACGTGGTCTATTACGCTCTCGGGTGTCCACAACTTTTATACGTTATTATATCTAGAATAATCCGGGATTTCACGTCTGTCATTGTGACTGGTTTTACATCAGCATCAGTTCACTGTGTATGTTTGACGTTTTCACGAGCGACTGGAATGATGGTAATACGTTTATGGGTGAACTACTTGTAGCGCACTTTTTCCAGGAGGGACATTGTCTTGCTGTTTAACGTTCAACACTGCCACGGCACGCGTATTTAATAAGGGATAAGGCAGGGTACTGCTATTGGAACAGCACCATTTTTGCCTAATCACAGCCAAGAGGACAACTTTGTATGGAATGTGGTAGCTAACACTGAAGAAAGGAAGGACGAAAGATTAACATTTGTCGTCCTGACGACTACGACAGCATTAGAAGCAGAACAAAACTTCGCAATGGTTAAGGATGGGGAAGGAAAAAGGCCGCACCTTTTTCAAACGAGCCATCAAGGATACGCCTAATAGCGTTATAGGAAAAACATTAAAATTTTGGATTTTGATTACCAGACAGGCATATGAACTAAAAAATGGTTCAAATGGCTCTGAGCACTATGGGACTTAACATCTATGGTCATCAGTCCCCTAGAACTTAGAACTACTTAAACCTAACTAACCTAAGGACATCACACAACACCCAGCCATCACGAGGCAGAGAACATCCCTGATCCCGCCGGGAATCGAACCCGGGAACTCGGGCGTGGGAAGTGAGAACGCTACAGCATATGAACTGATTTTCCTACCAAACACGATAAAGAATATCGAAATGATGAGTACAACGTTAATCAAATGAAATGGTGTATTCATGAGGCTTCAAAGCTACACGCTAATACAAATAAGGTTGTTCAAAAATTAAGAACATAACTGTTTACTAGGTAAACTGTCGAATACTGTTATCTACTACTTTCGGTGGGAGAGGCGAAACTTAAATTCAGTCTTCTTCTCTATTTATAAATAAATAAATAAATAAATATAAACATAAGGAGCGCCCCTATCTCATCATTGTTGGGCTGTGATTACGATACTGCAACTGTTTATGATATAAATCGAAACAACGATCTGTGTCACTTATTTTCTTCCACGACGCGTTTCGAGAGCTTATATATCCTTATCTTCAGGTGGATGAGTGGATTGCAACAGAATTTCTTTTTCCGAATGTAGCCAGCTGTCTGCTTGGACTCTCATTTCGCTAAATGTAATTCACTGACCCACCTAAATATGAAAGCGTAGGCCCTCGAAATGCCTAGTGATGGTAAAAAAAAGTGACTGATGGGATAAGTTAAGAATGCATGAAATTGGCCGATATTTGATCGACTTCATAGCTTACGCTCTTCTGGATAGGGTTTTACTGATTACAAACACGAACTGCAGACGATAAATACTGTCTCCTTCAATCGTATTCTTAGCAGAATTGTGCATACATAAAAAGGTGAAGCTGTACTCAAACCAAAGGTTGTTCCGAGCACCGCAGTGGAGTTCTAGAAATCGGTCTATTAGAGGTACACCCTCGTCTTCCTCTGAACTTCTGAGCTTTCTTGCGCAGCCAATTATATGGGTCTACAGTTTAACGAGAACTCCGAACGACGGCAGAACTTGGCAATTTATATTAACAACATGTCTTTGGCAAAAGTGAAGGACGATAAATTAAATATTAGGACCGACTGAGGATTGACTCCTGAATCTTTGGGATTTTTGGCAGACAACGATCAACGCAAAATTTTAAAAATATGTTCATGTGTATGATGTAAACTCGTGTAAAATTATCTTGTCTCAGATAACACTAATTCGACTTCTTCTCAAATATGCTACACACACCTTTCATGGCAGGCGTAGGCCAATTTCGACAAAACTGCAACGTCTGCATCTACACGATTACTCTGCATTTCAGAATTAAGTGCCACGCAGAGGTTTCATCGAACCAGCTTCAAGACTTTTTATTTACAGTTCCACTCTCAAACAGCACCCTGGAGAAACGAACACTGATCTTTCTGTGCGAGTCCTGATTTCTCTTATTTTCATGTTCATTCCTTCCTATGTAGATGGGCCCCAACTACATATTTTCACACTCTAAGGAGAAAAATGAGGCAATGAAATTTCCTGAGAAGATCCTACCGCAGCGAAAAACGCCTTTTCGCGACAGTACAAAACGATCTGCCCTTTTTTTGAACTTTTTCGATGTACTCCGTTGAGCCTATATGGTGCGGATCCCACATCGTACAGCAATAGTCCAGAAGAGGAAGTACAAGCGTGATCTAGGCAGTCTCTTTAGTAGACTTGTTGCATTTTCTCTGCGTTCTGCCAATAATAGTGGTATTTGGCTTCCTTTACCCACAACATTATCTGTGTGATTCGTTCCAACTTATGTTATTCGTAATTGTCCCGATGTGTTTAGTAGAATTAACAGCCTTTAGAATTGTGTGATTTATACAGTAAACGAAATTTTGCGGAGTCCTTTTGGTACTCATGTGGGTGACTTCACATTTTTCATTATTTAGAATCAACTGCCACTTTTTGCACCATCTTGTCCAAATTGTTTTGCAATTTATTTTCATCATCTGATGACTTTATAACACGGTAAATGACAGCATCATATGCATAAGATTACTACTCAGATTGTCTCCTACGTAGTTTATGTACTTCAGGTACAGCAGAGGGCCTATTAATATTTTCTTGGCAAACGTCAGATATTACTTCTATTTTACTCTATGACCATCCGTTAGTTGCAACTATCTGTGATCTTACTGACAGGAAATCACGACTCCATGCGCATAACTTAGACGATAGTCAATAGGCAGGCAATTTAATTAGAACTAGCTTGTGAGGTACGGAGTAACAACATTCTGGAAACGTAAAAATATATGATCAGTTTGACATTCTCTGTCGATAGCACCCAAGACTTAGTTAGTGAAAAGATGTAGTTGTGTTTCACAAGAACGACAGTTTCTGGCTCTTTATCAATAAATTTTTTTCTTCGACGTAACTCAATATTCGAAAACGGCGTCTGTTCCAAAATCTTACTGTAAATCGACGTTAGCGATATGGATCTATGATTTCTTGGGTATTGGTGTGACTTGTGCAACTTTCCATTCTTTCGATAAGCATCTTCAACGAGCGATCGGTTGTAATGATTGCTAAATTTGGAGATACTGTATCAGCATACTGTAAGGGTTCAAATGGCTCTGAGCACTATGGGACTTAACTTCTGAGGTCATCAGTCCCCTATAGAACTTACAACTACTTAAACTTAACTAACCTAAGGACATCACACATAACCATGCCCGAGGCAGGATTCGGACCTGCGACAGTAGTGGTCGCGCGGTTCCACACTGTAGCGCCTAGAACCGCTCGGCCACTCCGGCCGGCATACTGTAAGGGAAACATGACTGGTATACAATCAGGACCAGAGGCCTTGCCTTTATTAAATGATATAGCCTGCTTTCCTCCACTGAGGATATCTTCTACTAAGTTACTCATGTTAGCAGTTGTTCTTGTTTCGAATTTTGGGATACTTATTTCGTCTTCGTTAATGAAGAAACTTCGAAAAAGCGTCTTAATAACCCCGCTGTAGTGGCCCTGTCATCAGTAGCATCACCATTTATTATCGTACTGTGAAGGTATTGATTTCGTCTCCGTTGGTGTACTTTACATACGACCAGAATCTCTGGATTTTCTGCCAGATTTCGAGAGTTTTGTTGTGGAAAGTATTACAAACATCTTGCATTGAAGTTAGCGCTAAATTTTGAGATCCTGTAAAACTTTCCCAATCGTGGGGGTTTTGCGTTTCTTTTAAAATTAGGCTTGCTATTTTCGTTGCTTCTCCAATAGTTGTTGGACCTGTTTTGTGTATAGTGGAGGATCAGTACCATCTCTTATTAATTTAGTTGGTATGTGTCTCTCAATAGCCGTCGACACTATTTCTTTGAATTTAAACCACATTTGGTCTATGCTTACGTATTCCGATTGGAAGGAGTCGAACGGTCTCTTAGGAAAGCCTTAAGCGGATTTTTATCTGCTTTCGCAAATAGATGTACTTTGAGTTTATTTTTGGTGGGTTTGGATGCTACGGTATTTAGTCTCACTACAACCACCTCGTGGCGACTAATCCCTGTATCCGTCTTGATGCTCAAGTATGCGTTCGCAGCCATTTACACTTCGAGTGGGCCCCTGAACTAACTGTTCAGAACGATTTCGGACCATGTTTTAGGCCTACCTCTGACTGTGTAAACAAGTATTTTCGCCAACACATCGAGGGTAGACTGAAGTCACCACCAACTGTACGAGTTGGGTACCAATTTGAAATGAGACTGAAGTTTTCTCTGAAATGTTCAGCAACTGTTTCATCTGAATCGAGGGTCGGTAAAGGGAACCGGTTGTCAGGTATAACCTGTCTTCATACCACCTCATAGGAACTACCTACTTCGATTTCACTACAAATTAAACTACTACTGCCAGCAATAAACAATGAAATAAATGGAAAACTTTATCATAACTGCCTTTTCCATAGCGCTTTACAATGCCAGTGTGCATTTCGGAGTCACCCCATCATCAGCAAGGACCTTCATTGCGATGTCTACACGACAGAAACGAGTATGTGTAGGACTTTTAGTGCATTCGTAACTGCA
The DNA here is from genome assembly GCF_023897955.1 of Schistocerca gregaria. NCBI lineage: Eukaryota > Metazoa > Arthropoda > Insecta > Orthoptera > Acrididae > Schistocerca > Schistocerca gregaria. The sequence continues at coordinate 416,093,264 of NC_064924.1, forward strand.
AATTTGCAAAGTTCTGGCAGGATATATACAGAATTATAGAGTATATGCAGGCGTTTGCTAAAACTTGTACCATAACTGTGTATTTTGTTTATTTCTTTTGTACGTGACATCACAACGCCAACACAATTTGAACACATATTTTAACTTTCTACTTATATTCTTCTGTAATTCAATACATATTCCACCACAATTCCGCAAATCGCAATTGACAATACACAATAACTCCCACAAATATGCATTTCTGCTCTGTTGACATCGCCGTGAAGGTCCTTACATGGAACAGAAGCTCTTATGATGAAGCTCTGACTTTGTAACTGGCATAATATTTCATTCTGAATACTTTACAATTCTACCCTTAAAGTTTTGCCTCAAATGCGTTCTATATTCAAAGTAAGCTTTAATGACAAAGTAAACGTGCTATAGATCTCGCTTCACTGTGGCTACGTACCTCTCCGAGGCATGAACAGCGTCGAACTTCCACAAGAGGCAAGTCTGCATCAGGTGCAAGTTCTTTACGTCCTCGCTTCCTGAAGCTAACGGGAAATGGTGGACGCCGGACGGATTCTTCCAAGTAGGAAGACGCTAAGCTTTACGACAAACAAGACCACCAAACGCGCTAAGCAGCTTTCGTTGCGATCAGCCGAGACCGACTTTTGAAGCGTGCTTGTGGCATAGTCTTGCGCTGCAAGGCAGCTTTCTGTCGGCGGCGAGGCGTCACCAATCGGGACTGACGTCACGGAAAGGATGAGGTCGAGTTTCCGAAACTCTCCCCTCCTTTACCCCACCAAGCCGTTTCCGCAACGCTGGTTTCCGTGAGCAGGCTGGAAACGGGAAGGCTGTCTATGGCGCCACAGCTGACGCGGAAAGAAATTACTCAAGGGCACTGGTCGCCGCGCATTTGCGTAATGTAAAACGTTACTGGCATACGTCTCAAAGCCTTTTTCGTCTTATGCTGACAATATTGAATATGAAAGTACTCTGAATCGGATATACACGGAATAAATAACGAAAACTCAATCCGCAACTGTTATGCAGACATTATATCAATTAACTGATTCAGGTACTTTACAGATTCTTAATGTATTATGGCATCCAGTAAATCTAGAAAAACGCATTTTATTTTATCTGAAGCATCAATTTCGACTATAGTTCTGTTATAGTATTTTCAGATAATTACAATCGTGTATAACAATGTTCGCATAAGAAAAACTGTAATGCATGAAGTGAAGTAGTGAACCGAAAATAGATCACAAACACAAATAAAGGGACATTTTCTGAACACAGTATGGAAAAGAAATACTCTCTCTATCGTGAATCTAGTCCTCCTCATTAGGATGTTTAACACCTTTCTTTCGCATTATTTCTATTCGCGTATCATTTCATTTCTTTTTTCAACTCAAACTGACCGCACATTATTTCAATTCGGCCACTAACAAACGTGTTGTTGGGTGTCCCTCTTCCTAAAAACAGAAATTAAAACATAGACCGACAACACGATGAAGATGCAACGATGTCATCAAGACGTATGTCGATGTAAAGTGAACCTATGAATATCGAACGATTATGTGCCTTAACACGCCTCCAACTTCATCCACTTCAACTGTTATAACCGAAGGCAGTTAAACCACATAACAGATTGAAACTAATACTTCCTGAGAAGCTGATTCAAGGTTTGTTGGATGATGAGCATTTCCTAAATAACGAACACTTTTCGATGCTTTCATACATATAAATTAATAAGGATAGAAGGCTGGAGTTTTCGTCCCTTCGATGACGCGGTCATTTGAGACTGATCACCTGCACTGAAACAGACTTCTACCTTTAGCGATTTACGGAAATCGGGGAAACAATTCTGCATGGCCAGACTGAGTTTAGAAACTCCACGTACCCCAATGGGAATCCACTATATGTGCAGTAGTTACTAAAATAAACGTCGGCGCATCTGTGATACATCAAACCCACGTGCACTGGAGCGTCATGTCGTTGAAATTCGTATATGATGCTGTCATATAATCGGTAAAATTATTGGCTTTTCCTATTGCTTACGCTCTTCGACAATTTTCCACCGGGACTGTGTTTAAAATAGTTATTATTAAACTTTGTAATCATCGCGTAGAGCCGAATTATGAAGGATTTCGAAGACATATTAAATGCTATACGTAGCACGAGCCGTCCACATACAGAAACCGAGAAAAGATAAGAACTTCTGACATATGAACTGTCGAGTCTAATATACCTTCTATGTCAACTGCTACTGATATCAAACTAACAGTTACCAATTAACATTATGACGGAACGGTTAGAAAAAAAGGTTTCCTTGGAATGTATGAAAAATGTTTTTTGATTTATATTTTGTAGTTACTCCTCTAGTACTTTTGAGTCATTAGACGAGATATTTAGGCTACTATTTCAGATTCAGAACTGAGAATTCCACTTAAAACGTTAAGATAAAATTAACGATTCATCCAATTATTTAGTCCTTTGAAAAGCACGAATAGAAGCAAGCGCTCAGCATCTCTTTCTATTATCTGCAGTATCTTCAGCTTCATCCTGGAAAATGTTGATATTGCTGAGTCTTTTCTTCGCCTACCAGCCCATCACGGATGGTAGCTTCCTCCTCCCTTCGCCTGTCCAGCTTCTGGACGCCACTGTTTGCAACCAGGTTCATCCGGCACTCGTTCACTATAACAGAAAGGTCTGGAGGCAGTGACTTGTCGCTTTTTATGTGCTCAATGAATGAAATGTGACGGAGGTCCCGAAACACTCATCCATTGAATCACTTTGGCCTCTCATTTTCACATGCGTTTATTTCTTGGTTTCAGTAATACCACAAAAAGTTTCCTCTTCCTACGCCCACGTATCAGTGCTGTTTGTCAAACTGATCGTTTAAAGTGAAACTGAATGACGCCATTCCTGTTCTAAAGATGACATCCCTTCCCGTACATCAGTTTCAATGATGCTTTTGCGACATGTCATTGGGTGGACTTTCTCCACAGGTTATCAACGATTGTTTTCGTGGATATCTACATAAGTTTCATCTTCGTACTTTCTATACACAGACAGATTTCGCTGCATTCTGGGTGTAATGTTTATTAAATGAACTCCAGCTCATACAAGGCTTGATCGAAGAAGCAGGGGTGAAGTTATTGATCCACTAGAGAAACGTCTTCATAAGTATGTCCTATGACCGGTCCAGTTACGGGATGTGCATAAAAGCAAACTAATGTCAGAGTTGGTAGATACGAAAATTTGTCGCGCACTAAATCACATTTAAGCACCATACCTGGAATCGGCAGAATTTCGTGATTATCTTAAGTATTTGAACTCAACCCTTTGAGAGAAAACGCAACACGCAACCCAACTACCTCCCTTTATTCGTCCCACTAACCTTCGTTAGGTCAAGCAACTGTGCGAAGTTGGTAACTTGCATCGCCTCCAGGTGTGTTAGACGTTCTTGTCGCGTCAAATGTCTACGAAACATTACTTTTTTGGACTAGGTGTATCACTGTCGAGCCCGCCATCAGTTTCACGAACGACAGTAAATAGCTAGGTTTGGTTCGCACTATAATGGGAAGGTGCCTATATAATTTCACGGCTGCCGCGTACATGCGATTTCTTGACGGCGTACTGCTCGGACTCTTGGAAGATGTTCCACTGTGAGCTATAAAACGTGGTTCCAGCACGAGGGTGCAACACATCATATGTTACGTGCATCATCATCATCTGCATCAACGATTTGGGCAGAAATGGACAGGTCGTAGTTGCCCGACTGCTTTGCCTGCATAGTCTTCCGACCTGAACCCGCTGGATTATTACTTGGGAGGTCACATGAAATAATTTATTTACGAGACCCCTGTGGCATCCGTCCGAGGCCTTTTGGCTCAGATGGTGGAGCACCAGCTATTCGTGATCGTGTATAACGGAACGTGGTACGGAGGTAATGTATTTGTATTGACGCCGGTGGCCGTCACACACTAAGCCCTACTTGTGAGCGAGCCCAGACGGCAAGCAGCACGAATCAAGAATTCAAAAGTGGATCGTGTTATGTTGTTTTCGGTGTAGCGGAAATATTGTACAGAAGTTCCTATCCTGAAGTTAACCTCTTAATTCCCACTACAAGTCTTCAAAGCCTGTAAAGGGAATTTGGTTTCACCGTCTATATCTTACACCGTTTATGACCGTAATACTTGTGTTATTGTGTTGAACCTTCCACACAGGATTATACATCTTAATGAGTAGATTATATCAGCATTTTAAACTGGATTACTATTTATATGGAATACCTAATCAAATTTTCGTGGCCCCTGGAACCAGTTGAAGTAGGCAACCTGCAACTGGATCTGGATTTCCGTTATCGATATAGACGATTGGTAATATAAAAGCCAAAGGTGAAATTCATATTTTTACTTGACTGCTGTATGAGACGAATAAATTCATATTTGTTATGAGTGAAATAATTAGAAAAAAAAGAACGCCCACATCCCAGGTTTATAAATTTAAAGTTTATACCACCTAAACATCAGTCGTTAAATGAGCCATTCTGGACATGCGTACACACTAAACCGATTATGCTATAAGAGAATTTCATTTCTACGTGATTTTTATAGGAGACCTACATTTTACAGCGATTTGTTTATCGCCGTGGAGAGCTGTGCGCTGTGGCGAACAGTATTTGTCAAAAGAACTACTCGATAGATGATGTTTTGTAAATACAGCAAGTCGTTGTTTCCAGTTAAAACAATGTATATTTTGGATTAATGTGTTTCTGTTACCTGAGTGTTCTCGGATCTGAATTAAATGGCTATATGAAGGGTTATTGTAAACTACAATATACTTTTATTATTTACTCTTAATTCTAGGTTAAACGAATGAAAATTTTTAATCGTAATCCGGAAACATGGAACAGAACGAGATGAAAGGATGTGCTCGGTGTGTGTGTGTGTGTGTGTGTGTGTGTGTGTGTGTGTGTGTGTGTGAGAGAGAGAGAGAGAGAGAGAGAGAGAGAGAGAGAGAGAGAGAGAGAGAGAGAGGGGGGGGGGGGGGGGGGGGGGGGAATGTCTACGAGCAGTCTCTCAAAATTTAGGGAATAAAAATTTCATTTCAAGGATTGCGCGGTCGTGTCAATAGCGCGGAACAGCAAACCGCTAGACGATGCCATTCAGAGAGCTTTAGGGCAGCTCTGAATCTCTGAGCTCCCTCGCCGAACAGACTATTAATGAATAACACTCGCGAATCCGAGTTGCCGCCACGCGACTTAATGCTCTTTGTTCCGCGCGCTACATTATATGTCACAATGGCGATCTGCGTAATTCTAACGAGTGGAAAGTTTTCACTCTGAATACGCAAAATCTGCTATTTAAATGTGTGAAAGGAAGATTAGCGTATCACGTCCCGTCTACATTGAAATTATTATCATGCAATGCTGGCGTTAAGTATAATGGAACTAAGAACAGAACACTAATAACAAGGGAAATATGCCTGTTAATAATGATCGAACTCTCATGTTACAACAAGGATGCAAATTTCAAATGACAGCTATGAACTGGGTATCTTAGAGGCGTATTTTCAGTTTATGATTACAACAGATTTCGAATACCTATTGCATGAAAGAAGTTTCGGCAAAACATGTCGACATTAACGATTATAATTAGTACTACAACAGACTATCTTTACCTTTTCGTTTTGCATCTATAACGAAAATGAAGCTAACCCAGGAAGATTAAATAAAATTTTCTGTGTTTCACAGCGAATAACAGTAACGCAGCTTAACAGGCAGAAAACAAACGGAGCATCATAATTGTTTCGTATGCGCTTGTTTCTGAAAGAAATATCTGAATCTATTCTACAGTCTACAGAATCTGGGCCAGCAGTTTAACTAACGTCGTTGCTACTAGAATTCTCAATGGTATTCCTTTTATGTTGCACGGTACAGTGCCGTAACTGGCAAGAGACGAAAACTTCCGTAACGTATCATGAATGATTCATCACGCAGCTAACGAACGGCCGAGTCATACTTGTCTCCGAGTCACCAGATAGGAATTGCAGCCCTTCACCACGCACGTTCGAGCCACTCATCCCAAGTTCTATGACCTCTACAGGCAGTCACCTCCTCTCTTATAACATGGGAAGCACGTAATTATTGTTGTGGTCCACAGTCCGAAGACTGGTTTGATGCAGTACCCCAAGCTAGTCCGTTCTGTGAAAATCTTTATCACTGTGTAACTACTACAACCTTCATCCATTTGAAACTATTTAGTACTTAACAGCAGTTAAGCTATACTCTCCATCTACAATCCTCCCCACCACACAGATACCCTTCGCTCAAACACGAAATTACAATTTCTTGACGCCTCAGAATGTGTGTTACCAACAGATCCATTCTTTTAGTCATGTTATGTTTCTACCCAATGTGATTAAGTACTCCCCCCCCCCCCCCCCCCCCGCCCCATTAGTTATTCGATCTACTCCTCTAATCTTCAGCATTTTTCTATGGCACCACATTTCAAAAGTTTCTATTCTCTTCTTGTCAGAACTGCTCACCGTCGACGTTTTGTTTATAAACGCCGTTACATTAAATACAAATACCTTCAGAAAAGACTTCCTAAAATTTAAATTGATATTCGAGGTTAACAAATCCTTTTTCTCATTGATGATTTTCTTGTTATTCTCCGTTCGCATTTTATATCTCCTCTGCTTCGGTCACAGTTATTTTGGTGCCCAAATTGCAAAACTCACGTACCACTTTTAATATCTCACTTCCTAATTTTTCTATTCTAATTTCATCAGCCTTGCCTAATTTAATTCGACTACACTGCATTACCTTAATTTTTACTAGAGCTGATGTTCATATTAAACCTGTTTTTAATACATCTGTTCCGTTCAGCCGCTTTCGTAAGACCTTTGACAGCATTAACAATTTCGTCGGGAGTGGAGAGACTACAATCCTGTCTCACTCCTTTATCAACTACTGCTTCTCTTTCATGTAGTTCGACTTTTACACCTACAGTCTCTTTCTGGCATTAGTTATCTATAACTTTTCATTCCATGTATTATCCATGCTACCTTTAGAATTTCACTTAAAGAGTACTCCAATCAAATTACAAAACGCAGAGGCACAGGACGTTCCTCACGAGTCTCATCTTGCTTCCCTGAATTCGTCGTGTACGCCATAAAAAAATCACATGACAACGTTAAAATATCTTTAAGGAATTTACTGGAAGTCATTAACTTGTCACTGTACTCTGAGATAATTCTGATGCCATATGATAACTACATAATCCAGAAATACTGAAAAATGGACTGCGCACTCCCCATTGCGCTTCCCACAGAATTCAATCTTCTCGTTATCTAACCTGTAAAGTGATTCTTTACAGTCCTCTGCAGAGTAACAGCAGTCACAAAACGAGGCTTCAACATGCAATCCGATCTAAATCTAAATGGACAAATTATAGCCTAATTCTTACTTTGCATTTCATGCAACCTACCGTAAAAGCTTCACATTTTTTGATTTGAAGACTGACTACTGGAACAAGTTCATTGGATCACCAAGGAACGGGGTGGAGAACAAAAGTTGATGAGCACGTTTGCTTTATTAATGGTAGGGTAACCATTGAAATCGCAGAACACTTTAAAATTCAGTACTTTTGCTATGCTAGGATGACTGCCTGCAAGGTGTAAAGTGTGTCCGTTGGGCGCGGAAAACAGTGCAGTTGTGGTCTTAAGTGGCAACGAAGTGATTTATCTAACATCCAGAAGGGCATGATCACTAGCTTTCGGACCAAGCGTGGAAGCATTTCCGAAATGGTTCAGTCTGTAAACAATTCGCGTGCGTGGTTGAAGTATACTGTGCATGTCAAAATGGAGTTGTCCAAAACCGGCGCCGAGGCAACTAGTATGCACCATGAGCCATAGATAACAGGGGTACGACTACCAAGATGTGTGCGGGCGAATAGACGTGCAACTGTTGATCAACTGACGCCAAGGTGAACCAAAGGGCTGCCAACAGCGTCTCCTTAACGACCGTTCTGAGAGCCTTGCTGTGTAAGGGCCTACGCAAGAGGCGCCTGGTTCACGCACGCATGCTGACTGCTGTTCATCGATGACGAAGACTCAAATGGCTCAGAGCACTATGGGACTTAACATCTGAGGTCATCAGTCCCCTAGAACTTAGAACTACTTAAACCTAACTAACCTAAGGACTTCACACACATTTGAAACACACATTACGACGTTACAACTGAAACGTGTTTCTTGGTGACCTTGTCCTTAGTTTAGCACTCCAGGTAACAGTCAAACATAGATTATGAGGTATTTTTGTTATAAACATTTTTTTCAATTCTATAAAATTATTTCTAGACCCAGAATTATATTCACAATGTACAATCGTAGAAAAAAACGAAACGACAGTGTCACTGAACTGTGAAACAAGAAAATCAGGCAAGACTCGCAGTAAGTGCAAAGGAAAAACATTACTGGAACACATAATTTACTTCATTTTTCAATAGGGAAGTAAGCGGCTAGAATTTTACACTTCCGGCAACTCGTCGCTTACCTCCGTTTCCTCACAACTCTCCTCTGTTAACAGCACTATAATTCTATGTCAGCCTAAGCATACATTGCAGCGAGGCCACTGAACTTATCATCTTTGAATAGAAGTCAGCAACAGCTTGCAGGTCGTGGAATCTCGTTCTTATTACTACCGCAAAAAAGGAACGACAGTTTCTCCTGTTTCAAATTTGGCAGTATGTATAAGAAATACGCAATATAGAAGAAAAACACGAAAAAATTGGAGGACGAAACACTTTTCCGCACTCGCTAGTGAAACGTGTACAGGCGTCGCAATCAACATTAATCCTTCGTTACGAACATGTAACAACTAACAGAATAAAATGAAAGAAGAGGTTAAATTTAACCGTTTCTCACGAATGATGGGCACAAAATGGGCAACAAAATATTAATCACCTTTGAAAGCAATGCTACATGCCACATACCGCTGAACGAATGCAAAAGCCAAACAAGAAAACTGTTTCAATTACATTTTTAGCACATCTACAATATGATCCGCAGCTGTCACTCTTTCTCGACCGTTCCTATAAAAACGAGTGGCCAGACACAGATAAAACTGTAATACTTCATGTGGTGATTTCCCGTGGTAATGCAATTGGGCTACAAATAAATATCAGCCCAATAAAATTTTAACTTCCTCTTGAAGTACAAGTTTTCTCGATTTTAAAAGTGACATTTCTTCATCTTACACAACAACAATAAATTTTAAAGATCTTTTAATTGGATTGTGAGTAAACGTATTTTCTTGTGACAAAGAAATACTTTCGAATATGCCTTCAGTAGATCCAATGGAAATGGCCGCTGCTGTTTACAATGCAAAGGTCTTTACCACTACTCATTCTATCGCATATACTGGCTGCACGCTGTGAAATTTAGCACCTTCAAGAAAAAATTTTTCGTTGTAATAGTATCGTTAAGAAAGGGATACATGCAATAATTAAGCCAACTACTAACACGAGCCAACTTTTATTTTTATGTTGCGAGTACCTCTAACGGTCTACACTACTTTACAAAACTAATAGTACAAAACAAATTCAGTCAGTCAAGAATGTTGCCAAAACCAAGCAGCGTCCTAATTTTAAGACAAAGGTGGACACATATTTACTGTCTGGTACAAATGATCTATGCAAATGGTTGTAAAAAAATACCAGAGTAACTAAATGTCGTGCAATGACCAAGCTGCGCAGTACCTATGACGATAAATACTAAACAAAAATTTGTGATGCTTCTCCCGTAGCAGCAAATGATCGTGCCTGTTAGTACCATTGTTACCTCTGCATTTTGTAATTCTCAGCTACATTCCAGCACATGTGTGATTATAAATTCAGTTAAAGTCGGCTAAATTTCGCAGTGCGGCGACGTACTGTTCTTTGCAAGGCTTTTAACGCTTCTCATGTGGTTATATGCAAAGTTGCGAGAAAGACATGTCTTAATGATATTCCCATAAACGTGCTAGCATGCAGAAAACGTTATGATGAAAAATCTAACATTTTCTGAGAAGACTGTCACTACCCCAGTTTCAAAGCACCAGGGTGCTGCCGACGGTAGGTCCACCGCAATCACTTTTTAGTTACTCAGCTTAAGAAATATGGTGCCCGTATCTTTTGCTGCACACACTGCAAAAGAACTCTTTAACTATTCCATTTACTAATACGGGGATACAGGTAGCTTCGGTTTGAAAAACAATGTGGAACCAAGAGCTGGGGTTGAACGAATAAATTATTTTCTTGGTAATTTTTTCGAAGACATACGGCTTCTTTAATTGCCTATTTTCAATTTGATTGTTACTCAGAATTTACCACATCCACATACTTAGCAGAACGCTATCGCTAAGGCATGCAACTGTGTGGGGTAATAAAACCGTCAACTTCTCGCGTAATTTAACAAGAAGCCAATTCTATTAACATCAAGCGTATACTGCATATAGAATAACCTGATGGCATGATACCATGAGCGCTTTTTGAGACACTATGACAATGCGAGAAGAAAAGCTCGTATAAATGCTGTTGCTTATCATTTCTTATTCCCTATCGGTTAACGCAAACGGCGGTCTTTCTTTCTGAACTGTAGCTTTCCACCGGATGGACGCACACGTAGAGGTAACAGAAAAGGCGCGGTACAACTACAGCACACTGACTCTACACCAACTACATGGAAAACAAATAGAATGTCGCTGCGAAACTGCTGTTATTACAGAATATCACAACTATCTTGTCTCAAATTGGGAGCAACAACGATTAATTAAGTTTTAATAAACCCACAACACAGGCAACTAGTAACTTTTTCTATAAAGAAGGCTCTTTTCCAATCAAGACCACGACATAACCGAGATTCATCTTTCCTTGTGGTGTACACAGTCACACTGGGTGAGACAGCCGTTTTTATGTTAAATTATTTGTAGCTACTACTCACGTACGTAACGCCAGCAACATTACCACACCAACAAAGCTGTGCCGACGCGCGGCAACTGTCACATACACTTCGGCACTTAACCACCAGGGCGTGCGACGGTTGCAGCAGACGGTGGCGCTTCCTAGCGACGGGTCAATAGAAACAAATAACGAATGCGACGCGCGAAAAATCATGTAGTACGCATTGTGGTACCCACTAAGGTATTTTATCTTTCAATTATTCGACTGAAGTTGCCGTGTTTTACGCGTCAAACTAAAATACCCATGTCTGGTACTAACCCATGTTTTAATAATAACGCTGAACAGTGTGTCACGTAGTTGAAGTCAGTAGAACCAAGGAAATCACAAAATGAATTGTAAAATTTTATTTGCTCATCCGAAATGGTTGGAGGAAGCCTGTGAATCTAAAAACAGCAAGACTGTTTATGTGGCAACTGCTACCATTTTCTTTTTATTTATATTTTACACGAGGGATTTCGGTAAATAATTGTTTTCAAGTATAATATGCTATTATTCACTGTGTTTTCGACGTATATATTGATGCTTTGTTCTGTCGTATTTATTGTAATTTATTGAAAAAGCACCTTTTTTCCAGTGATCGTGTTGCCAACTCAGTCGATTTCTCGTATTGCTGCACTTAAGTAAATTAAACACAATTAAATAATTTATCCTAATTCAAGTTTTTATTAAAATATCAACGTACAAATAAGAAATTTCATTGGGTTAATAATTGAATTAATACTGTGGATGGACTTTTAGAATAGAAAGCTCAATACACTGTTTAACAATCAATTTTCTGACTATTACTGCCCACTACACCAAGTCCAAGAGGTTGGAGGAACCGAAGGACCCATGTATACTGCCAATAATATTTTATGGCTGAGTGGCATGGACATCAAATGAGTTCATTGTCAGAAACTTAAAGTAGTCCAAAGAGGAATAGAAACATCGATGTTGGGCTACACAAAGGCAGAATGAAGGTAGTTGATATCAGACAGATAACAAAGATCACTCACGTAATAGACAACTGAATACCTCGAAATGGCAGAAAGCTGGTCAGTGTCACTTGAAGGAAGACGCCTGGATCTAGCGGACAAATTGGGGTATCTGCCCTGCACGGCTATTACACGGGGCGGCAAATTCATATTCTTGAAAAAACCCTGTTTCACAAAGTGCCTAGCATTCAGCAACATTGGTCTAGCGATTATTCATATGATTTTGAAACACATCCAAATTTCTTCCTGAACATTTTTGACTACATTCTAAGTTGTTTTCTGAACGAATCATACGTTGATTTTTGAATATGTGGATACGAGTCTTGCTTATTTGGCGTGTGTTACAATTGCTGCAATATTAGAAAAACATATTTCGTTTTATCAAGGGGACTGACAAAGAGACATAATCGAATCAAACAACAACATCAGTCTTGGGTATTACCCATACTAACATCTTTTTCAGTATTCGACAACGAAATATTGATTTTTCGTGTAGCGAAACGCTTGATGAACTTTGATGAGGTAATGGATTCTTTCGCAGAGAGGCAAGTATGCCAGGTAAAGCTGCAGCAAGATTAGAGAGAAAATCCTGGGTCCTAAGGGTTGAAGAAATGTGTACTGTCTTGCTTGTCTCTCATCGTTACTGGTTTCATGTTTCCTCCATTTAATTTTATGTCACTCAAAAGATAAAGTTATTAGCTATTGGGCAATAAGGGGTGCAAGTTTTCTGGAGAGTTCTTATTCTCCGGGCAACAAATAATTTCATCCAGTTTTAACTCTGACCTATTTAAAGTGGGGGTAGCATGTCAAACTGGCCGACTGGAGGCAGGAGAGACATTACAGGGCATTTTAATTTCCACTGTCCTCAATATAGGTTTGATGGCTTCCATTACAAAATATATAGGTTTAAATTCCAAAGAGCAAAACACCTAGATGTGTGATGGAAGAATACTGTGTGAAGAGGCGTGGCACTGCATTTCGGCACACTCCAGACTAAGTAACACGTCTTACATGTTCTCGAACATATATGGTTTGTACATCAGACACTTCGAAAAGATTTGCGTTGCAAAAGGAACATATTTTTGAATTATTATTATAATTTTTTTTTTTTCGTTTTTAAATTTTAACGTCCTACCTCAAACGCTTGAGGGCAGGATGGGGGGGGGGGGGGGGGGGGATGGAGACACAGGGGTGCCACTATCAAGGTTTTTCCCCAGTTCATCGGAAATATCGTAAATCTGAGCCTACTAAGAAAATATGGTAGATGATCGAAACAAGTACTGGACTGGAGCTCAAATTACCAAAAGCCCAAGGGGAAGACCAACAGACAGATGGGTCAGAGACTTAAAGATGACATTCAGACAACTGCCAACAGGAAACTCAATATCAGCAGGAATGGAAGAATGTCCAGGGCTCCTACGTTGCATACTGACTCAAATAGGCCACATCACCAAGTGATCGAATTATTGGATGATGATGATGATGATGATTGTGTGTCATCTGATGCAATAAGAGTCTGCAGCAGGACCTCCATGGGTTGATTGAACAATCACACTTGCTACAAAACAGTCTGCAAAGCTATTAGTACCATTCTTGTTCTGAGTAATACACTGGCAGCAGTCACTAACTACTTTAAGTGCATCTATTACTATTTTTCATTCTGAATAGGAAGTTAGTTTTCTCATATGTGTGTTCATTTTGTTTAAAAAAAAATTTTTGAAGAAACCTCCACATACGCAACTGTTTAGCCCCTTACTGTGTGAAAAAATGTCACATATTAACTTCAGTGTCCTGATGTCTGGAAAAATATGTAAAAAATTATCTCTCTTATGTGTGGTTCGTTAGTTTTTGTTTTAGAGTTTGTGGCATGTATGGGACAGCTTGCAGTTACTCCTAACATTTTGTGACACTAGTTTCACACTGGATGAGAAAACACTTAGAAAATATACAAGATATAAACATACATTAGCAGAACTAAGTTTATTTTTTAAATAATTACAATTTCTGTTCATTAATTTATATGTTTATCAGAACTCAAACAAAATTATTTATCATTTAGTCTATTTGTTATGAAATTTAATCAAACAGTTTCTCTCCTTATTCAAACATAAAGATGCACTGCACTTCAGACAAGCTATGAAGAATTTTCCATTGCAATCTGTTAGCTTGCATCAACCACAGTTTTCATGCCAGACTGGCATGTGACCTATGCCATTCTGTTGTACCTAACACTGTGGAAGATCTGTCACAGGACCTTTCTTCTTCTTACTGTCCAGCTGTTTCAGGACTTCATTGCTTTGCTACTTGTTTCTTGGATAATGTTTTGCCCTTTTTACAGAGGGCATCTGCAACTGATACCTTGAAATCCACTAGGGTCATATAGTCTGTATTTCTCCTTCTCCGTAGTAGCCAGCTATTAACATAAGCTAGATCAATTACAAGAAAGAAAATCTTCAGGTACCCTTTTTTTTATCCGATTTGAATTCTGTAATATCCAAGCATAGAATCTAACAGATCGACACCACCCATGTACTCACTGTAGACCATCACAGAGCGTTGACAAGGTATTGTATTTCTTTTCCTTTCTGAAAAGCCTCTTATTTTCATCTTCTGGCTTCGATCCAATATATGTGGACAAAGTGTTGACTACTCTGTTGTCAAACCAGGTTACTACTGACAATTGTATGCTATCTACTGTTGCTACCTTCTCCTTCATGCTACCTCGGCCATTCGTCTTCATTTCTGCCTCCTTAAGGAAAATGCAACCTGGTATGTGATAGGAACAGTCTGTGCCAAATGACCATATTACTTCCTTATGCAAATACACTTCCAAAGGTATATTAGTGAACCAATTGCCAAAAGACTATTGTTGTTCACATGTCGTGGGACTGTTTGTGTAAGATGCACAACGACATTGCTGCCAACTTGTTGTTCCACAGTACCAGGAATTATAACATTATTCGGAAGCTCCAGCAAAATTTTTGTAATCTTAGCTGAATCCCAACGCCCCAACAAGAACAAAAGCTTTGAGCCCCCAGTTATGTGGATTATATTGTTTTAGTGAAGATCTGCACTTTGTTGGAATAATCTGTTCATCCACAGCTAAAAACTGCTCTTCTGGTACTCGCAATAGTCTTTCATGCAACTGGTCTAGCAGTGGGCAAATTTTGAAAGGTTCATCATGGTAGGGGTCACAAGTGGGGACTAGATTACTGTTATCACAGAAGTGTATGAAGCATTTTATTTCTTCCCATCGGTTACAGCTCATTATGTCACTTGCAGCACGGTGGCCCTGATGTTGAGACCAATAACGCCTTGTTGCTGGGAGCTGAATAATGAACATAAGCATGGTCATACCAATAAATTGTTCCATTTCTTCTACATTAGCATTTACACTTTTACTGGGTTGGCATTCTACAGAATACAAATTAGTTTGTTTGTTTATACACTGCACTATGTCTTCAGTAAAGAAAGACTGAAAACATTCCATATGAGTGTCAAGATCCAATATATCCTCAAGAAGATTAGTATTAGGCGGTGAATTTTACCTCTTTATCTTTTCTAATCGAGTGTCCACATTCCAGTGTATTGTAGGTTTCTCCACCTTAGCAGGAGGTTTTGAAATTTGTTGCTTTGCTCCAACCCTTTCTGCAATATGATTATCGCCAACGTTACCATCAGCAGAAAGCCTCATCTCACTGATATCTTCTGACTCTCCATTTCTGGTATCACTTTGTTATATTATAGCTCTTAGGTCTGATATCATCATCACTATCTGATTCTGAAAAGCACAACATCTCCATTTTGAAAATACTGTTCTGCAGAAAATGTTTCATAATCTGACATATCTGGGTCTTTACTAACATTTCCATCATCAATAACTCTTATTGTCGCAGATGAGCTGTAAAACTGTTACATTCATTGCATTAACACAGTTGAAAAGAAAAGATATATTTTACTGCGAAAGTTAGGTTATGATGAAAGTTTACTTTATGCTACCAATAATGCATGTTGTGTCATATGTGTCACAAATCAGTTTTTCAATATTATACCTATTCTAATTGACAAGTACACAAACTTACATCTTTACAATTATCCATAGATGACCTTTCACCCCTAGAAATTACATAAACTCTAGATTAAAATGTTTACTGCGTCAAATACAACTTTTCATATGACAGGACTGAACGTAAACAGCTCACAGCACAAAGCAAAGATTCTTACTACATAGCTCCTTACTCTTGCAACAGATGGCGTTTGTTCTTTGCAGAGATATTCTTAACAGCGTACCGTATCTGTCCCAACATGCGTTTACAAAATATATTTTCAAATATGAGCTTCACAATGAGGAAAATGGCATGTGCCATATCTGACCCAGTATGCAGTAAGACGTTAGAGAAAAATGGTTAAAGGATGAAGAATTAAAAGTCTGGATTCAAAAGGTGCCGACAGATAAAACAAAACTGTGCTGTCATTTTTGTCAGTGCCCTCTCCATTCAGATGATATGTTAGATTTGATGAATGTTGCAAATCAGGCCGTATATTCCATATAAGCTGGGAAAATACAGTACAAAAGTATACACACACTGTGATGGTAGAATTCTGTACACCATTAATATGCGAGTAAAAGCAGCCAAACAGCCTGCTAATCCGTATCAAATACCCAATTATACATGGAATGTTGTATTATTACGAATTCAATCCACTGACAACAGAGGCAGAAACATGACAATGGACAACAGTTCTATATCTACATCCATTGCTAATGAACTGTACACTAAACATACAATCACAGCAGCAGGTACTCTTTAATGGAATGGGAGAGAAATTCCGTCAGAACTGCTAAAAATAAAGGGAATGCCAGTAAATGATAGGATTTTTGCATTTGGAGAGAAACAGGGTAGCGGCTGCCTCCTTTGCTCATATGTGCAAACAAACATAAAAGAATATGTTAATGGTGTCTACCACGCACATAAATAAACCGGAAGTGATTAAATTCTACAATCTCGCAAAAATGGGTGTGAATGCTGTTGATCATCTGAAATCGGAATATTCTGTTTCAAGAAAAGGCAACTGCTAGTCTCTTACATAGTACCTCCCTCTCCCCCAGTTTGCTGAACATTGGATTAATAAATACTAAAATAACATACAAAATTAATACAAAGGACTTATTTCCGAGGAGAAAATTCCTTGCAGAACTGAGTATGCGCTGACAGAAGCACATATGACCAAACATATGTCAACTCCTAGCATTCCATACCACTTGAAGGAGAAAATATAAGGTCCTGTAGATACTCACAACCTACCTAGAGCAGAAGGAGCAAGTGAAAAATGAATCAAAACGAAAAGCAAGCTGTCACTACTGCTGTAAAAGGGAAAATGGACATACATAGCCACACCCATCTTTCTTCCAGTCCTATTTATAAAGAACAAACAGCAACAAGGGTTCATGCTTGCCTTGTGTGTATGTCACAAAAAGGTAAATATGATTCAGATCAGTAAAATTTAACTATAACTATTTCACTTACTATAACTATTTCAAAGTGCTGTTGGGACAGATGATGTGAATGTAGTGATAAATTCTGGGTAAGGAGAATGAGTATACACTGAAGAGCCATAGAAACTGGTACAGGCACACATATTCAAATACAGAGATCGTACAGAGGCAGAATGTGGCGCCGTGGTTGGTAATGTCTACATATATGTCTGGTGCAGTTGTTAGATCAGTTACTGCTGCTACAATGGCAGGCTATCAAGATTTAAGTGAGTTTGAATGTGGTGTTATAGTCGGCGCAGGAGCCATGGGACACAGCATCTCCACGATAGTGATGAGGAGGTGATTTTCCCGTATGACCATTTCACAAGTGTGCCTTGAATATAAGAAATCTGATAAAACATGAAATCTGCAACATCACTACAACCGGATCCTGCAAGAATGGAAACGACGACGACTGAAGAAAATCATTAAACATGACAGAAGTGAACCCCTCCACATACTGCTGCAGATTTCAATGCTGTGCCATCAACAAATGTCAATGTGCGAACCATTCAACAAAACAACATAGATATGGACTTTCGGAGCCGAACACTCAACAGTTTATCCTTGATGTCTGCACAACACAAAGCTGTACACCTCGTCTGGGCCCGTCAACACTGACATTGAACTGGGATGACTGGGAACATGTTCGATTCTACACTGAGTATGCGAAAGAACTTGCCCCCTTCTAACAGCCGTCTACCGCAAGTCTCTAGAGGAACGGAAGGTTCCAAATGATTGGAGAAGAGCATGGCTAGTTCCAGTTTTCAAGAAGGGTCGTCGAGCAGATGTGCAAAACTGTAGGCCTGTATCTCTGACATTGATCTGTTGTAGAATTTTAGAACATGTTTTTTGCTTGCGTATCATGTCATTTCTGGAAACCCAGAATCTGCTCTGTAGGAATCAACATGGATCCTGGAAACAGCAATTGTGAGAGACCCAACTCGCTTTATTTGTTCATGAGACCTAGAAAATATTAGATACAGGTTCCCAGGTAGATGCCATTATCCTTGACTTCCGGAAGGCGTTCGATACAGTTCCACACTGTCGCCTGATAAAGTAGGAGCATACGGAATATCAGACCAGTTGTGTGGCTGGATGGAAGAGTTTTTAACAAACAGAACACAGCTTCTTGTACTTGATGGAGAGACGTTTACAGACTTTAAAGTAACCTCTGGTGTGCCACACGGGAGTGTTATGGGACCAATGATTTTCACAATATATATAAATGACCAAGTGGATAAGCGTCGTAAGTTCCATGCGGCTTCTCGTGGCTGATGCTGTAGTATACAGAGAATTTGCAGAAAAATGCAGGAAGATCTGCAGTGGATAGGCACTTGGTGCAGGGAATGGCAACTGACCCTTAACATAGACTAATGTAATGTATTGAGAATACACAGAAAGAAGGATCCTTTATTGTATTATTATGTGATAGCGGAACAAACACTGGTAGCAATTACTTCTGTAAAATATCTGGGAGTATGCGTACGGAAAGATTTGAAGTAGAATGATCATATAAAATTAATTGTTGGTAAGGTGGGTGCCAGGTTGAGATTCGTTGGCAGAGTCCTTAGAAAATGTAGTCCATCAACAAAGGAGGTAGCTTACAAAACACTCCTTCGACCTATACTTGAGTATTACTCATCAGTGTGGGATCCATACCAGGCCGGGTCGACAGAGGAGATAGAAAAGGTCCAAAGAAGAGCAGCACGTTTTGTCACAGGATTATTTGGTAAGCGTGATAGTCTTATGGAGATGTTTAGCAAACTTAAGTGGCAGACTCTGCAAGAGAGGTGCTCTGCATCGTGGTGTAGCTTGCTTGTCCAGGTCTCGAGAGGGTGCGTTTCTGGATGAGGTATCGAATATATTGCTTCCACCTATCTATCCCTCCTGAGGAGGTCACAAATGTAAATTAGAGAGATTCATGCACGCACAGAGGCTTTCCGGCAGTCGTCGTTCCTGCGAACCATGCGTGACTGGAACAGGAAGCGGAGGTAATGACAGTGGCACGTAAAGTGCCCTTCAACACACACCGCTGGGTGGCTTGCGGAGTGTAAATGTAGATGTATGTCAATAGGGGATTGTTCAAGCTGGTGGATGTTCTGTAATGGTGTGGGGCATGTGCGGTTGGAGTGATATGGGGGCCCCTGATACGTCTAAATATGATTCTGACAGGTGACACACATTTAAGCATCCAGTGTGCATTCTGGCGGACTTCGGCAATTCCAGCAGCACAATTGACACCCCTCATTTCCATAATTGCTGGAGAGTAGGTCAAGGAATACTCTTCTGAGTTTAAACACTTCTTCTGGCCACCAAACTCCCAAACATTGACATTATTGAGCATATCAGAGATGCCTTGCAACAGGTTGTTAAGAAGAGATCTTCACCCCCTCATACTCTTGTGGATATTCCCTCTCACACTATTTTAGGCATTGGTCAAGTCCATGCCACAAAGTGTTGCGACAATGACTGCGTGCTCACGGGGGCCTTTCACGATTTTAGGCAAGTGTACCAGTTTCTTTGGCTCTTCAGTGTAGAACACTAGAGTGACCCATTACTGTTTACTCCTCGAGTGTTTTGGATCCACAACAGTCAGATTAAAGGAAGAGATCGAAGCAATTCAAAGATTGGCTGCTAGATTTATTACCAGCAGATTCAATCAATATGTGAATGTTACCGAGCTGCTTCCCAAAAGGGAAGACGACACTATTTTTGCAGAACACTACTGAAATAATTTAGAAAACCGGCATTTGAAGCTGAGTGCAGAACAATTTTACTATCACAAACATACATTTCGTGTAAGGGCCATGAAGACAAGGTAAGAAAAATTAGGGCTTGTACGGATGCATATAGGCAGTCGTTTTTCTCTAGCTCTGATAGTGGAACAGGAGAGGAAGTGACGAGCAGTGGTACAAGGTACCTCCCTCCATGAACTCTACAGTAGCTTTCAGATTATGTATGTTGACAGAACTACTGCTTATCGAAATATTTTTATGTTATGCTATACTTACATTTCATTGTTTGTTTGTTTGTAATGTTATTGGATAGATAAAAAATCTACTCACCAGGCAGCAGCAGCAGCAGGAGAAGACACGAAAGTTTTTATGTATGCAGGCTTTCACAGCCAGTGGCTGCTGCTCCTGGCAGAAGGGTTGAAGGGAAAGGAAGAGGGGTGAAGGAAAAGGACTGGAGAGGTTTAGGAAAAGGGGCACAGTTCAGTTTTCCTATGTTTAGTCCAGCACTGCCTAATACTGTCTTTGAAAATCTGAACAATTTCCAGTTCTATCAATTTAATCTTACTCTCATCTTCTAAATTTCCAACCTTTCTGCAGTTTCTGAACTTTTAACTCTCAGTTACCAGTGAATTATGGTCAGAGTCCGTATCTGTTACTGGAAATATCTTTAATTTAAAATCTGGTTTTGGAATAGTTGTCTTCCAATATATAATCAGTCTGATACCTTCCACAGTACCCAACCCAGGTCTCAGCCACTACTAATATCTTCTTACATGATTCTTAAACCAAGTATTAGCACCGATTAAATTATGCTCTGTGCAAAATTCTTCCTCCTTGATTTCTTTCTCCCAGTCCAGGTTCTCTTTTTTTCTTTTTTTCCTTTTTTTACTATCAAATTCCAGTTACCTGTAACAATTAAATTTTCATTTCCCTTGACTATCTGAATAATTTCTTTTATCTCATCGTATTTATTTCAATCTGTTCATTATCTGTGGAGCTACCAGTAGATGGCATATAAACTTTTACTACTGCAGTGGACATTAGCTTTGTTATTAGTTCCTCCATGTCCGTATCATACTGCTGATTGCGCAACTCATGTTCAATTGATGAAAAGCCGCATCAGTTGCCCCCACTCCCCTTTTTTTCTTTTTTAGAACTTTATTAACTTCACACGACTGGTTTCAGTCCTTATATTAGGCCTTTATCAAGTGTGGAAGTTATGCTGTAGATAAGCAACATTGAAGAATCTGCATGGTTTTGGATTGATCCAATTTAGAATAGAAAAATGCCAACGTAGACATATGCTGTATAGAGAAATACTTTTATTAAAAACGTGACTTGATATTTCCATTTACAAAATGTCATGTACAATTTATTTTTTCTGCATTACTTTTCTTTTATCTTTAGAATCCTCTTTAGGTTTCAACCCAACACTACTGCACCAATATAAAAAGGATTTGCATCTTAAAATAATTTGTTCACTGATAACAAAGAGTTTTTAGATTAGGCAATGCTGTATCCTTACTAATACCAGCAGGCTGACTAGGGTTACTGTATGTTACAAACTTCCACCTGCTTTTACCAATATAAACCCTCCAGATGAGTCAAATCCCTCAATACTAAACTGACACAATTTACTATTATATTCAACTCTCATGTTTTCCAGTGGTTCCTGTTCTTCAAATACTTTCTAATAGGCACACATTTCACATATAATCAGTTTGCACATGAAGCCTATAAACATACATGACAATCTTATTAGTTATTACATTGTTATACTTATTAGTGTGAAACGCCATCTCACTGTCTTATTTGACATTGCTTCTCCACAGCATAACTTTCAGTTAGACTTCATAATGGCCTGATACGAAGTCCGAAATTGGCTATAGGAACTTAATAAAGTTTTTAAAAAAAGCAACTGGAGCAGCTTTAATGAAATGTTAACTTTGTTCTACCTTGGCTTCCAAAATGTATTAATTTTATTATTCATAGTAGCTTACCCGCGTTCCTATTTTCTTGTCCATTATTAGATTACTCCTGCATTACTCCTATTTGATTTTGTATTTATAACCCTGTACTCACTTAACAAGGAGTACGTTCTTTCAGATCCTGCACTTCACCAATTCCCACTATCTCCGATTCCAACATATCCCTACCTCTTTTCAAATTTTATAACCGTCTACAGATTAAAGGCTCTCTAACAGTCCATGCTGCAAACCAAACAATGCCAGTTTTGCTTCCCACCCAAAGAACTGAATGGGGGCTACTTTACTTCTGGAATATTTTATCCAAGAAGATGACATCATTCAACTGTACAGAAGAGCTGCAGGCCCTCAGGCAGAATAAAGTCTGTAGTTTCCCCTTAAATTTACTGTGACTTAAATATTAGCTAGTTCCAGTAATGGCTATTTTACAGTGTTTTCCCCAAGTTTGTCTAGTGTCTTGTTCTTTTTGTTTTCACAGTTGTACCTCCAACCAGTCTGTGAAACTCTTTCCACAAAAGCATTTTATTTATTTACTTTTTGTTTTGGTTTTCACAAAAGGTTTTGTTGTTATACTCTTGTGCGATGTTTTGCACAGGGAATACTTTATTTACCTTACTTGTCTAAAAATAAGCAAGAAATCCCTTTCCTCTGACTTAAATTAAACGATTTCTTTAACTTTAACTACCAGAATGTGTACCTCACATGTCACATAAAATGTACTTTCACAACTTCATTGCAGATTCTTCCTTTCATCGCTGCAGCAGATTCATCATGTCGTTTTTCCATTAGGAAAATACTTTTGTAGAAATTTTTGTAGTTGGGATTCACATATTGTTAATCAGGAAAAATTATATATAAAGTTAAATTCAAAGGTGTTAAATTTAAATACTGATTGTCATCCCCATACCAGAGCGTGCACTTATATTGAACTTCCTGGTACATTAAAACTGTGAGCTGGACTGGGACTCGAATCTAAGACCTTTGCCTTTAAAGGCCCAGGTTTGGGTCCACATCCAGTGTGGGTCCACATCCAGTGCACAGTTTTAATCTGCCAGGAAGTTTCAAGTCAGTGCATACTTCACTGCAGAGTAAAAATGCGTTCTGGAAACACTCTTTGCAATTTCTGTTCTTCCAGGAGTGCTAGCCCAACATATGCAGGAGACCTTCTGCCAAGTTCAGATGGTAGCAGACAAGTACTAGTAGAGTGAAGCTGTGAAAGTAGGTCATGAGTCTTGCTTAGATAGGTAAGCTGGTACAGCACTTGCCTGGGAAAGGCAATGATCCCAGGTTCAAGTCCCAGTCTGGCACAGAGTTTTAATCTGCCATGATGTTCCGAAGCAAATGATGTTCCGAAGCAAATGATGTTCCAAAGCAAATGATGTTCCAAAGCAAATGATGTTCCAAAGCAAATGATGTTCCAAAGCAAATGATGTTCCAAAGCAAATGATGTTCCAAAGCAAATGATGTTCCAAAGCAAATGATGTTCCAAAGCAAATGATGTTCCAAAGCAAATGATGTTCCAAAGCAAATGATGTTCCAAAGCAAATGATGTTCCAAAGCAAATGATGTTCCAAAGCAAATGATGTTCCAAAGCAAATGATGTTCCAAAGCAAATGATGTTCCAAAGCAAATGATGTTCCAAAGCAAATGATGTTCCAAAGCAAATGATGTTCCAAAGCAAATGATGTTCCAAAGCAAATGATGTTCCAAAGCAAATGATGTTCCAAAGCAAATGATGTTCCAAAGCAAATGATGTTCCAAAGCAAATGATGTTCCAAAGCAAATGATGTTCCAAAGCAAATGATGTTCCAAAGCAAATGATGTTCCAAAGCAAATGATGTTCCAAAGCAAATGATGTTCCAAAGCAAATGATGTTCCAAAGCAAATGATGTTCCAAAGCAAATGATGTTCCAAAGCAAATGATGTTCCAAAGCAAATGATGTTCCAAAGCAAATGATGTTCCAAAGCAAATGATGTTCCAAAGCAAATGATGTTCCAAAGCAAATGATGTTCCAAAGCAAATGATGTTCCAAAGCAAATGATGTTCCAAAGCAAATGATGTTCCAAAGCAAATGATGTTCCAAAGCAAATGATGTTCCAAAGCAAATGATGTTCCAAAGCAAATGATGTTCCAAAGCAAATGATGTTCCAAAGCAAATGATGTTCCAAAGCAAATGATGTTCCAAAGCAAATGATGTTCCAAAGCAAATGATGTTCCAAAGCAAATGATGTTCCAAAGCAAATGATGTTCCAAAGCAAATGATGTTCCAAAGCAAATGATGTTCCAAAGCAAATGATGTTCCAAAGCAAATGATGTTCCAAAGCAAATGATGTTCCAAAGCAAATGATGTTCCAAAGCAAATGATGTTCCAAAGCAAATGATGTTCCAAAGCAAATGATGTTCCAAAGCAAATGATGTCCCAAAGCAAATGATGTCCCAAAGCAAATGATGTCCCAAAGCAAATGATGTCCCAAAGCAAATGATGTCCCAAAGCAAATGATGTCCCAAAGCAAATGATGTCCCAAAGCAAATGATGTCCCAAAGCAAATGATGTCCCAAAGCAAATGATGTCCCAAAGCAAATGATGTCCCAAAGCAAATGATGTCCCAAAGCAAATGATGTCCCAAAGCAAATGATGTCCCAAAGCAAATGATGTCCCAAAGCAAATGATGTCCCAAAGCAAATGATGTCCCAAAGCAAATGATGTCCCAAAGCAAATGATGTCCCAAAGCAAATGATGTCCCAAAGCAAATGATGTCCCAAAGCAAATGATGTCCCAAAGCAAATGATGTCCCAAAGCAAATGATGTCCCAAAGCAAATGATGTCCCAAAGCAAATGATGTCCCAAAGCAAATGATGTCCCAAAGCAAATGATGTCCCAAAGCAAATGATGTCCCAAAGCAAATGATGTCCCAAAGCAAATGATGTCCCAAAGCAAATGATGTCCCAAAGCAAATGATGTCCCAAAGCAAATGATGTCCCAAAGCAAATGATGTCCCAAAGCAAATGATGTCCCAAAGCAAATGATGTCCCAAAGCAAATGATGTCCCAAAGCAAATGATGTCCCAAAGCAAATGATGTCCCAAAGCAAATGATGTCCCAAAGCAAATGATGTCCCAAAGCAAATGATGTCCCAAAGCAAATGATGTCCCAAAGCAAATGATGTCCCAAAGCAAATGATGTCCCAAAGCAAATGATGTCCCAAAGCAAATGATGTCCCAAAGCAAATGATGTCCCAAAGCAAATGATGTCCCAAAGCAAATGATGTCCCAAAGCAAATGATGTCCCAAAGCAAATGATGTCCCAAAGCAAATGATGTTCCAAAGCAAATGATGTTCCAAAGCAAATGATGTTCCAAAGCAAATGATGTTCCAAAGCAAATGATGTTCCAAAGCAAATGATGTTCCAAAGCAAATGATGTTCCAAAGCAAATGATGTTCCAAAGCAAATGATGTTCCAAAGCAAATGATGTTCCAAAGCAAATGATGTTCCAAAGCAAATGATGTTCCAAAGCAAATGATGTTCCAAAGCAAATGATGTTCCAAAGCAAATGATGTTCCAAAGCAAATGATGTTCCAAAGCAAATGATGTTCCAAAGCAAATGATGTTCCAAAGCAAATGATGTTCCAAAGCAAATGATGTTCCAAAGCAAATGATGTTCCAAAGCAAATGATGTTCCAAAGCAAATGATGTTCCAAAGCAAATGATGTTCCAAAGCAAATGATGTTCCAAAGCAAATGATGTTCCAAAGCAAATGATGTTCCAAAGCAAATGATGTTCCAAAGCAAATGATGTTCCAAAGCAAATGATGTTCCAAAGCAAATGATGTTCCAAAGCAAATGATGTTCCAAAGCAAATGATGTTCCAAAGCAAATGATGTTCCAAAGCAAATGATGTTCCAAAGCAAATGATGTTCCAAAGCAAATGATGTTCCAAAGCAAATGATGTTCCAAAGCAAATGATGTTCCAAAGCAAATGATGTTCCAAAGCAAATGATGTTCCAAAGCAAATGATGTTCCAAAGCAAATGATGTTCCAAAGCAAATGATGTTCCAAAGCAAATGATGTTCCAAAGCAAATGATGTTCCAAAGCAAATGATGTTCCAAAGCAAATGATGTTCCAAAGCAAATGATGTTCCAAAGCAAATGATGTTCCAAAGCAAATGATGTTCCAAAGCAAATGATGTTCCAAAGCAAATGATGTTCCAAAGCAAATGATGTTCCAAAGCAAATGATGTTCCAAAGCAAATGATGTTCCAAAGCAAATGATGTTCCAAAGCAAATGATGTTCCAAAGCAAATGATGTTCCAAAGCAAATGATGTTCCAAAGCAAATGATGTTCCAAAGCAAATGATGTTCCAAAGCAAATGATGTTCCAAAGCAAATGATGTTCCAAAGCAAATGATGTTCCAAAGCAAATGATGTTCCAAAGCAAATGATGTTCCAAAGCAAATGATGTTCCAAAGCAAATGATGTTCCAAAGCAAATGATGTTCCAAAGCAAATGATGTTCCAAAGCAAATGATGTTCCAAAGCAAATGATGTTCCAAAGCAAATGATGTTCCAAAGCAAATGATGTTCCAAAGCAAATGATGTTCCAAAGCAAATGATGTTCCAAAGCAAATGATGTTCCAAAGCAAATGATGTTCCAAAGCAAATGATGTTTCTGAACTGGGATAAATTATAAGCAGAGCTTAGTAAAAATTACAAAAAAAACTTGGTAAACATATTTGATAACAGAAATAAATCTTTCAGTTTTTGCAGGTGATGCACCTATTTTAACATGATAAGTGATTTGACCAATTCTGCATACATTTGGGGTGTTACAGATATTTTAAATACAAAATAGGATAATATATTCACAATTAGACTGATGCTGAGTGAAGGTGAATATAATGTTCAACTTCCTTAGGACATTTACCATAATTTATCAACAATTTAAAATCATATATTGCTTCACATGGTGCAAAATTGGTGGCAAAAATAACTACTGGAATTCATCATCATGCTCTTCAAGCCATCATGTAATTATTGTGACTCATGTGGGAAAGAAACGTCTGGTAACAATGACATGAGACATAAAAATAAAAGCTGTCAATAATAATACCAATATAGTCCACACAATTATGATGGCTTTAGTAATGCCACAGGACGCATGCAGCATAATACTTAGGGATTGCCTGATGATTTGTTGTGTTAACATGACTGTCAACATCATCATATAGTCAGCACTATCTGCCCAACCAGGAAACATTTCCACAGTTCAATGCCCAATAATGTCCACTGTCACTATGACTTAATAGTGATGTATTAAAAAGTTTCATTGGCTGAACAATTCAAGTTTACTGGTATATTATACATAAAATTTAATTGTAAAAGTCCTCATCTTTCCTCCATCCTCTTTTCTTTTCATGTATTTTGTAACATTGTAAGGGTGACAATTTAGATTCATTAGATCTCAGTAATTATCATTGTTGCCTGCTTTTTTCTAGAATAAACTTTGTAAAACACAATTTGTTTATTCAACACAGACCAAAAACAAAATGAACAGAATTTATTGTTTGAAGCAGAACACAGAGCATCCCTTCTGTTCGCATCCCTTCTGTTCCCATTTTCAATACAATTCCAGAAAAATGCCAGTGTAGCAAGTAACAAAATTTTACCATAAAGAATCTAAATTAGGTGGAGAGCTGTCACAACCTGGACAGCTGGCAATTCTCTGTGAGCAGGAGACCGAGGATAGAGAGTAGGTGAGTGGTCCAGTTCGTGTCAAAGAGCATCAACGGCACAGTGGTATATGCAAAAACTTTTGTCAAGTTTGTAGATTTATAAAGTGTTTTCAGTGTGGGTGTAAGCGCTTGCTGAAAATAAATGCTGATGCCCCATCAGCGAGACTTGATGTCCCACAGGTCAGAGAGCAACGGCTGCATGTTGTGCTCGCAGCAGTATTGGGATGAAGGTGTACAGTGTGGCTCCCACATCAGCACTCTCATAGTCAGCCAGCCGCACACTCAGGTGAGGACAGCTGACTGTGGTGCAGAATGCTGGCTGTTATGAGGACTGCGCCCTGGTTACCCACCATGGTTCGACTAAGACTGGAACATATGTTTGCAAATCAACCAGGGGACAGCGTGAAGGTGCCATATTTAGTCGGCCCGGAGACAACAGCTTGCAGACCATCCAAGGTATCCCTTCGTGGAGGAGGGGTAGCAACACAATAGTCTTCACCTCATCCACAATGTTAGATTAGGCATCAGCAGTAGACTACCATATCCATCAGGTTGGTTACATCTCAGTGCTGAAGTCAGCAAGCAGATAGCAGGGAGACCATCACTGATCAGCCTATCATGGATTCACTGAAACTCAGTTCACTGTTCTTCTCCCTGGTCCTAGTGACATGGACAACAATGGCAGTATGAATGAATGTGTGTAGCTCTGAAAGTTTCACTACTTAAAGGACAGATCTCACATCCATGGCAGGGTGGCTCTGGACGCATTAACGCATTTTTCCTCGTTTATCGTTCCTGTCAGTGCTCCTTGCCTCATTGTGGTAAGTCAATAATTATTCTGGGTCTTCGAGCTCTGGTATTTCTGCCTATGTTTGACTTCACAGTGGTTCTGGTGCTGATGTTATTAAGTGTTACTCCACACTACCTTGTTATGTAGCACTGCAACATTTGCTATTTGGAGGTTGTGTGGCAATGCCCTGACAGTAGTACATCATACTGGCGTTCCAACTGGCATGCCGGCTCAGAGCCAGCCTTCTCTGTTCTGAGCTTTCAGGCAAAAAAGAGCTTCAAAAAATTGCTCAGTTGAATGTACAATATCAGAATATGGGACAGCGAACTTTTTTTTTTCCTGAACTTACCTGTTTAGCAATACTATGCATGCTCACAATTGTTTCATTTTCCTGACCGACATTCCAACAGCTCTTGGCCTAAAACATGGACAGCTAAATTTCTATAATCTTTTTAAAAAGTATGGCTCTGAACCTTCATAAATGTACATTTAGATGCTTGTTTGTGATGATTGTATAAACAATCAAGTGTTAAGATTTTTGAAAGAAATGGACAAAACTTGATTATAAACTGACAACTCAATCAAATATGAAGCCAGAGTCAGATTAAACATTAAGGATTCCCCATTCATTTTCAAAGGTTAAGTAAAGGACTTATGAATTTAAGAATGGTAATGCATATGACCTATGAGATTCTCAGAGTGGCTTGATTAAATAAAATTTTCTCAGTTTTCAGACTGCTTCATTTGTAAATGATGTGGCTTTAAAACCGAGTAATACTGTATTAATTCACTGAAGTTGATAAGCACTCATAATGTCTAAAAACATGGATGAACAATTAAACTGTGTAAAACATTCATATTGTTGTGCTCAATGTTTATCAAATTAGAGGGTACACAAGCTCACTGATATTGCTGTCTTGACCGGCCATTTCCACCATATCACACAAAATTTTTAGTTTATAAAAGCTTCCCATTCAATGGGTGTCATGACAATTTGAATAAATGTCATTCAAGTATATTTTCATTAGTTTCAATAAAATTCCATTGGGTTTATCTGGAATTTTATATCAGCAGTTGAAATGTGGTTTCATCTCTGAAACTCAGAGAACAAGGAATGGTTGAAAAAGAGGGTAACATGAAATACAAAAAGGCAGCGAATAACGTAAAAACTTTTCTGTCAGCAGGACAAGTCGTGTTACTATTTTCCCTTATTCTAATGGTATGGTTGCCTACTCAAGGGAAAAAGTATTCAGTTTACTATTTAATAAACTGAAGGAGGGGGAAGAGGTATAGGAGAAAAACATACATGAAACTTTTCGCCCCCTGCCCCCCCCACACGCACCCCCTCTTCTCCTCCATCTTGCATAGTGTGTTTACATGAAACAGAGGCATCTGGTGTAGACCTGGCCTGAGAAGTGCATCACTACATAATATTTATGAAGGAAGGCAAGTTTTCATGATCCCCCATAACGGTTCTTTGTTTATGAACTACGCATTTCTTTGATGTTGAAAAATAGCACACCAATTCAACAGGAAGAAAACGTTTATGCATACTGTTTGAGGCAGCAGGTACTCGCCAGAATGTCCTCAAACCACAGTTGCAAGACCTGCATAATTCCTTTCAAACATTGACTAGTGTGTTGGTTACTAGCTTCAGTAATTTTACTTATAGAGAAATTCACTTACGAGCTGGAAGCAGGGCTAGGTGTGTCTGCATATTCATGGGCATCATAGAAATCTTCATCTTCAGAGCTAGAATATGATGTCTCTGGTACAGGAAGTGTCACTCCTCCACATGGAATATCTGTTTCACAATAATAAATTTAGATTAGTATATAATTCTGAAAATAACTCAAGGTAGGTGTGTGTGTGTGTGTGTGTGTGTGTGTGTGCGCGCACACAAAATCCATACTTCAGAGAATATAGATGATAATTACTCCCAAAAAAAGCATCTATTTAACTGAAAGAAACCAGCAGTATGTTCAATTTACTTGAACTACTCAAAAAAGGTACTATCAAAGATCTAATTTCATGGAAATTGAACTAACTTAAAACATGCACTATAGAAGAATGAAAATAGACAGGTGTATGAACTTTATGAAGAATTTTAAGACATCTGCAGTAAGCCAGAGAATAACATGAAATTGCAACCCGATTGTACTTCAAATACTACATCAGGTAGGCAGGAAAGAAAATAATCATGCTCATGCAGCATCTGGATAATGTACTATCAATGAGAGATTCAGAGATCCAGAGGATGTGCAAACCATTTAATATGGAAAGGACATGCAATAAGCCAACTTCGAATCAAATACTAAATATTTCAAATGAATTGGAAACCAACAGGAATCAAAATTTAGGGAATGGCTTTAAGAGTTCAAAGACAGTGCTTCATGGCAAATACAGAATGATCCAATAGTTGAAAGACGCTGTACCTGGTATAGTCCTCTGTTGTGGAGGTGGGACAGGAATGCGCGATTCTGTGCATTCAGAACCCAGTTCAACTCCTGTTTGAATAGACACAGAAGGACTTGTGGGAGCTGTTGTGATTCTGCTTGTTGACACTGGACCTAAAAAGACAGGCCATGACAACATAAAGTTTTGTAAAACCTTTTTTTTGTAAGGGGTCTAAAAACATTATAAAAATGCCATTCACTGATGTGTCGCTAATATTGAGTTACTTCAACTAAACAGTAGTCAGCTGGCATGTCAACTGCTGAAAAATAGGTGTTTGGAAACCCACATGAACAACCTGAAGCATTTTCAGGCTTGTGAACCTTTGTTATATAAAAGACGCAACAATGGTACACATAACCAGAGATGTGCATCAGTGACAACAGGACTGTTGTTGTTCATGCTGTAACTACCACCTTATCACAAATGGTGTGTGAAGAAATTATCTATGAAGAAAGGTAAAGGAACTCCCAGCTAGTCAGCTAAGCCTTAACAAGACGCAAAGACCAGCTAGGGTTGTAAATTTGGGACACGGTAAAGCTACAAGCTTAGCTGAATGCAAAAAAAAAGTACTCGTGTGACTACAATTTTAATGAATCACAGCTGGCATCAGTCTCATCAAACAAATAGGACAAGCAATGCACAAGAATATAAAACTCAATGATCACATTGACTGAATTATGGCTAAAGTTGCTAAAAAGTTTTGGTAACTTTTTGTTAAGTACAGTTCATCAGTCAAAGAGAGTGCATGTAAAATATTTGTGCAGTCAGTGTTGAGACACTGCTCGAGTGTTTTATGTACCCACAACAGCTTCAACTAACTGCATATGTTACATACGTGTAGGCAGCAAATGAAACATTACGAAGCATGACACAGAGGTTTGTTGTAATCTTGAGTTGAGGCAGTCAAATCTAAGTTACAGAATCCCCTATCACAGACATATACTACTAGCACATGTAATCTCTTTCCAGCAATTAATCTCAAATATTACAAAAAATGAAGGCTACAGTTTTGTGAGCATTGGAGTGAAGCAGCTTTTTCCTGAAGTGAATTTCAGAAAACGTTGACAACAATCAAAGTGACAAAATAGGGATTTAAATGACACTCATTCCAAATAATATACCACTGTCATTATTGCACCACCTCATTCACAAGACCTCATTACAACTACTTTTTAAAAAAAGTTTTGCACCCACTTGCTCGTAAGAGTGAGCTCAAATTCAAGGGGAGCAGAGAATGACAGAACAAGCCTTATGGGGAGAGGAAGGGGGGAGGGAGGGGGGGGTGGAGACTCCAGTGTGAAATAAAAACAAAATTAAACAAAAATAAGGCAGTCTGTTCAAAAGTGCATATTTGTATGCACAACTAGGTTTGAGTCAGCAAATACTCCAGCCCATTCCATTCGACTGACCCCTACCTTCTGGAGGAAGATGTTCACAAAGTGAGGACCGTGTGCTCATGCACTGTCTTGTTGCAAAATGAAATAAACACCAAAACGTTGATTGTAGAGCTGGACAGAAATTTAGAGGATCCTTTCCCAATACTACACAGCCTTCAAATTACTCATGAGAGATCTATGACTTACCTCTCTGCTGTACTTATAGAAATGCACGCCTGAGGCACACACTGATACTTGGTGGTATCACACTGTTCTACAATGTTCATCATACAAATGCTGCACTTGTCACTGAAGGAAACACAACACCAATTATCTAAATTCCACTTTAGGTATTTCCTCACCCACCTTCTTCTATCACGGTGGTGGTAGTGGGTGCCCTTGTAATATTGTTCACATTGGACACCTAGGGGCCAAACTGATAATGTGAATATGGCTGTGTACTGCCTGTGTTGACACAGTACTACCAGTTACCTCCAAAAACACGGTGAGCAATTATGTTGCATTCTCCTCAGGACAACTATGAACTGTAATTTTATAGACAGCTGCAATCAGCTGGCATTGTTGAGGCAGATTTTCATTGTTTTGTATCTGACAATAGCACATGAATATTCAAATGATGCCACTGTGGTGAACACCAATTTGGTGGAAAATGTCCTGTGTTGCCAACTTTTATTGTCGTAAAGTGACAATGAACACACAGCAGCGTCCACTAGAAATGATCCTTCAATGTATGCTGAACTGTGTGCATCAAGTGCATCGTCTCCCTTTTCCAACTGGAGACAACAGCACACACTATTGATCTGCACTAAGACTGCAAGTTTATTTTTATCTCATTTACACGCTTGACTGCCTATACTTAGTGATTCCATGCCATCGAAAATTATTCAGAAAGAGATTTCTGATTTTTTTAAAAAAATCATGTATTATTGAAGTTTTAGGTGTGATGAAAGCTATTTTTGAAAGGTCCATACAACACTGTCATTAATTCTGAAAACATGAACAGAAGCATTATTGCGTGAAATCACTCTTCCTGAGTAGAAACTATGTGAATGAGAGAAATATTCATATTATAATTCACTTAAAACCAATGCCTTTTGCATGGGGATTATAGAATAGAGGTGCTGACTTAGGAGAGTCAGACTGTTATCACCCAAAGTTTATATTGCAACTGAATAGAACTATAAATGTAAGAATCTTTTGAAGAAATAGTGAAGCAATTCACTTCCAACTTGTAGGTGCCTAGTTTTTAAGCTAAAGATAAATTTTACCTCACATGACGTTATTTCAATATTTTGTTTATACTTCAGTTTTATTTTATTTTTAGTTGAAGGATAAAACAAAGAAACTAAAAAGCAACTGTGTATGAAAATCCGATCACAGTTCCGTTTCACTGTTCAAAATATCTAGAGTTTGAAAAAGAGCACACAAGTGCCACATTCCTATCCCATCCACTTGCTGTGTCTCCCCTCAGCCATTTGCCACACTTCCTATGAACCATACCTCACTCTCTCTGCCTCTTTCACCCCCTTGCTACTCAGTCTGATACAAACCATCACCCCAGTCAAGCTACAGTGTCACTACAATGAAGGTGGTCAAGATAACATAGTCAGAGGAGAGAGACGGACAGGGAGACAGAGAGGGAGAGGGAGAAGGAGAGTGTTCTCTGTACTAATTAGCACCGAAGGAGGGCACTGTCTGGAATCTCAGCAGCATTTTCAGTCCCATATGTTCCTACTGACCACTCAATGCCTCAGTTTCATGTTGTTATCTTTACTCCTTCCATTACAGAGTATTTTAAAAGTTTAACCTTGGGCAAGTGTATCGGATCTGTTCACCTAATCGTTACATACCCCATTTTACCCTTCCAAGGAGTGTGTGTATTTGAAGCTTATGGGCACTGAACACTGAGGTTAACAGCACCCTCACAAATACTGAAAGAAATGAATCTGTAAAATGACAAATTGTTGTCAAACAGTGAAGAGGAAAACTATAAAACAATGATCACTCACTCACTTCCACCTCTTCGAGTTGACCAACACAATCTCTATCTCAAACGCCTCCAAATGATGGAGGAAAGGTGAGAAGTGCTGTACATGGGATTAAAACAGAAGTAAAACCACAAAAGAGCTAAAAGAAGGTCACAGGGAAATATACAGGGCAGTCCAAAAGTCCAGAAACACCCTGAATAAAATCCAAATGGAGCAGGAAACAAGAAAACAAGAGCCCCTACACACGAGGAACGGGAAGGGGGAAGCTTTATAGGCTATGCCACCAACATGGCAGCCATCTTGAAAGCCGCCATGTTGGATTCAACTCCAAAATTTCAGATGGGAATGTGGTCATGTGACATATCAAACAGATGGAGAATTTCACAAGAAAAACAAGGCCATTGTTATTTTAAACATAGCTTTATTCATTCTCGGGTTATAGCCAGTTACATGTGGCAGCGGTGGGATGCTAGGCAGCATGTGTGTTATGTGCCAAAGAGACATTACGCCGATGTTACACAGTCCCAAGAGACCACCAACAGTCATAGGAATGGCTCAATATGTTGGATTGTTAATGCTATCCTCCGAACCCAGTCCTGATGAACTTTGACCAACACATCTGGCTGAATTTGACCATATGCATCAACAATGCGCTGCTTTAGATGATGCAAATCCCGTATTTTCACAGAATAAACCAATGCTTTGACATGACCCCAAAGATAAAAATCCAAAGGAGTCAAATCTGGTGAACGTTGTGGCCGCTCCACAGCACCCCTACGACCAAGCCACTTTTCAGGGAAATGCACATCCAGGTATGCTCACACATTGTGCCCATAATGTGGTGGGGCTCCATCATGTTGGAAGAATTGCGGAAATGTCCCGTCCTCTGTTAACAATGAGGGAAACACTTCTTCATCCAATAACCTCAGATAACCGTTGGCTGTTAACGTACCATCAATACAAAAAGGTCCAACGGCTTTGGTACCCCACACACCAAACCAGACCACTTTTTGTGAGTTGACCATTTTTGCAAGCATCAATCCAGTGTGGATTTCTGCCGGGCCAGTATCTGTGATTCTTCTTGTTCACCTCGCCATTGGTAAAGAAATTGGCTTCATCACTGAACAGCACCTGATAGGGGAAACATGGGTTTCTCTGCAGCTGCTGTGTCACTCATTCTGCATACTGTACCCGACGGTCTGTGTCATCCTCGCCCAGGTGTTGGAGCACCTGATTTTTGCACGAGTGTCATTTGGGCTGCGATAAAATTCGCAGTATGGCAGTACAGTTAACCCCACATTCATGTGAAAGGTGGTGAGTACTCCGTTGTGGGCTCTTGCTAAATGATGCCAACAGACTCATTGTTGTTGCTTCATCGGTGGCGGGTTTTGGTCTTCCAGCCTTAGGCTTATCTGCGACAGAACCTGTTGCTTGGAATTTGGCCAAAAACTTGGCAACTGCGCTGTGAATGATGGGCTGTCTGGTTGGGTGTCAACTGTTGAAATCCTCAGCAATGACCTGTGCGCTTCTTTCTCCTGATATCAAGACGATTTTAATGCATTCTTCATGTGTTAAGGACATTTTGTAAACTATAAATAAGGAAACAATGATTAAAACGTTAGCATGAGTAAATGATACCTAACAGTTAAACATATGTAACATATCAGGCATGGGATAGTCACTTTGCACCATTTCAGACTCCATTTTAGGACTTCTCAGTACGTAATACTTACGCTGCCAAGCGTCCCACTGCTGCTGCAAGTAATTGGCTATAACCCGAGAATGAATAAAGCTATGCTTAAAATAACAATGGCATTGTTTTTCTGGTGAAATTCTCTATCTGTTTGATATGTCATATGACCACATTCCCATTTGAAATTTTGGGGTTCAAGCCAAGATGGCGGCTTTCCAGATGGCTGCCATGTTGGTGGCATAGCCTATAAAGTTTCCCCCTTCCCGTTCCTCATGTGTAGGAACTCCGTTTCCTTGTTTCCTACTCCATTTGGATTTTATCAGGGTGTTTCCGGACTTTTGGACCACCCTGTATTTTTGTTTTTGTCCCTATGCAGTACTATAAAGTATTAAAAACTGATAGCAACAATATGGCTGACCACTTACAAAAATGTTGGGTGAGCCAGTCACTATGTTAACACGTTAAGAACATCACTCTAAAATTTTAGAAAACAAGTTGCACAAATCACAGAAACTTTGCCTACAGCACAGCAAAGCAAATCCTCCTAGAATGTTTTAATTTGTTGTATAAGACAAGTCACTTTCCTATCTCTTGGGAGAGGTAATTTTGATCCCTCTCCACAAACCATAGGAGGACCGCACATGGCCCAGTAGTTACAAAGGGTATTTCCTTAATGAGCTGTGTCGGAAGGACCCTGGAGCAGCTGGTTAACTAGCATCTGATCTGGTTGTCAGAGACCAGGCAACGTCTTAGGCACTCTCAGCATCGATTCTGGACATTTCAGTCCACTATTGGCAACCTGGTCCTGCTGAATGCAGCCATCAATGTCTCTGTATATTCATGGACATCATTATGGCATACAAAATTGTTTGGAGACAATATTCTAGAGAAACTTAATCAATCAGGCTTTTGCTCGCCTCTCCATATTCATACAGTATTTCTTAACTGGTTTTTTAAGTTCTGCATTGGTGACTTGCAATTCGATGCAGTAGAATGATGTCCCTCAGGGCAGTGTTTTAAGTGTTACCCTCTTTGCCATATCCATAAATAGTACACTTCTACAGTGAGGAGTCCTGTTCAGTGCTCCTTATTTGTGAATGATTTTGCTGTTTTCTGTTCCTCCTCCAGTGTTGAAACAGGAACTCACCAGATACAACTGATAGTACAGAGATTAGAGGAGTGGTCTACGAAGACAGGTTTGCAGTTTTCTGCAGGTGAGTATGTGTGCATTCATTCTTCTCATATTTTTAATTTATCTGCCTTCCATGTGAGGGATACCATCCAGTGTTTTAAAGACTCAGTGAGATTTCTGGACCTCATTTTTGACTCCACACTGTCATGGTTGCCACACCTGCAAGACCTGAAAGTCAGAACCAAGAAGGCACTGAATATCACAAAGTACCTTAGCCACAGGTCTTGGGGAGTGGGCAGGCACGTCTGCTCCCGCTTTATAGGGATTTTGTGCATTCCTGGCCAGACTACAGGTGCACAGTGCATGGATTGGTGAGACCACCTTACCTGAAGATCATTGATGATGTCCACCATGAAGGCTAGGCTGGCCATGGGTGCTTACAGAACTCGGCCCATATGCCATCTATGTGCTGAGACTAGTGAACCACCACTTACAATCCAACGGAAACTCCTCATACTGTGTCAGACAATAAGTTCCTCACAGCTCTGAATTCACCAGCATACTGTACTGTTGCTCGGCCACCTCTGAAATGTCTATTTTCTAATCATCCATGAGAACAAGGTCTTTCAGGATCCGCATGCAATGTATGCTGGACTCACTTGGTGTGGGCAAGTATAACTCCAAATCCAGGGTTTTAGCTGTCTGCCATCCTGATTATTGCAGAGGCCCAGGATAATTTTCGATTCAGGGCAGTACAGTAGAGGTTGCACTCCTGCAGATTTTTTAATACATTATTTAAGAACCTTTTAACTGATCATCATAACTCTACAGCTGTCATTAAGGATGGGTTGAAGCGCGGGGTTCCACTGGTCACACTGTTGTGTTTCCTGTTTGTGTCCTCAAGGTCCACTGCCTCATGATTTTACTGTCTTTGACACATAATTATATACAATCTTCTGGGAATTGGAATAGAAAAGACATTCTTCGAGTACTAAATTTCTGGTTTTGTCTGATTCTCTAAGTACCCTTCAATCTTTACAATGCTTGTACCCGGCATATGAAGTCGTCCAGAATATCCAACCTCTGCCAGCTCCAATGGCTGGGGAAGTAGGTGTCTTTCTGCTGAGTACCAGGGTGCAAGGGTATTGCAGGGAATGAGAAGGCAGATGTAGCAGTCAAGTACGTGCACTGCAATCCTCAGTTATTTCAGTGAGCCATCCCTCTGCACACTACCACCTCACTGTTGATATACAGAGTCTTGCACCGATGGGAAGATGAGTGGTTGGAAGTTACAGGCAATAAACTTTGTCTACTGTCTAGCAAAGCCGACAACATAACCATGGTGTACCCTTTTGTTTTTAGCAACAATGGCAGAATGAGGTCCTCCTCATTGATCTTCACATAGGGCACAGCCCTATGACACACAGCTTCTTGCTCTGATGAGAGGACCCTCCAACTTCTTGTGCTTGTTGTTTACAGATCACTGTGTGCCACGTTTTAATATACTGTGTGTTGTTTTCCGGCTAGAGGCAATAGAAGATTTGCCAACAGATCTGCCCTCTATTTTAAGTAATGTTCAAATTAAAGTGGTGGCCCACTGAATGCCACTCACCAATTCGGGACAGGTGTGCACCTCTTCGACACTCGAGGAGGATCTCCCTTCACACTGTAGGCAAAATGTCAAAGCATGT
The DNA here is from genome assembly GCF_023897955.1 of Schistocerca gregaria. Taxonomy (NCBI): domain Eukaryota; kingdom Metazoa; phylum Arthropoda; class Insecta; order Orthoptera; family Acrididae; genus Schistocerca; species Schistocerca gregaria. Next base: position 416,132,370 of record NC_064924.1, read on the forward strand.
AGTACCAAATTTCTTCCTGACCGGATGCAGTATCATGAGCCTCAGATGGTGCCAATCTAGTTGTAAGACTCAGATCTGTTGGATCTGAAGTCCACTTAACCATCTCTACAGTCACATAGTAGCGGTAAAAAGCCAGATCCTGGCACTAGCATTGGCAGTAGTCTGTACAAAATGCTCTGCCATCATTAAGTGATGCGTAGTTTGGAGATACTCCTATTCGAGCACTGCTGCTTTTGGTAAACAACGATGTGCACTGGAAAACTTCCTGATGGCTTCCCATCCTTTTCTAGAACAAGTGGAATGGTTTATGGAGTCCAGGAACGCTTGCAAAGACCTTTTCTTTCTCATCTTAATTAGTTTTCAAGCCTTGGCTCCCTTGACACAAAAGGCATGAATTGCCAAAGAGCCACACACCTGTCCTAGACTGTTGAGTGGCACTCATCAGTCCACCAAAGTGCAGGTTGCTTACGATGACCTTATGACGTTGGGCATGATGGATCACTTGTGTAATGGATCCATCCATGCATGCATGGACACTGTTGTCGTGTTCAAACATAGTTAGCCCTGCTGACCATCCATTTTGGTGGCTTCTGTTTAGGTAATGCTCCATCCAGTAGCAGAATGTGGAGTGGAAAGTTGTCACTGGAATGGAGGTCATCAAAGACTTCCCAAAGAACACAGTCTGCAAGATCTGAAGAGCAGAAATAGGGGGCTGATCTCTGAGAATGACCCAGTAGCAGTACAGAAATGTGTGGGTGTACCTGTGATGAGAATGCGCAGCTCATGAGCTGTCATGAAGCTCTCCAAAACCTGACCCCCCCCCCCCCCCCCCCAAGTGCAAGTAGAAGTCAAGCCCCACATGGCACGAAGGGCACTGAAGTCTCCCAGTGTGAGAAATGGTTGGGGGAGTTGTTCCATGAGATCTGTGAGAGCCTCAGAGTCTGTTTCAGTTTGTGCATGTGAATACAGCGAGAAAACAGTTATCCTCCGACACACATGAATTTCAACTGCAACTGCTTGCAGGTCAATAGCCATGGGGAGAGCAGAGGAGCAGTGTGCATTATTGACAAACACAGTGACCCCTCCTTCACCCTTTCCCCAGTCGGGTCATCCTTGCAATGGGACATACAACCCTGTAGTATAGGGCCATCAGATGCTTTAGAAAGGGCTTTCTGCAACCACAAGCTCAGGGGACATTCGTGTGCTAGGAGTTTCAGTCAGACTTTCTGTCAGGGAGGGGAGCCCGCAATGGATGGGGGCCCAGGCTCAGTCTTGGGGCGAGATGATTACCCAGTCTGACAGCAAGGTCCATCACCTCTGAAGAAGAGTCGGGAGACACATCACAGATGACGATGTCAACACTATCAGACCATGTACCTCTTGTCTCCATCAGTGGGTGACTCCTCCCCGTTGGTGGTGATTGTTCGCTTTAGACTTTGATTTTTTGGGCCGAGGAGGCTTTTGAGTCACAACTGCAGAAGTAGTTGTGGCAGCACTGGGTGGTGGGCCAGACTGAACTTTTTGGAAGGGCAGGGACTCCCAAAACATAAGAAAACATGGCATTTTCTGATGTTCTGGGGGAAGGAACAGGCTTTGAAATAACTGCAGCAGCACAAGTGTATTGACAAATGAAGGTACTACTGCTGACACTAACAACCGCCGTTTGTGTAACATAATCAGCTTTCTGCGCTGGCTATTTAAGGAAAGAAGCAAAGGAAGTAGCAAAAACTAGGGGCAGCAGTATGGCCTTACATATCTTTTTGGTGTTGCCATACGAAACATACTTCTTAGTCTTATGCTCTTGTATCTTCCATTCATCAAGATATATGCTATAGTCTCGACTCCAGACAGTGTGAGTTCCACAGTAATTCACAAACTCAAAGATGATCAAATGACTCCTTCATGAGCAGCCTTACCACATTTGGTGCACATGGGTTCTCCATGACACCCGAGAGTAGTATGACTAAAGCACTGGCATTTGAAACAGCACATTGGATCGTGGATGTAAGGCCTCACACTTAGGTGAAGAAACCTGCCTTGATGGGCTCAGAAAGTTTTGTGCTAGTGAACATCAAGTTAAAGTAGTCACGTTTTACAAGAATCCCATCCAGCCTCTTCATGATATTTTGCAGGTTGACTATACCTTCTGGAGCACATTCACCTTTCAATTCCTCCTTGGGAATGTTTACCAGATATCTGTCTGTCACAGCACCTTTGCTGTAATTTAAGATGATGTGTATCTCAGTTTTGATAGCATTTTACCCAATACACTGAGCTTTCTCGAGATTCTTAACTTGTTGGGAACTGTAAGTTTCTACCAACAGTTACCCATTACACAACTACTTGACTGATTTTAAAGTGCCAGTCCACCTGGCCAGAGCCCCACTTTCCTATGTATGCCACACACAACTGAGGTACAGCAGACTCACCAGAGGTCGCCCGCTAATTACTGTTACACTCAACAGCCATGCAGCCATGCATCTCAGTGGTTTTTGTTAGAGGTTTTTAGAATCCTCATGATATGAGCAATCAAGCCAACATCCCCGTTCCCTTTGACACACAATGTTCCTCCCCTAACGATCTGGGCAGTCAACCTGAGATCGCTGTTCCACATTGCACTGCACGGTGACTGCTGAAGCATGCTCACAGCTTACGACAACAGACTGTTGGCAATGCTTACCAGTCCCAAGCTCAGGAACCCCCGGGTCACCAAGCCCATATAATAAATGCTGGCCCCTGTGGTCCCTTCCATGTAATGCCATTCATGACATGAATACAGCATATAAAATATTAAGTTATATACATTGAGCTGTATCTACAGCACAAGTTTAACAAGTAAGGCCACAAAATAAAATTTCAGTAACTTGACTTCAGCCAAAACATTTAGTTAACATTACAGTAACACAATGGCTACCTAACCATGCTATAAAATATGATTGTGCTGAGCAATGGTCAGGCATTTTAACACAATATTCAAGAGAAACAACAGTGTAGAAAGTAATGTGCAATGGGAAGGGTATGATGAAAGATTTCAGTGTTTTTCCTCTCCATAAGCAATAACTGCAACTGCCATTATCTTCTCTACACCGCTGTGGGTGGAGCAGAAAATGATCACTAATGATAAACTTGCAGTGGCTACCCTTACCTGTATTTACAATATCTGCCACACTGCTTACAGGAGCAACTGATGGAGCAGTAGATTGGCTGACCGAACTTGGTGGTGGTGAAAAAATGCCATTTACTGGATGCGCTGTGTTCTGGAACATGAAAATGGAACTGCTATTTGATATGTGATGTCTGATTTTCTAATATTATAATATTCTATGATGAAAATAATGCAGATTAACATTATGACAAGAGCTTTCACCTTAATAACAAGATATGAACAGAGTATAGTCAAGGAAAGTAATGACAGAAACATGTTTCCTGTTTACATATGCAATCATATATAGTATTCCGAATTGCACAAGACAATGAAGTCTTGCAGGTAATCTTAACAATGAAAGAGATGAAATTTCTCTTTGACAATGCTGATCAGACAAAATTTACACTATCCCCATACAATACCTATATATTAGAATTCCGTGTGACTTTATTAATTTACTTATTTGAGGTAATAAAAAATAGTAAATGCTAGCAGGCACCTGAGTTTTCTTCCCATTTTAATTATTATGCTATTCATGTATATCCATTTTCAGGTTAGCCAAGTCTCGACAGCAAATTTACATTTATTTCTGCCTTAATATTTTTGTCTTTGTCTCTATGCCGTACTATAGAGTATTGAAAGCTGATAGTAACAATACGGCCCTACCCCACAATATTTATGAGGTATTGTTAACAGGACCTTCAACATATCACATTAGCTGCAGTAGATGAAGAAGCAAGTACTTCAGTACACAAAGACTAACTTAGACCTTTTGCAGCCAGCAGCCCTCTTAAGCACTGAACATGGAAGCAAGATTTTTACTGTATATTCGCTTTAAGTGAGTGAAGACATACTCACTCACTAAACATAGTCAACTCCCATTTCACTGAAAACAGTGAAAATCAGGTACATTTTACTAATAGTGTGTATCACCTGAAAACAACAAAGTCATAACTGCTGATTAACATTATTACATAGTATCAAGTTAATGCAGTTAAAGGCTGAAAGATATACCAGGCTTCAATATATGTAGTTTTCCCACTTGGAAAAATATTGAGGAAAAGTCACGAAAAAAAACTACATTCAGTGGTGATTGTATACAGAAGCCAAAGGTAATCTCTTTCTATGTTTATTTGATAGTAGTTTGATTCTTGAGAAATTTTCAGCTTTTTTTAAGTACTTCACTACAATATTAGAATATGTTCTATTATACTTCGTCATGAACTTGCAGTTATTTTAAGCCTCCAAATTATTCCTACCGGTTACCATTTTCTTTCCACTATCCTCTTCTTTGGTGTCAGCTGCTTCTGCCAGAATCATTAATTGCCTCGAGCTTGCATGTTTATCATCTTATGTTATCTTAACCATTTTTTAAACTATAAACAAATAATTTGCTTGTCATCTTTGTGACTAATTGAAATAGCCTGGTATAAAAAACAGGAACAGATATAAAGAAAAAAATTAATAATAATAAGCAATTAATATTTAACAACCATTTTAAAATAAGAAATAAATTAAACAATGGAAAATCCAGGATGCTCTTTACTATCCTTCTTTTATAAGATTCATCTTATGAGACTTGGAAGAGTTTTATTCTATTTGCAGTTTTCAGCTATTTTCCACATCTGCACATTTACATTTCAGAACAAGGCCTTATAATTATTCCCACATAACTTGGTCAAATGGCATTGGAAGAGAGGAAAGTAACTCTGATACACCAATTATCCTTCATTACATGCTGCACAGTACACACACTGATGAACACAGTATACTGAGGCAGATGCAGACTAAAGAACTGTTTTCCCATGGTATAACAGGCTTCGCATTAGGAAATTCAAGGAGCTATATTATTACGAATTTCTATTGAAATGGTTTCTCACACTGTTCTTATGTACTCAAGACTGCACAGTGCCCTGCATCACCATCGTCATAAAATTCAGAATGTACAGAATGTGTAACAGGAAATGATTTAACAACTAATCAGAATGCTGTTGCTAGAGGTGTTCCTCTGTGTTCTATGTTAAGGATACTACTACTTTCTGGTAACTCTTTATTAACTTGCATATGATATCTCTACAGCTGTTTGTTTGGAATTACACAGTTTTTACGCATTCATGTGAGAAACTAAACAATAAAAAAAAGCCTGCAGTGGACAATGGAAACTCTTGATTCATCTTAATATGCCAACTATAATAATAAATACAATAAAACACAGTTTACCCAGTACCTTACACATGATTCTGTTCTTTCTAATATCAAACTTTTTAATGATAGTGATGAGGCAGACAACACTATAATTCTGGGGCTGATGACAGAGAGTATTATGCAGAAGGTGTACACCCACAGCATCCTACACAACACTAACACGACTATATGTACCTAGGAATACATACAGATGTGCCAAAGTATCTCTATCTGCTTTTGAGAGTCACGGTGACAATATGAGTGTGCTTAAAAACTGAGCATCCCTTCAATGAACACAAAATAATTTTTCAAAAATCTGCATGTTCGAACTACTACTCAACTGCTGTTCAGCACACTACAATGAACATTTTCAGCAGCACAGACAACAGTTTAAAGTTGTTAATGACAAACTGCAGATTTTCATGCCCAAGGTGAAGAACTTTTCCATGCAGAACTCCAATTCCACATTACAGTACTTTATGTCCATTTAATTGTGTAACAGAAATTTAATGGAAAAGTATAGAACATAGTCCTTACATGAGAACATTAGGCTTGTGTTACAGAACTATAAATCACTAACATGAAGTGGAAAGTACTAAAGCTGTTTAAATATAATGGACATGCACTTGTTCATATTATCCCCCATATTGATTCTGGACTTTCTAAGAGTTTTCAGAATTCCTGGTGAATGTCATGATGGTTCTTACTAACAGGCCAGAACTGACATCCTCACACATTTCCTGGGTCATTATTAAGAGTTGTAATAAAAATGAATTCTAGTACTGTGTTCTATGCTATTTTCACTTTGTCATTTGTTAAAAATATATTTCATTACTCTGGTTTGTTTCCTTCAAATAAGTGATGTGTATGTTACAACATATTCCATTGCTGAGTGTCACACAACATAGACTGATGAGGTACATGTAATGGTAAAATCTGGAGGCCTGCAAGGTTCTCTAGTAAAAGAATTGCAGTTAACCACCTCCAGAGCTAAACCGCTGACTAAAAATAAACAAGAAACATTTCCTCCACCTTTACAGGACACAATGCCGTCAGAAATGCTTACAGGATGATGGCATGCAGTGCCTCAGAGGCTTGGTAAATCACATTACAAATATTATCTACTATATCCTGATCACCTTATTCTAGATAAAAAATTAAAAGTGCATGAGGGTACAGAGCTGTTCACCTTGCTGAGCATTTACTTCTTCAAGTTTCTTTTGGTCTACTTCTGAGATTTAAAGACACCTGAAAATGGAATGGGAATACAAATCTGTGCCACTTTCAGTTCAGCCACATTTGTGACAAGTGGAGAGCAGCAGAGAACTGCCTTTTACCTGTGCAAACTGTGATTCTCCCTCGACTTAACAAAACCAAATTTTCTGCTAACTGAGTGACTTTCCTTTGGCCCATGGAACAAGTGGTATGACCTCAACTGAACAGAAATCCTCCACTTTAAGATACATACATGCTATTCTATAAATCTTGGCCTGTTCCTTCATATACAGAACCATACAGCTGCAGGTACAAAAACACACCATGGTACTGACTGGTGGTAACAATTGTCTGCATCTCTATTAGGCAGGAGGAACTGACAAGGAAATTTGTCAAGACACAGAGGAATTAAAGACATTGGCTACCAATGGGAATTGATTCATATCAATCAGGCAAGTTGAGAAGTTTTGCCTGACCAGGATTCCAACCCTGGTTTTCTGCTTACTAGGGAGATACGTTGACCACTAAGCCATCTGGACACAGTGAGCACTGCAACTGCACGGACTACCATAGCATGCCTTCTGTCAGAACCAAAGTCTCAACTTATACCACACACTATTGAGATAGCGATGAGTCATATTTCTATATCAGATTACAGCCTCCTAGCACAGCTGAGAAAATGACAGATGTGGTTCTTGTAAGTAAATATAAAAGACGAAGTGGAAAGTTCACAGCATGGCACTGATGCCAGTGAAATTTTGTTTCTGATAATAAAATTAATTGTTGGTAAGGAGGGTACCAGGTTGAGATTCATTGGGAGAGTCCTTACAAAATGTAGTCCATCAACAAAGGAGGTGGCTTACAAAGCACTTGTTCGACCTATACTTGAGTATTGCTCATCAGTGTGGGATCGTACCAGATCGGGTTGATGGAAGAGATAGAGAAGATCCAAATAAGATTGGCGCGTTTCGTCACAGGGTTATTTGGTAACCGTGATAGCGTTATGGAGATGTTTAACAAATTCAAGTGTCAAACTCTGCAAGAGAGGTGTTCTACATCGCAGTGTAGCTTGCTCACCAGGTTTCGAGAGGGTGCATTTCTGGATGAGGTATCGAATATATTGCTTCCCCCTACTTATACCTCCCGAGGAGATCACGAATGTAAAATTAGAGAGATTAGAGCGTGCGGAGGCATTCAGACAGTCGTTCTTCCCGCGAACCATATGAGACTGGAACAGGAAAGTGAGGTAATGACAGTGGCATGTAAAGTGCCCTCCGCCACACACCGTTGGGTGGCTTGCAGAGTATAAATGTAGCTGTAGATGTAGATAAAAATTTTGTGATCCGAGTTACCTGCCCCTCCTTCCTACCCTTCCCCAACCTACCTCTTTCCTCCCTGAGGATGGAATTTTTAAGACATGAGTATAATCATTTGTATCAATAATTTAGCAAGTAACTTTCTGTGTCAACAAGGCCAGAGTATAACGGTGACAACTGACACTGTATGTCAATGTTATTTACATCCGAGTTCTGTTGTGTGAATATACACGAACAGTTATCTTCCACAGACTTGTTTTTAACTTTACTGTCACTCTCTTTAGTGTGTTCCCAGCAAATATTTTTAGGAAACTTACCACGCTCTTAAGCAGTTGTTGAAAGGCACACAATATAGAACTGTATTTGGAATGATAAGAGGGCATTGTAAACTGATAGTTCAAAAAGCCAGGATTTTCTTCACTTTTAAATTTGTCTAATGGCAGTACTGGTAATATGTATTGGCAATTGTTTTGCCTTTTTGTACCTTTACATTTGAAATGAACCAATTAAATATAAACTTTAACAGAGCACCACATGCCTTGTCACACCTGATACAATCATGGTGTGCAAGTGCTCCAGAGATTGCCTGTAACAACTGTCAGGCTGAATAGCTACCCATTTTGTAAACGGTAAGCTCACCTTGAAGTTGCAGATTTTTTTGCTCTTACATTTGTAATGTTCGACAGCAATAGTTAACGCCTGTCATTAAAATATCCATAGAGCTTACACTAGTATATTACTGGAGGCAATGAGATCAGCTCGCATCTCTGGTGCTCCACATTCACCAAAATCAATCCAGTAATTGGTCACTATTAAATGAGTTTAGTAGCTGGCAGATGTTGCCAATCATAATAAACTAAAGGGGTAACATACAGCATACAATGTGTGAGTTGTATCAGAAGGCATATCAGGGTTACAGAATTACCTTTATCACATTTGCATAAGGCAACTAAGTCCCAAAAATAGCCTATCACAATCCATTCTCTCACCTTTGCAATCTGCAGCAGCACAATGGAATGTTTGATGGACTCCAGCATGTCCTGTAACACAATATTTGCACACAGTGCATTCAGCAGCATACAAGCAGGGAGGGTAAATTTTAGTACTTATAAGCTGTTTGAAACAATGGTAGATGGAAAACATCAGAGAACTGATGACAACAACGGACAAATGGAAGGGCAAAAGGATAATTTTAGATGATTGGGTCGGAAATCACAGTTTAATGAAGCAACTCAAATAAGCATGAGCAGTTCATGAAGCCAACTTGTAAGAACATTAAACAAACACACAAACACATTAACAAACATTAGCCAAGACAATAATTATTCTGCAATAAACATGTTGACAAAATCAACTAGATTCCACTGACAACCATAAAAATCATATCCTTCGAAACACACTTTTCTGAACATTTGATACCCTTTTTAAAAAATTGTTTTGTTTTGTTTTATTTCCCATGAAACTGAACTACTAAAAGGTCACTAGTTAGCAAACAGTACAGGTACAAAGACTGTGTTGGCTGACAACTCATAAAGTGTGTTCCATGGAGGTGACTGGGGAATTCACAGTGATGCAGGGCAGGAAACAAGTAGGACATATTGGGGAGAAAAGCACAGGAAGAAGGTGGAAGATCCAGTATAGGGGTGAGAGGTAGCAGAAGGTAACAATAAGCAATTAGGATACTATAAAACATTGAAATGGGCAGTGGAAGGGCTAAGGTTAAGGGGTAATGAGGATAAGGTGTTCTTGCCAAGACATGACATCACCAAAGTGTCACTAATCGAAGTGAATCATTTGAGAAATTTAGATGCCTGAATGGCTAGAGAAAGTTCATCAAGACAGCCCATTAATAGATAGATTAGCATAAGATGCAGGGCCAGTTACACCTTAAGTACTGCTTGTGGTGCTTCAGTGAGGGGGACACCAGTGACCACCAACCAGCAAAATTTGTATACAGGCTGACCACTCAAGTTTTCTTGGCATAACAGATTAATGGTGTACTTCCAGATGTTCTGCCAAGTTGTTTCCATTTCATGCAAAATATTTTGATGACCAACCCAGCCATCTTCTTCAGAGCAGTGAGATTTCTATTACGCGTACTTGCAGCCTGGACCAGTCAGAAAATACCTAACAAAAAAACTCGCAGCACCTAAAGAAGATAGCTGGGTCAGTTATCAAAATATTGCACATAAAATGGAAAAAATAACTCAACAGAACCAATAATGTATAAGGGTGTGACAAAATTAGTAATGAAAACTGACATGGTGAAAGTATACGATAATAAAAGCAAACATTTTCTAGTGAACATGGGACCACAAACAAGCCATTTACAAGGTAATTGTGAATGTGTGCTTACAAGCCACCATTGACTTCACGGTTCAACACCGTTTTAGTTAGTGCAAATGTTTTGACATGTGAACATATTGATTAAATCCTCATCTGATTGGACTCAAAATTCACAAAACTATGGAATTCTGATCTTCACCGTCATTTTTTTGTTGAAAGTTCTCCTTCACGTTGTTTACCGTACATTACAAAAAGCAATTTTATTGGGATACTTCCCAACACTTCAATAAACTTCTGAATTCTCTTGACTTTACCTATTTATATGTATTTAGTGGTGAAAGTCTTCAGAAGTCAGAACACCTAAGGTCAACGATTTCTCAATAACAACTGTTGTGTGGACTGCAAACTCTACACACTGAAAGGAAAAACAGAAAGTAAATATATTCATATTCTATTTTGAAAGATTCTGCAGAATCAAAGACTAGAGCTATGCCAATATAATGTTTTTATCCCAAGGAAAAATTTAATACATGTAATGAAGAACTGTAAATATTACAAACAACTTTATGAACAGCATAGCTCTCTTTCTTGTAACACACAAATTTGCATTTAACATACTTTTGGTAAGAAGGGAGAACCGATAGAGGTACTCAGGGTACCCTCCGCCACACACCGTCAGGTGGCTTGCGGAGTATGGATGTAGATGTAGAAGTTGCTTTCTGTGACAAGTGCTTTGATATCTGCCAGAAAATTTCCGACTCACAATATTAGAAAGCAGAAAATAATTTTTTAAGTAAAAATAAGTTTTTAATAGAACACATTTTAAATCAAACAAAAATATAAAATAATTTATCCTATCCCCTTACAAGCTCCTAACCTTATAGTTGTAAACATTGGTGATGTGAATTTTTAATCACTTTGAAAATACTTGTAAGGCTTATAATGAAAAATGTGGAGTGTATGCGATAGGTAATATGAGGTGAGCAATTCAAGCATCAGCAACATACTGCATGCACCCCTCATTTTTCATTCTAAATCTTACAAGTGTTCTCGTAGCTACTAAGAAGTCATTATCACAAATCATAGAACTATCTGTATTGGGCTACAAGAAATTATTTGTACTTTGTAGAGTGATTTGAAAACTTGTTACATTAAAAATCTATATTTATTTAAATAATTGTTTTACTTCCCAGTTGCTTATACAAAAATTTTGACAAGGTTTTTTCAGTTTTCAACTACACAGAAGCATTGAAGAAACTGGTACACGCATGCATATTCAAATGCAGAGATATGTAAATGGGCTGAATACGGTGCTGCAGTCAGCAACGCCTATATAAGACTACCAGTGTCTGGCGCAGTTGTCAGATCAGTTACTGCTGCTACAATACAGGTTATCAAGATTTAAGTGAGTTTGGATGTGGAGTTAATAGACGACGCATAAGCAATGGGGCACAGTATTTCCGAGGTAGCGATGAAGTGGGATTTTCCCATATGACTATTTCACATGTGTACCGTGAATATCAAGAATCCGGCAAAACATCAAATCTCCGACATTGCTGCAGCCAGAGAAAGATTCTGCAAGAACGGGACCAACGACAACTGAAGAGAATCTTTCAACGTGATAGAAATGCAACCCTTCGGCTAACTGCTGCAGATTTCAATGCAGATGACAATGGTCAGCGTGCAAACCATTCAACGAAACATCATTGATATGAGCTTTTGAAGCCAAAGGTCTACTCCATGACCGCACAACACAACGGTTTACACTTCACCTGGGCCTATTGACACAGACATGTTGCCTGGTCAGATGGGTCTCTTTTCAAATTGTGTTGAGCAGATGGAAGTGTATAGTTATGGAGATAACCTCATGAATCCATGCACCCTGCATGTCAGCAGGGGATTGTTCAAGCTAGTGGAGGCTCTGTAATGGTGTGGGGCGCATGCAGCTGCAGTGATTTGGGACCCCTGATACATCTAGATACAACTCTGAAAGGTGACACATACATAAGCATCCTGTCTCATCACCTCCATCCATTCACATTCAAAGTGTGCTCCAACAGACTTGGGCAGTTCCAGCAGGACAGTGTGACACCCCACATGTCCAGAATTGCTACAGAGTGGCTCCAGGAACACTCTTCTGAGTTTAAACACTTCCACTGGCCACAAAACTCTCCAGACATGAACATTATGGAGCAAATCACAAATCAGGGATGCCTTGTAATGTGCTGTTCAGAAGAGGTCCCGCCTCCTTGGACTCTTGCAGATTTAGGGACAGCCCTGCAGGATTCATGGTGTCAATTCCCTCCAGCACTGCTTCAGACATAAGTCAAGTCCATGTCATGTCGTGTCGTGTCGTGGTACTTCTGCATGCTCGTGCACGTGGGGGCCCTACACAATATTAGGCATGTGTATTTTCGTGGCAATGTTTCTAAAATTTAGTTACTTCCTGCTGAGTTTTCTTCATACACAATGTACACACTTACACAGTCTAATGTTCAACAGATCAATATAACATAAGATGATGGTTTGTATTTCTGTCTAACTTTCCTGATGAAAAGGAAAATTTGTAAATTACAGAATTAAGAAGTGCCATTTTTAAAATAAAAAAGGTTTACATTTTCATTGTTTCCACTCAGTTTAATAGAAAACACATTTTTCCTGAAATCTGAACAATACAATAGGCGTACTTCTCTGTGCTTTCACTAAAAGCTTTTAAAGCTTCATGAATTATGTAAAACCAAAATGAATTTTTCTTTCTTTTAATATAAAGAACAACCCAGTTCCACAATAGACAATAGGGGGAAAGTGGAGGATTTGGAGTAACGGAAAGAGAGCAGTAAACCCTTTGTGTGTATCATCTATAAACAGATCTGCACAACTGGTGTAAGTGCCATCTTATCAGGGCCAGTTTGTAACATTTTTCTACACAAGGGAAATATCATTTGACAATCCCTGTCCCGAAAATTATTCGCGTTCCTTGGGGGCTCTTGATATGACCTTTAAAAATAAATCTGAAGCTAGCAATTGTGGAACTGGGTTGTTCTTTACATAAAAAGAAAGAAAAATTCGTTTTGGTTTTACATAATTCATGAAGCTTTAAAAGCGTTTAGTGAAAGCACAGAGAAGTACACCTATTGTATTGTTCTGTTTATAACACGTAAAATACTGATTACCTCAATATTTTTAAAAGCCTTATCTCAATATTTTTAAAAGCTGAAATCATTTAACACACACAAAAATTTTTGGTTAATGCCTTCAGCATAAGGAAAGTCATTATAGATGACTCATCAGCTCCTTGACAGAAAAGTATGAAGGGTAAATCAGCCATAGCCTTGTTGAAGGAACCATAGTAGCACTCAAGATTAATGGCAGATACTTGTCTAGATGATGACAATATGACTTAATTACAAATCATGTAACATCAACACAAAATCTTTCCCAATTACATCATTATATCAAACGACATTTAATTATGAAACTGATATCTCTGGGTGGACACAATAACTATGCACATGCAAACTAACACTTAGTGCGGTATAACCACATTTAAAGTTAATAATATTACACTAAGACTGCATCATTTGCTCTTCTGCTAGCACTAGCCCAAAGCTCAAAAACTACCTATTACTCATCTACAAACTGTTTCCTTTCTTCATTTTCTGTTTGACATGCAAGAATAATATGTATGTACCCTTCTGACAATCTCTTTTACCTATGTGCCTTTTCTTATTGTCTCATCTTCTGTTATTCCTGGCTTATCAATGTTCAACTCTGGAGCTTTCGATTCCTCAGGTTATCAAATCTGTTCTATTATTGGCATTTCATTTTGCAGTTTTTTGTTGTTCAGTTAAGATGTGAATCCAACTGACCAACATTTTAGTTGACTGTCTATCTGATCTGTCGTCACCTTCCCTTCAATCTTAAATTCATTTATCACCACCACCACCACCAACTAAAGAAATGGTTGATTCCAGGAACTAATGGTGCTGTCAGATTTTGTCCACCTTTTCATCAGTCTGCTGTGTCCTGGTAACTACACCTTTTTTGTATTAACTCAGTCTTACATCACTGTCTGACAAGAGAATTACATACTTAAATAGGTAATGTAACGGATGCATTTATTTTTTCATGTTAATCTGTTTTCAGTCTAAAATATCATTGTCAGACAGTAACTGACCAACATTTTTCAGTAGTGAGCTGTACAAAATGTCATTTGTTATCTGACAGGAGTAATATTTTAAGAAGCATAATGTAAAATGATAGGGATTTTAAATTGGAAATGAACCAAATGTAAGAGGGATAGTCACTGTTTTATTTACCGCCTCAAAATAATAATAATAATAATAAAAGGTGACAGAGCCTACAGTTTGGCTGTCTGGGAAATGTCTCGGCTAAAAATATCGTCTTCACCCTGGAAATGCCTGCCATGCAATGGTTTCCTTATAAAAGGAAAGTGGAAAAGTCACTTGGTGTCATGACATGCGAATTCAGCAGAGGGCATAGTATGAGGGTCACTTCTAAAGAAATGCACACTATTTTTGTAAAAATACAGTTTTCATTCTGCAAAGTTTACAGAGTGTAGATACATCCTACCTGCTTGTTTTCAAACTTAGTTCAACCTGTTCCCGTAAATGGCGCCATCACAGCATGTCTTCAAGATGTCTGCTACACTTTATGTTCATCAGAAGCAATGTGCTGTCATAGAATTCCTGTGCTGTGAAAACGAGACAGTGGGAAACATCCACAAGAGGTTGAAAAAGGTGTATGGAGATGCTGCTGTCGACCGCAGTACAGTTAGTGGGTGAGCAAGCAGGTTACGTGATTGAGGATTGTCCTTGTGGCGGCACGCCCCATACTGCACACACTCCAGACAATGTGCAGAGAGTTAACAAATAAGTGACTGCTGACAGACGCATCACAGTGAACAAACTGTCACGCTACGTTGGGATAGGGGAAGGAAGTGTTTGCAGAATACTGAAAGTGGCAGATGGGTTCCCAGGATGTTGACAGTGGCTCACAAACAAACAAGTACACTGCACTACTACTACTACTACTACTACTACTACTACTACTACTACTACTACTAATTTCCCTTTCCTGTTCCACTCACAAACAGAGCAAGGGAAAAATTACTATCTATATGCCTCCATATGAGTTCTAATCTCCAATTTGCTCTTGGGCCTTAGGCAAAATGTTAGTTGGTGACAGCATGATCATCATTTTACAGTTGGCTTTAAGTGTCGGTTCTCTAAATTTTCTCAGTAGTGTTCCTCAAAAAGAATATTGCCTCCCCTCCATGGATCTCCATTCCAGTTTATGAAACATCTCTATAATACTCCCATGTTGCTCAAATGTAATGCTAAAAGATCTAGCAGCACACCTATGAATTGCTTCGATGTGTTCCTTTAATCCAACTTGGTGCGATCCCAAACAATTCAGCAATACTCAAGAATGGTTCGCACTAGTGTTCTATATGCAGTTTCCTTTACCGAAGAACCACAGTTACCTAAAATGCTCCCAATAAACCTAAGTGGACTATTCGTCTTCCCTTTACAATCCTTACATGCTCATTTTACTTCAAAACACCTTGTAGCGTTATACCTAAACATTTAATCGACATGACCTTGTCAAGCAGCACACAACATTACAGACCTGTTTTTTTCTCTATTCATATGCATTAACTTAGATTCTTCTACATTTAAAGCTAGCTGCCATTCATCACATCAAACAGAAATTTTGTCCAAGTCACCTTGTATCCTCCTATAGTCACTCAATGGCGACACTATCCCATACACCACAGCATCATAATCAAACATCTACAGACTGATGCTCATCCTGTCTGTCAGATCATTAATGTACACACATAATAATAGTGTGTCCTGTCACACTTCTCTGGGGCACTTCTACCAACACCACTGCCTCCAATGAACACTCACCATCGAGGGCAATGTTCTGGGTCCCTTTACTCAAGAAGTCTTCAAACCACTCACATATCTCACAGCGTATTCCGTATGCTTGTACCTTTGTTAACAGTCATACCAACACTAAAAGCTATGCAGAAATGGTGGTAGAGTTGGTGTATAACAAACTTGTTTTCGCAGGTTGCCCGGCCTCTGATGCGGGTAAGATAAACATCTTTGTCAGGAATGGTGCAGGAAGTGCTGGATGGGTGGATTGGGCTGGTCCTGCACCTGAGTTTTCCACACACATACAATTCTTGTGGTAAATGGTGGGAGAGAAAGTGGCTAGGAATGGACTAGGATATTATGTAAATTGGGTGAGCAACAGAACAACACTTTTAGATGGGGGAGGGGGTTCTTGGATAGGATGTTCCTCATTTCAGGGCATGATGGTAGGTAATCAAGTCCCTGGGAAAGGGCATGGTTGCTGTTCCAGTCCAGGGTGATACTGGGCGGACAATAGGTTGCTCCTTTGGTGGCTGATGCTTGTGGCTGGTTGGAGGATATAGCATTAGAAATCTGTTTACAAACTAGGTTTTGAAGCAGGGGCGGAAGGGGATGGGGTTGTACCTGTCACGTGAAGGACCTCGTGAAACCTTCGGCATACAAGGCACAGGAGTTCTTGTCACTGCACATACTTTGTCCCCAGGTGGCCAGGCTGCATGGGGGGGATTTTTTTAGAGTGAAGGGGATGACAGCCACTGAAATGCAGCTACTTTTGGTGTTTAGTGGGTTTAATATGGACAGAGGTGTGGATGGAGCCATCAGGTAGGTGGAAGTAAATATTCAGGAAGGGATATGTTGGATTTAGGAGGACCAGCTGAAATGGATGGAAGAGAAAGCGTTTAGGTTGTGAAGGAATGATGATTGGGTGTCTTGGCCCTGAGTCCAGACCAGTAAGATATCATTAATGAATGTGTACCAGACAAACAGTTTGGGGATTTTGGGAAACTAGGAAGGATTCCTGTAGATCACTCATAAAAATGTTAGTGTAGGAAGGTGTCCAACAGGTGCCCACTGCTGTGTCATGGATTTGTTTATATATTTTCTCCTCAGAGGAGGAGGAGGAGGAGGAGGAGGAGGAGTGTGTCAGGATATCATTGATAAGGTGTTATGAGCAAAGAGGTAGCAGGTTTGGAGTCTGAAGGACACTGACAGAGGCAGTGTTCGAGAGTGGCACAGTCACAGGCATAAGGGATGTTTGCGTACATGGATGTAGCATCAACAATAATGAGTACCCATCCTGGAGGTAAAAGGTTGAGGATGGTGGAGAGTCAGTGAAGAAAGTGGTTAGCAGTGGCTAGCATCTTTGATGTGAGAGACTAGGTTTCGGGCAATTTGCTACAGGTGTTTGGCAAGAAGAGCAGAAATTCTTTTATCAGGAGCACAATAACCAGCTACACTGAGGCACCCAGGATTGTTAAGTTTATGGATTTTGGGAAGCCTGCAGATGACGGAAGTGTTGTTCAGATGAGGAGGGAGAAGTACTTAGGTGAACCCATCAATTTCAGAAGGAATCGGATGTTACATTGGACTTCTTGGATAGGACCACTATGGATAAACTTTTAGACGCAGCAGTCATACAGTTGGCAAAAGCCATCTATCAGGTAGTCACTGCAGTTCATCATGAAAGTGGCAGAGCCAGATTAGGACAGGATCCATTTTGAGGTTGTGTATGACTGTCCCCATGATCTAGGGATAGTGTCTGATTAGTAATAGAAACTTCCTCGGTCCCAGGTTCGAATCCCGTCACCACTTAAATTCTGATTAATAATGAGCATTGGCGGCCAAAGACTTCCAGCATAAGAAGTGACCCTCATTGTGCCAATGGCTTTGTCAAAGAAGGCAGAGGAATATACACAGGTCCAGGACACACTCTTGTCCAAGGGGTGGGAAACTGCCCCTAAATGTGGAAGAATCAGCAATGTTAAATGGCATGAGAATGCAGAAGGCAATAGAAACCACTGCATTAAAAACTGTAACATGTATCTGCACGACATGTGGCCTGTAACTGTGTCATCTCTCCATTGGCCAAAGATTCCGTAGTAGCAGATTACAGTGGGTCGTCTACCACGAAAATAAAAAGGAAAAGCCTGCCACACTGCAACACATTAAAACTTCCACCCTAAAAGCACTAGGGTGGAGGACACAGAGGGACAAAGGACATGCGCTAAAACTCAGATCGAAAGATAAAACCCACCCTCATGGATGAAATGTCAAACCAAATCAGCCGATGAGGCGTTGTCTGATAAAATCAATGATAACGATTCCTGCAACGGAGGATGAAGTCGCAGGGCAGCCAAAGAAGGACAGAGCAGAAGAATATGGACCACTGTCAACCGGGCACTGTACCGACACTCAGGCGGGTGTTCGTGGCACAGGAGGTAGTCGTGGGTCGCCCAGGCATGGCAAATGTGGAACCAGCAGAGAACCACGGAGTTCCTGCAACAGGCCCTCATCGAGGACTTCGACACATTTGTGGTCCCCTTAATGGCTCGCAGTTTGTTGTGCATACTGAGATTTTGCCATTCCATCTCCCAAAGCTGAAAAACCTTGCAGCGTAATAATTAACACAGGTCAGTTGCGGGGATGCCCATCTCCAGAAGTGGTTTCCGTGCAGCCTGTTTGGCCAGCCTATCAGCAAGTTCATTGCCTGGGATTCCTACGTGACCAGGGGTCCAGACGAACACCACTGAATGACTGGACCATTCAAGAGCAAAGAAGGACTCCTGTATGGACACTACCAAAGGATGACGAGGGTAGCACTGGTCAATAGTTTTCAGGCTACTCAAGGAGCCAGTACATAAAAGGAAAGACTCCTCAGGGCATGAACAGAGATACTGAAGTGCATGAGAAATGGTCACCAGCTCTGCAGTGAATTCACTGTATCCATCGGGTAAGGAATGCTGTTCAATATGGCTGCCATGAACGTAGGCAAAGCCAATGTGACCAGCAGCCATTGAGCAGTGAGTGTAAACCACTTCAGAGCCCCAGAACATGTCAAGAATCAAAAGGAAGTGATGGCGGAGAGACGCAGGGTTAACAGAGTCCTTAGAGCCACGTGAAAGGACCAGACAAAGCTGCGGCCGAGGTGTAGACCATGGAGGCATATGTGGACAGACCAAACGTAGATATGGTGAAGGTAAGGACTCCAGTTTGGAGAGAAGGAATTGCACGTGAACTGCGATCACTAGCCCCGACCTGGGCCGCCGATGCAGGAGATGGACTGGCACGGGCGGAAAAAGGAGATGGTAATTCGGATGCTCAGGAGAACTATGAATGTGTGCAACGTAACTGGTGAGCAGTTGTGCACATCTGATTTGCAATGGAAGGATCCCAGGCTCCACCAGTATGCTGGCCACCGGACTCGTCTTAAACGTTCCTGTCGCTAGTCAAACCCCGCAGTTGTGTGCATGGCCGTGTAAATGCAACACTGAGGGTGCTGTCAAACCATAAACCACACTGCCATAGTCAATTCGGGATTGAACAAGGGCTCTGTAAAGCCGCAGCAGCTTACAGCGATATGCACCCCAATTTGTGCTGCTAAGGCAACGGAGGGCATTGAGGTGCTGCCAGCACTTTTGATTAAGCTGACGAAGATGAGGAAGCGAAGTCAATTGAGCATCGAAAACCAGTCCTAAGAATCGATATATCTCCACTACAGTGAGTGGATTGTCACGAATATATAGTTCTGGGTCCGGATGAATGGTAGGACGGCGACAGAAGTGCATGACACACAACTTTGAGGCTGAAAACTGGAAGCTGTGGGCTAGAGCCCATGACTGCACCTTGTGAATGGCTCCCTGTAGGTGACGCTCAGCAACACCAGTACTGGAGCAGCAGTACAATATGCAAAAGTCGTCTGCATACAGAGAAGGTGAGACGGAAGGTCTGACAGCTGCTGCTTGACCATTAATGGCCACTGAAAATAGACACACACTCAATACAGAGCCCTGTGGAACGCCATTCTCCTGAATATAGGGTAAACTATGGGAGGCACCGACACGGAAAATACGGAGTGAGAGGGAGTTTTGGATAGAAATCGGGAGCAGGCCCCCCGAGACCCCACTCATACAATGTGGCAAGGATATGATGTTGCCAGGTCGTGTCATATGCTTTAAGTAAGTAAAAAATAAAATCACAATCAGATGTTACTGTCTGGAAAAAGCTGTTTGGATAGCAGACCTGAGGGACACACGATTATAAGTGGTAGAGCGACCCCGGCGGAAGCCGCCCTGGCATGGAGCCAGTAGGTCACGTCACTCCAGGACCCAACCCAACTGCCAACATACCACACATTCCAGCAGCTTACAAAGAATGTTGGTGAGGCTGATAGGCTGATAGCTATCCACATCATGCAGATTTTTACTGGGTTTGTGCACCAGAATGATGGTGCTCTCTCGCATTGTGATGGAAAGACATCATCGCACCAGATCCGGTTGAAGATGATGAGATGTAGCTTGTAGTCAGATGAGAGATGTTTAGTCATCTCGCTGTGGATCCAATCAGGTCCAGGAGCTGCGTTGTGGCAATGTGCAAGAGCATTGAGGAGCTCCCACTCTGTAAATGGGGTGTTATAGGATTCACTGTGGCATGTAGTGAATGAAAGGATGTTCCCTTCCAACCGCCATTTTAGAGTGCGAAAGGTTGGGGGGTAATTCCCCGATGCAGAGGTTCGAGCAAAGTGCTCGGCGATAGCGTTTACGTCGGTAGATGGTAACACCGGGAGCACCTGTTGGGGTCTGGTACCCGAAAAGACGTTTGATCTTTGCCCAGAATTGGGAAGATGACGTAAGGCACCCAATAGTCAAGACATATCTCTCCCTACACTCCTGTTTCCATCGTTTGATAAGTTGGTAAACGCGGTCATGGGCACTGAGCCGTTTAAAGGCTATGAGGTGCTCTAGGGAAGGGTGCCGCTTATACCGTTGTAGATCTTTATGACGTTCCTTAATTTCAGCGACTTCCAGTGAACACTAAGGGACTGCCTTACACCTTGGGCACCCTAAAGAGCAAAGGATCTTTCTGCCACAGAAACAATTGTTGTAGTCACCTGCTCAACTATCACAGCAATATTACTGTGTGGGGGGAAAATCAGTGGTGACAGCAGAGGTGAAAGTTTCCCAATATGCATTGTTTAAATCCGATCTGAGCAGACGTCTGTAGCCATGGTGTCGGGGCAGTGACAGGAAGAGGGGAAGAGGTCACTACCACACAGGTCGTCATGTGCTCTCCAGTAGATAGATGGGAGAGGTCCTAGGCTGCAAATTGATAAATCAATGCCCTAACACGAACCACACTGAAATGTGTTGCGGCCCCAGTATTTAAGAGGAAGAGGTCGAACTAAGACAGTAAAGTTTCATCATCCTTGCCTCGGCCAGTAAGCACAGTGCCACACCAAAGGGGTTATGGGAGTTAAAATCTCCCGAAAGTAGGAAATGTTTTGGGAGATGATCAATCAGTGCAGTTAATACATTCAAAGGTACTGGACCATTTGGAGAAAGATATACATTGCACACAGTTATTCGCTGTGTTGTCCTTATTCTGACAGCCACAGCTCAAGAGGAGTTTGAAGGGGCACAGGTTCACTACAGACTGAGTTTAGAACATAGATGCAAACTCCACCTGACACTCGATACAGTCGCTACAGTTCCTGTAATATCCCTTATAGCTGCAGAGGGCATGGGTTTGCATAGCTGGGAACCAGGGTTCCTGAAGGGCAATGCAGATTGCAGGTGTAAAGCTTAACAGCTGCTGTAGCTCAGCCAGGTGGTGGAAAAAACCACCACAATTCCACTGGAGGATGACATTACATTCAATGAGGTAGTTTACACCTCATAGTCACCTGCTGCCACCGACACATTGCATGAGCAGTCTATATCCATTGTGTCCGAGGGTGTGGCGAGATCTAGGCCCTCAGCGAACGCCAAAATCTCAAACACATCCTCAGACGCAGAGCTTGTGGGTAGCAGTGGTGTGGGTGCCACTGCAATTTCCTTGGTCTTAGGGCTTTTCATTTTGGATTTGTCTTGCTGCTCCTTGGGTTTCCCTGGCTGGGAGGACTTCACTGGCTCAGTCTCCAGGACTGAAGACGAGTGTGAAGCCCTACGACCAGCTGCTTTTGGGCTCTTCAGCCACTGGTGGGTGTCACCTTTCCCACTAGAAACCTGGGAAGGGAATGACCCAAGGGACTTATGCTATTCCGGCTTATAAGTGGGGAAGGACGTCCCCAATGGTTGGGGGCGGTGCAGGAGCAACAGGGAGGGAAATGCCCCCCACCATAGAGGGAGCAGGTGTAGTCTTCCAGCTCTGAGGGGTGAATGGGGTTGGCAGAGCTAATGGTGCCAGAACTGTTGTAGCGGCGGCGTAAGACGAAGTCATACGTACAGGATCAGACATTCAAATTTTCACTTAGCCTCAGTGTAGGTCAGTCGGTCCAGGGTCTTGTACTGTATGATTTTCCTTTCTTTCTGGAGAATCCTGCAGTCTGGTGAGCAATGCAAATGGTGCTCTCCCCAGCTGACGCAGATGGGAGGGGGGGCCACATGGAGTATTAGGATGTGATGGGTGTCCACAATCTTGATGTGTGATGCTGGAAGTACAGCGCGAAGACAATGGCCGAACTTCCAGCATTTAAAGCACTACATTGGGGGAAGGGTATAGGGCTTTACATCACAACAGTAGACGATCACCTTCACCTTATCGGGCAATGTATCATCCTCGGAGGCCAAGATGAAGGCACCAGTGGCAAACTGACTATCCCTCAGACCCCGGTGGACCTGCCAGATGAAATGTACACCTCACCACTCTAAAAGATCTGCTGCCATCCTTAGCCTGACAATCCTCCCATGATGTGGCCAGGGAGGCAAAAAATTTGTGGTCATACCTCTGTGCATCGAATTGAGCTCCTGAACGCTTAGAGACTGTTGGTGTTTCACCACCAGCAAGAGATGATGGACTATGCTTCATTGTGTGTCATCCGCCCTGATGCCACCCACTCCGACCAGTGTCCCTCCCCACAGGTGCCACCCAGCCACAGCAAAGGCCACCTGGCAGGATGGCCATTGCCGGGCGTCCCGATGCCCCAGGGGGATGGACATCTACCCCTTGGCATATGTGGGGAGTTAACGGCACAGGCATCAGCAGAACGATCCCTGTGTGATCAGGGGGGCTACAACCAACAGGGTACATGGCAGCCCCACCACAACAAACTGGCTACTGTGCTGGATACAAGGTGCAAAGAAGACCATGTTCATCGTCGATGTAGAAAGTGACACTGCACAGTGCATGGTGGAAAATGCACCCAGGAAGGTATCCTTGCCCAGTACATGGAGAATGGGGGGGGACTGCGATGCGACGAGGAGAAAGTGGGCTAAAGATCTCAATGAACCACGGGCACAATGAACAATTGCCTCATCTGAGAAAAAGACGTCTTTCCAGGAAGCTGACATTCAAATCAATGCATTGCAGCGCATCTGACAAATTTTTGTCGGCATGGTTTGTCATTCAGCACCTGATGTTGCAGACTTCTCACTTTGTAATCGTACGGTCAAAGACACTGGTGTATTATAAGAAGCAGTGTTGCTCGGGGTACATTAAATTGCCTAGATACCTGCCGAGTTCACTTTGTGGGATTCCGAGAAGAACTTGTCTGATATCCTCCATTGTCTCTTCCAAAACAGTATGACATGCACTGCCAGAATGATTCAGAACACTTGCAGTTCCCCAATACTTACAATACCATTCCTTAATTTTTATCACATTAGGTGAATCACATCCATACAACCTACACTAATTGCTTTGCACAATTATTGGAGATTTTGTTTCTGTAAAACACACTATAGCTTGCGTGTGCTGCTGGGGAGTTGACATTTTCCCTTCATGCAACCATACTGCACTCTAGTGTCCGTGGTTGCCAAATCTGATGTGGGAATGTAAATTCTTTGAGATGATCTAGCATATTCTGTAATTTCACAACTTTTTTTTTCTGAGCCTCTGAAATGTAGGAAGCTCGAAAGTGATGCCCTGTATTATACAGTCCTAGGAGCAAGATTTCTAATAAACTCCTTCAAAACGAATACAAAATGCATATGCACGCCTGCTCACAAGTAGATGTGTACACTAACTAGTGAATTTAGGTTTCTTTGTTACCTCTTGACATTCACGAATTTGCGATGTGGGAGACTACATTATGGAAAGGCACATAACATACCATTGCTTGCTGCCATGCAGAACCAGGATCTTCGTTAATCATCAGCACCCAGTGGAGCACTGCTGCGTCAGCCCTTCAATACCACCATAAAAATCATGAGGACTGTCCTCATGAGAACAATTTTATGGCACTCCCAATGAATAATTTATTTTATGTGATCACTCTTGTTTTCTCAGTGCTGCCGCTAAATCGTGTTCTTTTGAGAGTTCAGCCAAATGCCATTTTTGAGGTAAAATTAAGAAAATAACCACCTAATTATTTTTATGCTGTGTGGTTGTTCAGTATTTAGAAGCACTGGCTCCTCTTGTGGAATACCAGTGTAGCCTCATGAACTGTTGATGTACAAATATCACTATAAAACGATGATTGTAATCATCTTTTTTCAATGCTGCGTGGTGAAATCTCTAAGGAAAGAGTCTATGTGCTGTCACATGTCTGCACTGCCATGTGCGAGTCCTAATTTTAGTAATAATTACACAGTTGCTTCAATCTGCGTATTTTTTCAAATTGTTAGGAAAGCATTTTCTTTTGTGTGAATTTTTAATTTTGTTACTATAATGGAAATTTTGTGCCATAACACAAGTTACTACTATTCAAGAACACAATTACATGTGTCTCCATATAATGTGGTTTACTATTGTAATTATTGATTGGTTAAAACTACATAGTTCTTCTGTATGGACTTGCAACGATATTATTAATCTGTTTTGTATATTAGAACTTCATACGTAGCTGAAACCATTACCAGTTACATAGTGATCCACATTGTTAATTAAATTCAGTCATTTGAGAAAATCATTAAACTGAGACAAAGAGTGTCATCATTTTGCCAGAAACCTTTATACACTGCTTACAATGATGCTGTTTATTTTGGAACTGATACTTCATTTCTGAAACAATTTTGTAAACTATAATGCAATGGAATGGAATGTAACATAGTCCATATTTAGATTTTTTCAAAATTTGGTGTAGAAGGCAAGAGTCACCAAGAAATAATTTTTGTTTAATGCGTGACGTACTTGTCTCTGGTACTGATGTAGAACAACTACAGCAGCGGCAAAAAAAACCAACAGTACAAATATAGCGTCCATTTTTTAAACTCCACCTTGTGTGAAATACAATGTATACCTTTATTTATCCAGACATGTTTCAACATCTGTGTGTCCTCTTTTTTGCTCTTTATTTACTTCTGTAAATCATACAAAGTTCCTAGATTTTTTTTTTAAATTTGGATCTAAAAACTATAACACGTCCATTTTGTTCCGTTGCTCACTTGGCATTACACTACTTGTTGAAATGGATTTTTACAGATCATATTGTTATTGTACATTTTTTATCATATTGAAAGCATTTCATCTGCAAATCAGTACTGAAGAAATTTGCCTATTTCCTAAAATTTTTATTAGTAATTGTTTCTCTTATCACTTTACTGACAGGGTCACAATTAGTGAACTACACAGAAAAAAAACGTAAGTTAGTTGCAAACTACGGCATGCACACACTTTATTCAAAATGTCATTACAGATATTTGGAATTAGATATGCCTGCCATTATTGGCGACAATATGGCGCAGACGAGGAGTGAAATTCTGCATGACCCACTGAAGTGTTGGAACGTCGATGTTGTCGATGACCTCCTGAATGCCAGCACAGCAATGGTTTTGGGGTTACAACTGTACACCTTGTCTTTAATATAGCCCCACAAAAAGGAGTTGTGTGTGTTCAGATCGGAAAAATATGGTGGCCAACCGAGGCCCCTTCTAGTGGCATCTGGGTAATTCACAGCCAGAATGCAGTCCCATAAGTGCTTCTCCAGGACCCAAACACTGTCCTGCTTTAATGGGGTTAACCTCCACCCTGCATGAGCCACATCTTGTTGGAATCAGGGTCACTTTGGATAATGGGGACAAAATCATCATCCAAAACCTTCACAAAGCGTTCATTAGTCACCGTGCCAGTAATCACACAGATTATTCCATGACTGGACACTGCACTTCACAGTCACCTGTTGAGAGTGAAGAGACTTTTCGATAACAAAATGTGGATTATCAGTCCGCAAAATGCGCCAATTTTGCTGATTGATGAACTCGTCCAAATGAAAGTGGGCTTCATCACTAAACCTATCAACATTCACATACTAATTCCCATCATGCACCGCAGCCAACTGTGCAATTTAAACGTCCTGATGCAAACCAGTGCCTGCCTAGTGACAGCCAGTGTAGAGTTGCTATTACAGGGTACAGAAGCAGGAGTATCCTGCTCTATGGGGTCCACAGAAGCATCAGCTTGCTTGTGCAGTCAGTCCATGGAGTCAAATGCTGAAAAATGGTTGGTGGCGTGTGCTGGCGATATGGTGGCTGGCTGGGCTAAGGTACCATGTGGCGACACTGTTGAAGAGGATCTTCAAGTTGGCGAAGGAGAAGATTGTTTGCATTTGGTGGACTTGTTTGAGCCTTTCCAGTTAGAGGAAGATTCAGGTGTGGTTTGGCTGGAGGGATGGAGGATGTCTACATGGGAGTACTTCTCCTGTCCCCTCCAGCCTACCAGTTGGGTAGCTGGTGACTTTTCCCCTTGAGGCAGGAGTTTGACTGGTTGTTGCACAGCTGGACAGAGAGATGGCGATGCTATCTTGACAATGGGCGATTTCACAACCTCAGAGCAGAATTTGAGGTCACATATCTGCGTGACCATGTCCTTCATGGAGCAAGGGGTAACAAAAATGGAACTATAGATTCTACATGGGAGAACATAGGGTTTGCGACTAGCCACTAACTCTCAAGCAACTGGGTAACGCATTTTTCCCTTCACCTGGAGAGAAGGAGGCAGACAATTGTCTGCATGTGCATCCCTAACATAGGTTACATATTTGGCTAGGTATTGACATGATGTTCTGGTGTGGTTGAAACTATGACACTGGTAGCAGCGCAGCGGGTTCTGAATGTAGAGCCCGACTGTGATAATTTCACAGCCTGTGACTGAGCTCTATGGAGGAATCTACCTTTTACATTACACCATGAATGGCAATGACACCCTGATCAGAGGGGTAACATTGGATTTCAGACTCAGTTAGACTATCAAGTAGCCTGGTTTAAATTACACCATGGGAAGAATTAAAAGTTCCATGGGCCTCGAAACGAACAGGGTAGCCGTGGAGAAGCAAAGCAGAAGGAGTTGTTGTGCTTGAGGAGAGCAGGATTTAACAGAACTGGCAATTGTATCAGCACCTTTCTGAATAATAAACGGATTGACCATGGCAAAAGACTGACCGTCTTCAGTATGAGAGCCCATGAGGAAGCGTGGTGCAGTGGGAAGGGGGTCTGAATCATTAGCCTCATCACGTTTACATTTTGTAGACGTTGATTGGGAAGGTGATTGACCCATTGCAAGAAAGTCTCCCAGGATTGCCAGCGTTTATGATGGTACACTCCTTGCAACTAGGGGCTCCCTTCACAAGGGGTCACACCCACCTTAGGTGATTGTTCACACCTCAGCTCACACACCTCCCGAACGCCTGACAGAGGGACCAATTGGCAATTCGAGAAGGTTGCACCTCAGGCAATCACCCCTCCCTGGGGCTGGCCAGTATCAGGGGTTATGTGCGAACCCGACCTGTTGACCAGGGGCTGGGAATTACACATTACCCAGTCACATGCTATGTGTCAAGATGCGTGGGCCAGCCTTCAGGAATGCACAGGGAGGAAGAAGAAAAACAGGAACCTCAAACACCGAAGCAGAGGAATGAGAGGAGAGGGGAAACGAAGGAAGGAAAAGGGGGTGGGGGTTGATGTGAGCCACAGCTTGCAGGCTCCACATATCAGATGAGACCCCTGGTATTCACTTTCTTAAACCCCTCCAAATGTGTGCCAACTCAGATCCTGCTGAAGGAGCAGCCATCTGTTCACTCACAGAGTGTATGGGCAAGGCCAGATGGCCAGCTGCCACACTGACACACTGCCTCAAATGAAATGAATACTTTACCAACCACCACTCACCCTGCTTTGACGGTGGATACTCCACAGGGGTCCACTAAAAGGTGCCAAAGAAGCAGAGCCTGTGAACAAACAACCAACACCTGAGGCATCACACGCAACAAATCACATTCTTGCCACCTGAACACTCCGAGATAGCTGATCCTAGCCAAAAGTGGCTTCAGCTGCTTGTGAACTGTAACTACCTCCTGATGTGTCCAGACATAGCATGCTTGTATACTATCCATTCTACACTACTGGCCATTAAAATTGCTACTCCACGAAGATGATGTGCTACAGATGCAAAATTTAACCGACAGGAAGAAGACTCTGTGATATGCAAATGATTGGCTTTTCATAACATTCACACAAGGTTGGCACCGGTGGCGATACCTACAACATGTTGACATGAGGAAAGTTTCCAACCAATTTCTCATACACAAACAGCAGTCAACCTTCGTTGCCTGGTGAAACGTTCTTGTGATGCCGCATGTAAGGAGGAGAAATGCGTACCATCACGTTTCTGACTTTGATAAAGGTCGGATTGTAGCCTATCGTGATTACAGTTTATCATATCGCGACATTGCTGGTCACGTTGGTCGAGATCCAATGACTGTTAGCAGAACATGGAATCGGTGGGTTCAGGAGGATAATACCGAACGCCGTACTGGATCCCAACGACCTCGTATCACTAGCAGTCAAGATGACAGGCATCATATCCGCATGGCTGTAACGGTCGTGGAGCCATGTCTCGATCCCTGAGTCAACAGATGGGGACGTTTGCAGGACAACAACAATCTGCGTGAACAGTTCGACAATGTTTGCAGCAGCATGGACTATCAGCTCGGAGGCCATGGCTGCGGTTACCCTTGCGTTGCATCACAGACAGGAGCGCCTGCGATGGTGTACTCAACACCGAACCTGGGTGCACGAATGGCAATACTTAATTTTTTCGGATGAATCCAGGTTCTGTTTACAGCATCAGGATGGTCGCATCCGTGTTTGGTGACATTGCGGTGAACGTGCATTGGAAGCGTGTATTTGTCATGGCCATACTGGCTCCTCACCCGGCGTGACAGTATGGGGTGCCATTGGTTACACGTCTCAGTCATTGACGGCACTTTGAACAGTGGAAGTTACATTTCAGATGTGTTAGAACCCGGGGCTCTGCCCTTCATTCGATCCCTGCGAAACCCTACATTTCAGCAGGACCATGAACGATTGCGTGTTGCAGGTCCTGTACTGGCCTTTCTGGAACGCAGAAAATGTTTGACTGCTGCCCTGGCCAGCACATTCTCCAGATCTCTCACCAATTGAAAACGTCTGGTCAATGGTGGTCGAGCAACTGGCTCGTCACACTATGCCAGTCACTACTGTTGATGAACTGTGGTATCGTGTTGAAGCTGCATGGGCAGCTGTACCTGTACACACCATCCAAGCTCTGTTTGACTCAATGCCCAGGCATATCAAGGCCGTTATTGCGGCCAGAGGTGGTTGTTCTGGGTACTGATTTCTCAGGATCTAAGCACCCAAATTCCGTGAAAATGTCATCACATGTTAGTTCTAGTATAATATATTTGTTCAATGAATACTCGTTTATCATCTGCATTTCTTCTTGGTGTAGCAATTTTATTGGCCAGTAGCGTAACATAACTAACTTAACAAGTGAACTATGGAAGCACAGAGAGAAACAAATATGCAACTTGCTACCCTTCTGACTTGTCACCAATAGATGCCGACTCCTACTGAGATGAGCAGCTGTCTGTTCAAAATAAATGACAACTGTGCTACAGACTACACAAAACCAAACTTTACAGTTACAGAAACATGGGATTACACCTCTTAAATAGAAATACAGGCACAGAATTTAATTGCTGTTGTACACATGCTTTCCGTACTCTCTCTCTCTCTCCGTCTCTCTCTCTCTCCGTCTCTCTCTCTCTCTATTTGTATTTTTACACAAAACATGCTCTGAATAAATACTTATGTCAATATGATTATAGAGGGGCATTACGTTATTGTAACCATTCATGTGTTCATTATTCTGTTTCAGTTCACTGTCACGTCAATTTTAATGTTCAGTGGAAACTATTGTGGTGTGTCTGCTGGGGGAGGGGGGTGGGGGAAGGAACTTACGTTATGTGTGTGCATGTACAATGAGAAAATCATTCTGAGATACTCTTGCTGATTTCTAATTATAAATGGAGAAGACACAGTATATGATCAAAAGTGCTCAGACATTTCTATGTAATGTGAAATTGACCAACAGATGCCATCAGAGGTGGACCTGCAAGAATAAAAGGAGGTGGGAGTACTGCGTTCTCTAAGGAAAGGCACTAACAGCAAACTGATTTAATCAGGAGAGCTCATTGACTCTGGACATGGACTAGCCATTGGATGTTACCTGACAAATCCATCAGCGACATTTCAACAGCTCTAAATCTGCCCAAGCTAGCTTTTGGTGATGTAACTGAAGTGTAAATGTGAAGGAACAACCACAGCTAAATTAAGACCATGTACTGACAGTAAGGACTGCTGGGCATTGTGGAGGGTGAATGTAAAAAAAGTCACTTATCAGTGGAAGGAATCACTTGAGAGTTCCAAAGTGGTACTAACAGTATGATTGGGACAATTACTGTGCATAGGGAGTTACAAAGACTGGGGTAAAATGGTCGAGCAGCTCCTCATCAGCCACACACATATAGTCAGTGTGAACAGTGAAGCCATTGCTGATTGGATGACTGGAAATTAGTTGTTTGGACTGATGAATTATGCTATACTCTGTAGCTACCCAATGAAAGGATTTGGGTTTGACTAATGCATGGAAAATATCACCTGCCATACTGTGTAGTGCCAAAGTGAAGTACAGAGGTGACTGTTATTGTACGGGTCTATTCTCCATTGTTAGGATGTGGACCCTTATTGCACTTGAGGAAAATGCTAAATGCAGTAGGACAACAAACAAATTTTACAACACTATGTACCGCATATAGCAGAATGACCATTCAGAGATGATGGTTATTGTATCAGTATGACAATGCACCCTATCACGAAGCATCATCGGTGAGGCAATATTCTGTTGACAAAAAAAATCCTGAAATGGACTTGCCTGCCAAAGCCAAAGTGAACCCAATGAAACACCTTTGGGATGAGTTACAATGTCGATTTCACTGAAGTCGTCATGCAGGTGAAGGGTGGACATACGACATATTAGTGTTCACTAGTAGGTTCGTACATTTTTCATCATATAATGTATATTTAATTCAAGGTTTAGTGCAGGAATAATAATGTTTACCTCTTTAATCTCAACCATTTGCTGGATATATTCCAACCCGTTTTCCCCTACCATTTTTATGCTCTGCAGCCTTTTACTCTCTACAGCTTATTCCTCGATTATAACACTTGTCCTATCACGCTGTCCCCTTCTCAGTGTGTTCCTCTCCTCACCAGTTATGTGGGGAATCACTTCATTTCTTACCTTAACAGTCTGGACACACAACTTTTAACATTATTCTATAGAATCAATTTCAACTGCTATGATGCTCTCAACTTCTGCCACCTGAAAAATAGCTGCTGGTATGATTATAACAATTTTGGGTTCATCCGATCTGGTTACTATTGTATTACAGTAAATACTGCTGAAAAACATGTCATTCTTTGCTCATCTATATCCAACCCTGTTGACTTTTTTCTGAGCACTATATGCATTTCAAGTGCCCCTTTGTTAGAATAAGCTACTACTCCACAAATAAAAAATAAAAAAAACGAAAGGAAAACATTACTACAAAATTTCATATTGTCTTTATTTTTAGCAAAACATCTCATGTTAGACAGTGATGGCAAAAAGAAGAGGAAGAACATGCAAATAACACCATCAACCATTCTCACTCACCTCTTCTGGGTTGGATGGTTTCTGAGTGTGGCAAATAACTAAGGAGACAGTAAAGACGCACACAGTAAGCACTCTACTCAATGGTAGAAATTTTGCATTATTCTCCCAGTCAATAATCTGGAAATGACCTTGCCTCCCTCAGCCTTTGTGTTATATGAAGTGCAACAAATCCTTTATGGCTTGCTGAAAACTTATTTTACCCAAAGATCTTTAGGAAAGCTATTTTTGAGAAATAGGACTGGTAAAGTGTGACAGAATCGCGCTATATAAATATATAAAATCGAAGAGTCATGGAACAACAGAGGGCTAGATCCAAACTTTTTCCCATTGCCAGGTAATTTGTATTATTGTCACCTAACAAAATAAATGAAACTTTGGATAGTATGAAAATACAGTAGAGAAGCGATGATCCAAACTGACGGACACGGGTTTTAAGAAAACCAGTTTACTTGGATAATTGAAGTGTATACATTTGTATACCAATAACACTACATTCAGGGTGAACTTAATAAAACCGACAGACTGTAGGGATGGATTCCCTACTCGAAATAGAGGAAAGAAGGACCTATGAATGTGTGTCCGGAAAGGGACAGTGTGCATGCAATGACAACAAATCTTCCCAGAACACAACAGAGCTGCATCACAAGATGTTCACAGTAGTTTCTGTGTGAGTGCAGGTGTTAGGTATACTAGCAGTTGTCATGGAGGACACATGTAATTGTACTCTGGCTTACGCGACACTGGTGGGCCATTTGCCTAAAACTTGTAATAGGGTTTATCTAGGATCCTGTAGAACCCAGTCTTCCAAATCAGGTGTACATACAGTTAACCTCTCTGCACACTCATCTGTCTGAAAGGACCCATGATTACACTAACACCCAAAAAGGGCTTGAAATAATGTGTTGTGTTGTTCGTGTCTGTGAGGGTACTTGTTTTGGTGTAGTCATGCTGCCTCTCAACCATTTCCATCTGCTTGGACCTACACAAACACCATCTTGGCTTGTTCCTATGAATACCAGACCATCTGCTACTTATAATATGCTGTGTCAATCACATAGCCTGCAACACACAAGGAACACACATCATGTGGTCAGATGAACTTTCATTCATTACTGCCATCAATGGTAGCAATGATTCATTTCTAGACACTTGTTCATGGGACCCTTTATCCTCCATTTCCAGTCGGGAATCAGTCCCTGCAGTTTGTTAGTTTTATAAACGTCCACACTGTATAACAGTAATAACATATTTCTCTTATTATTACAAAGTTAAGTATAGTAGGAAAGTATGTAGTACAGTCTAGTAAATAAACAACATGTAACACACATGCGTTTCGCATGTACACAGAATTAACACTTAAACAATCCCTAATTTTGGTCTGTCTTAGCAAGTCTACCTGCTTACAAGCAGCTAAGTCACCCACTTTTTTCAGGACAGGAATTTGATACTGGTTGCTTTCACCTTGAGCCTCAAACCACCGCAAGGCAGTATCTAAACATGTAAATGTTTCAGAAGCAGCCAGTATATTTTCAGCTTCATTTTCTGAACCAATATTTGAAATGCCGCCAGAATCAGTGACAGGATTTTCAATTTTGCCATCCTGCTTGATTTTACGCCCTGGATCTGCATCATCAACGCTCATCCATTCTTGAACGTCTCCTTAATCATATTCATTGTGATGCTTGTCTTTTTTTTTTTTTTTTTTTTTTTTTTTTTTTGAAATCTGTAACTGTCAACTTAACAACTTTGTGCTCATTATATAGCTTGTTTGCAGATCCATCTTCTTCCAATCTTTTATTAATCTTGTATTTATCTCTCACGGAAAGGACAACACAGTTGTGTTTATGCACTTTATACTGCAGGTTTACTCTACGTGGCAAAGTTTACAGAAGTGTTCATAAAAGAGAGTAAATTTTTACTATTGAAGGCAACCTCTGCGTTACTGTTATGGTGGATGAGGGATGAACACTGTAGGGATAGCGGGGAGGGAGGTGGGGAAAGGTTAAGCATGAGCGAATGAAAGTTCAGTTTAAATGGTTGTTCGGTTGATCAACATTTGGCTAATTGGTGCTCTACTGTAACAAGAAGCAAGTCAATGGTGAATTATTCATTTTCTGAACATTTAGTATCAAGACTTAACTGATATTAGATACATAATGGAAAATTCACATGTTTCATGTAATAAAATACAATGACTGTGACTTGTGTAGATGGAGTTGACGAATCGTTTGGAACTGTGTGCGCTAGATGGTAATACGAGGCAAATCTCTATGTATGACACATTTTGCAGCTCACAAATACTGAAGAGAAGACACTTTTTAATACCATAGATGTTATTTATTTCCTGGCTGACTTGTTTAGGGTTTTTACAATTTTCAAAAGTTGCCTATTATAGAGAACAAAATTATTTATGAGTGAACGCGTCAGAAGTGGATTAAAAAAAGGTATCATGGACAACATGATTCATATATATGATACATATTTAGTAGGTGTGGACAGTTCTGTTTATGTCATTGCATTTTAATGTATTTCAGACTTGCATTAACGGGTATCACAATTGTAGTTACATTTTACTGTACTAAGTTGATGCATGATTTACATTTTAAATGTTCTGCCTCTGTCTGTCCAATGCAAGCTTTATTACATTTGTTGCATTAGATTTTGGAAACACTAGAGTGGTTGCATAATTGAGTTTTACCTATTTTATGAATGAAGTTGGCTCCTAATGTGGTTTTTGTATAGAGCCCTATTTTGATGTTTGCTTTCATTAGTGTAATGTTTATTCTGATATATGTCTCCTGTCTGGGCGTACTACAAATTTATCTTTCTTTTTTGTTTCAGTCATTGTCAGTATGGTTTCATCCTTAACACTTTTGTGTTTTGTATTTAATTTCTTTTTACTACTATGAATGATGATACCTGTAGTTGTGGATATGCAGAAGATAATGAAAGTATGTAGAAAGTCCACATTCATTACAATTAGGTCGAGGAAGTTAATGCTGTTGTTATGTTAGTGTTCATATGGTTAAACTGTTGTTGGAAGTCACTAGTTTCCTCATGGCAGTATCATCTAGCTATCTCAGATATATATCTAAGGTATATGGTAGCTACATACATATTTTGTATGTAGCTTATGTCTGGTGTGGACAGTTCTATTTATATCGTCACATCATGCTTGATAATGAAGGTACCGCAATTAAGAAAAATATAGATTATGCACTTACACTAAGATAATAAAATAAAGTGTAACTACAATTGTGGACTCTTCATGAAGTTGGGAGTTCTGACTACTCACAGTGTATTTATTCTACATCTACATCTACATCCATACTCCGCAAGCCACCTGACGGTGTGTGGCAGAGGGTACCCCGAGTACCTCTATCGGTTCTCCCTTCTATTCCAGTCGTTCGTGAGGTTTGTTGTAAATAATCCACTGAAGTTCAAACGAAACAATTATGTACATAATTAAGACACCAAAAGGAAAAATGATATTCACTGCTCCACATTAAGCTTCTCTGTAACACAGAAAGGAATGCACAATACTGCAGTTGAAATTTTTGATCACTTACCCGGGGATATAAAATGTCTGACATACAGCAAAGTAAAATTTGAAAACAAATTGAAAAAAGGTTTCTAAAAAAAGAGAGAATTTCTTTACTCCCAAAATAATGTAGCAATGTTGAGAACGTGGAAGTTGTGTAATCTTAATTACGCACTTTGGGCATTCAACTGGGTCACCACTTCAATTTTATGCACAATATTTCGAAAACTAATCCAGTGTGGCAATGAGCACACATAAGAACATACATCACAGCTCCTGAAGAACATGACTAGGTTGGTCACTGAAATGTTATTCATAACATAGAACAACAACTTGACTGTATATTTGGAAGCATATTGCTAATCCATCATGCCAAGAAAACTTGTATAATGTTGTGGGAGGCATGAAGATATCATTTGAGTGTAAATATAATAGTCACCAGAAAATTACTGGGCTGTGTGTGTTGATGAACGAACCACCATGTGTGTCTTGTGCTACTGCCAAAGAGACGGGAATTTACGCACTTTGCTATTGCAAAAAGTAGGCACTACTTCCAAATATTGCTGTTGATATCTTTCTGCTGTGCACTCACATTTGCATGGTCTCTAGCTCTATTACACCTAGCCAGTGCTGTAGCTGAAGCCGGTGGATGTTGAGGTAGCGTACGCTGTTCCAAGGCCTGAAAGAAAATAAGTCAGATGATGAAATGCAGCAGTTACAAGTGGAAGGAAAATAGTACTCTGTTTCACATGGGTGAAAGTTATGTTTCTCACCTAGCAGGAGAATAGCTTGACTTACTTTGTTTTAGGCACTTCTATTTTTCAATAACTTATTATATTTCTTGCATTTCTATTACTTGAAACCAATGTGCACCAATTGACTAATTTTTAATGATTTTTATTGAATAACTGGTGGCAACTGTTGATTCATTGTGAAAGTAATTGTCATGGTTTCTAGCCATGTTTCCCAATTAAATTCACATACAATAACCAACTAACTTTTACACAGGTTAACTAAGTGCATATGAAGCACATGTTATATTAGGTGTCTGATCCCCATCCTTTACAAAAACAGGTGCAACCAAAATATACTGTAGAAAGCAATGTTTTTTTAATTGAAAAGGTCATGAAAATGCGAATGTAACTTAGGTTGTTCCCACAAGTTACAGGTTTGTGTGTGAGCTGATCTGCTGGCTGGTACAAATGGAAAATCGTGTACATTGCACGTTAAATATATTAAGTACATATGTGATACACTTAACTTAATGGAAGGGTATATGTTCAGAAATGTAAAGACAAATACATCATACAAACTACTGACTCAAGTTCCACTGCATCAACTGAAAATGTAGCTATTCCGACAATAATATTTTTCATTGACGAAAATAAATCTATGCCTTTCTTTATATTTTTGTGACAACTGTGTCGCACTATTTGTAGTACTTCTTGAATCATTGATTTTTTTTTAACTTTGTTACTTTTGAATAAATAGGCATAATTCCTCGTTATGTTGCTCTTGCATTACATCTCTCAAGCAAGGTGTTGAGTAATCTTACATAACCCAGTAAATTTTAAGCCATCTCTCTCCTCCACATCCTCCTCCTCCTCCTCCACCATCACCAGAACATCACATTAATTTTACTGACTTTTCTAAGTTCTCCACGGGGTATCTGAAATAAAGGGGGTAACTACAAGGATAAGGCTCAAAAATATAAAGTAGCTTTCAGATTTTTTTCTTAATTCATTGAGCACTAGAAAGAGGGTTACAAAGAGAAAGGCTCAAACAAGGAAGGGACCTGGTGGGCAGGGATGTTGAGACACTCAAGCAAGATCTCTAATGTAGTCCTACTTCAGATCTCCTGCCAACTTTCTCATCAACAATTCCCATTCATAGATGGGCTATTGGAAAATTTAATGTATCAGGAGTCATGAATCCAACCAAAAAGAACAGTACTGGTAAAATTTTTCTGTAGGTTTCCAGTTTGTACCATCCTTTATTAAATGTACATCTGTGGAATTTGCAATATTTTCTCATGAAATAACTTTTTGTAAGTAGCATCAATTTCACAACTGTAGAAGGATTCAATTACTAACTCCACAATCATTTCCTCTCCCACATTTTTACATACAAAAACGGATTAGTTGTTGTTGTTGTTGTTGTTGTTGTTGTCTTCAGTCCTGAGACTGGTTTGATGCAGCTCTCCATGCTACTCTATCCTGTGC
This sequence comes from Schistocerca gregaria, assembly GCF_023897955.1. Lineage (NCBI taxonomy): Eukaryota > Metazoa > Arthropoda > Insecta > Orthoptera > Acrididae > Schistocerca > Schistocerca gregaria. Next base: position 416,170,310 of record NC_064924.1, read on the forward strand.
AAGCTTCTTGATCTCCCTGTACCTACTGCAACCTACATCCTTCTGAATCTGCTTAGTGTATTCATCTCTTGGTCTCCCTCTACGATTTTTACCCTCCACGCTGCCCTCCAATGCTAAATCTGTGATCCCTTGATGCCTCAAAACATGTCCTACCAACCGATCCCTTCTCCTAGTCAAGTTGTGCCGCAAACTTCTCTTCTCCCAATCCTATTCAATACCTCCTCATTAGTTACGTGATCTATCCACCTGATCTTCAGCATTCTTCTGTAGCACCACATTTCAAAAGCTTCTATTCTCTTCTTGTCCAAACTAGTTATCATCCATGTTTCACTTCCATACATGGCTACACTCCATACAAATACTTTCAGAAACGACTTCTTGATACATAAATCTATATTTGAAGTTAACAATTTTCTCTTCTTCAGAAACGCTTTCCTTGCCATTGCCAGTCTACATTTTATATCCTCTCTGCTTCAACCATCATCAGTTATTTTACTTCCTAAATAGCAAAACTCCTTTACTACTTTAAGTGTCTTATTTCCTAATCTAATTCCCTCAGCATCACCAGATTTAATTTGACTGCATTCCATTATCCTCGTTTTGCTTTATCTTATATATCTTATATCCTCCTTTCAAGACACTATCCATTCCGTTCAGCTGCTCTTCCAAGTCCTTTGCTGTCTCTGACAGAATTACGATGTCATCGGAAAACTTCAAAGTTTTTATTTCTTCTCCATGAATTTTAATACCTACTCCGATTTTTTCTTTTGTTTCCTTTACAGCTTGCCCAATATACAGATTGAATAACATCGGGGAGAGGCTACAACCCTGTCTCACTCCCTTCCCAACCACTGCTTCCCTTTCATGCCCCTCAATTCTTATAACTGCCATCTGGTTTCTGTACAAATTGTAAATAGCCTTTCGCTCCCTGTATTTTACCCCTGCCACCTTCAGAAATTTTCAAGATTTTGTGCTATAGCATGGGAATCTTAGGCCCCTCTAACTGGGTCAGGGCTAAACAACATATCAGAGTCTGCTATCCGGGTGGCTGGCTCTCGGTGGGGTGCACAGAAGTGACTTTTTATTTTAACGATTAAATAAGTCTCCATTCAGTCTAGCTGCCGGTAGCTGTAGGAGACCTTGATGTACAAGCGTAAGATTGAAAGGAATGTCCCCCACCGATGGGACTATTATAGCTCTGAAGATCAACTCCTGAAGCACTCAAAGCGAAGTGCCAGAGTTCAAAGCATTCCTAAAAAAGCAGTGGAGTTCACATATATTAGATAAAGAAAGCTAATAAAACCCAAAATAGACAGCTATGATATTTTTGGGGCAACTAAGTGCTTGTCAAACAGATAGCCTAATGAGAAATGCTGGTGATGCCTTTATCATAGTAAACCAACCCAAATTAATTTGGAGGCTGCAAGCGAGATTGACTGGACAAGAGTCAGCATTAAGGGTGGGCATGAACTAATAATTAGATCCTTCACCGAACATTAGACTCATCCCCAAATGCATCAAAGAAATTCCAAAAAAAACCTCAATTCACTAGCATGTATGTTCTAAATACATACTGCCATCATTGGAAGAGACTTAACAATCAAGATCCATTGACTTTTACAACTTTGTAGGTGGTGGACATAAGGGATTTTTTGAAACAATACTAAACGAATTCTCTGACGAGCAGCTAGAATTAATAGTAGGAAACCCTTGACAATAATTACTGAAATACAAGGCTGAACTGAAACAATATGCTCTATAAACAAGATGAAGAAGCAGAAGTGTTATTACATGAATGATTTTCGAACGTTTACCTCTGGATAGGAGTATGTAGTGGATCTGTGGCTGAAATAAGTTTAGAATAACTGTTCACCAAGCACTGGACTGATATCTGCCAAGCACTACAGTTCATGATGGGAGGGATTCCCCGTGATATAAAGTCTCTGTAAGTAAAATGTTAAAGAAAGAGTGGCTAAAGGAGCCACAAAACAAATCTTACCTGGGTATCAAAGGAGCAATGTATGAAACCTTCTATGATTACTGCAGCAGCATTTTATCTAAAGAAGTCTCACAAACCCCAAAGAAATTTGGACATACTTGAAGGCAGTCAACAAGATTTAAGTTACTGTCTGGACTCTGATGGATGACAAAGAAATTAAAATTATTGTACCAAAGCTCATCTCTACATTTAAATGTTCCTTTAAAAAGTGGGACTGTCAAGTACTGCCCCAGTTTAGTTCTTGCAACAGTACAAAAATCAATGTTATAGATAACAGTGAGAAAGACCTGTATCTCACCTGGTTTTAAATTCTGTTCTTCACTAGACACTCTTTCTTAAATCCTCACCTTTCTCTTTTTTTTCTCCATTTTCTGTAACCCCTAAAAATTTTTTTTGATTTATCGTATCACAAATTATTCTTCGATTTTACATACAGTACCTGTACTTGGTCAATGACCATCTGTAGATAGGAATCAGCATCTGCTAGCTTCCTGTCAAAGTCTTTCAAAGTTGGTGCAGGTCGAGTGGGGTCCCACCTCATCTGAAAGAATTTAATATTGATTGCAGCATTCACAGACTACAGAAGTCCCACATATCACTTACTTCCACATAACAAATTTTATATAGAATTGTGATTTTCAAGATCACTTACCATTACATGACAATATCTGAGCCACAAAAATGAATTATTACTTTGTCTTTACAGCATCGAAGTGAAGAAACAGTTTGTACATTCAATCATTCTCCAACAATACTTATATCTCTTATCTGTTTGTTAGAAAAGAGCAATATATACAAATAAACAAGTTCAGACAAGGAACTAATGGCAGCTTCCATTCATGAAATATGGGCTAGACAAGATTAGACTAATTGTAGTGCACAGGGAGGCATGTGAGTGGTCTTTCTTCTGCACTCTACATGTGAATGGAATGGGAATAAATGCTAATATATTGTACAATGGAAAGTACCCACTGCCACAAACTTCCACGTGGTTTTCAGAGTAGAGAGATATATGTACATTTACATCTACATTTCTTCTAAACAACCACAGCAGAACTATGAATAAGTGCCTTCCTTTTTTCGATGTGATTATTCTGATCAATGTAAGAATTCTACTGGAATCAGGCCGTACTAAATATAATGAAACAGACACCTGCTGGAGCTTGAGTATAACTAACATATTGTTTACACTATCACTGGTCCTTCATAACTGACAGCTATAGAATAATAATAATAATAATAATAATAATAATAATAATAATAATAATAAAAGCGCAACAATGATTATTGTACTACTAGTAGTAGTAGTAGTAGTAGTAGTAGTATGGTAACACTATTTCTATAACACTCAGTAACCTGCTTGGTTTTTATTTCAAATAAACTAAGAGATTTTAGATTTCTTATGTTACATATATTCAGTGTGTCCTGCGAGGAATGTTCAATATTCAGGAATATGACAGGAATGATAATATGAAGTAAAGGACTTCTTACGGACATAGGATCTATTCTGAATGGTTTCCATGGACAGAATACATTTTATGTAACTTTTTTTCTGTATCATCCATTACATTGTCATTGTTTACATTGTACCATAGTACTGTAAAGGAAGTAGAGGTGAACAATTTGATGTGTGATATATGTGGCTTATAGAATCGGGAAACTACATCAAATTGAACTACAAAAACCACCTAAGCTACAGCACATGTGAGTTGCTCGAGATTTTCAATTTTCTCTTGCCCTCTTTGTGCAAACTATTAGGGGAGAGAAATAATGAACAGGACTTTTTTTGTAGGAAATTTAATGTACTTTAATTTTCTACTGCAATATACTTGCACTAGAGGCAGCAGTTTTCGAGGTATTCAAGAAAAACGTACAGAAGTGACAATAAATGTCACTATCTCGGAATCTATTCAGAATAGGGCATACATCCATATGAAGTCTTTTGCTTCAAATGACCAGTCCTGTCATACGCTTGCTCGGATATTGACCATCCCTCCGTTCAGCATTTTTCATTGTGCCGTTCTGCAACTCACCACCACCTTTCTGTGGTGTGTAGCGATCTATCATTTTCATAATAAAATTGCTATCCCATCCTGGACTTTCTGTTGTTTGATGAGCATTATTTCATTAGTTGAAGGTAACTACATACTCATATATTATTAAAATGACTACGGTTGACACATTTTTACTTATTCAATTTAAGTTCATGTGGCATACGCTGAGATGTTGCACGTGTCCAATAAAATTATCATAAGATTAAAGAAATGAAGTTACAGATCGGTCACAGAAGAAATATTTATTCATAAGCAAATTACAATCAGATTATGCTGAGAAATATACATTTGAAATAGAACAAAAATTAGAACTGAGACAATCCCGTCAGGTATCGATAAAAAAACTATCAGTTGAAGAGTGCCAGTGACAAAGATTCTTCAATAATGAAAGAATCGGAAAATAAGCTTTGAAAATGCTTATTCAAAAATAATGTCTGTAATGGTTTGTTCCTACAGAAAGGTTACATATTCTGGTCATGCTAATCGATGTATTGTGTTATTTTCATGCAACATTTTATAGTTATATAAAATATATATAAATATAGTTACATAAAATATATTTTATAGTTATGTAAAAGTAACATTGAACACTTACCTCCAAAGTCACATTTTTGGGTTGCCTTTGTGAAGGTCAAGTAATGCCCACCATTTGTGTGAATGAATGTCGGAAACTGCCCAGAACTATATTCAAATCATCCAGTAGATCCAACTACCAAACATTTACTGCCCTTGTCTAACCGGTGCAACAGAATGTTAACATAGCCACAACAGGGGTTTGTAAAATTTGTAATTAAACTTCTCCCTAAAAAAAGATAATCACCCTGGAGACATGGTTGGACGACCATCTAATTTCATAAACATACACACAATCAGTGGATATGTAAATGGTTAGGCAAATCACTACTGTAACGGATATAATGAGGCACCAGACTGCATTAGTGTAGCTGATGTTTAGTGTTGTTACCAGGCCTCGTAGGATATCCAGAGCAGAAACAGCATCAAATGTTGAGCGATCACTGTGAATGGAGTTTTCAGCACAATACAGAGTTCGAAAGGTGACTCATTGTGGGTCTCCATTTAACTGGCTGATTGAATCATGAAATATTCAAATTTGTGGGGCATTTGGATGTGACAGTGGCCTGATGTTGGACTGCATAGGAATGTGAGGGCAGACTGCTCATCTTCAAGGTTCTGTTTGTTCATGTCTGACCACCGCAATGCACCAAGTACATTGTCATTCCTTCACATCTGTGCCGACAACCAAGAACAAGTAAAGGACTCCCTGCAACATTCTGTACCATCCCACAATATTAATTGAAGATCAGCAGCAGCCAGGCCAGCTAATTACTATCTCGTGCCTAAGCTGCCATTAACATTCCAACACAAATGGCTGTGTTTAAAATGTCATGACCAGAAAGCAGGGGCTGTTGATGAATCCTGTCGCACTGCACTGAGTGAGGCATCAGGTTCTGCACTACCCCAGATGATCATTATTGGTGAGTATGCTGGCAACCTGGTGAGAGGTCTCTTTCTTCCAGTGTTTTGGAGAGGCACATGTGGGACATATGACAAATGTATCCATCAGGGTAATGCGGAGGAATCTGGAATTAATGGGCTATGGCAGCAGATGACCAACACCAGTGCCTTTGCTATCCGCACATTGCCTGCAGCCTCTCTCCTGGGCTTGTGACTATATCAAATGGACCTTAGGTCACTGGAAAAACTGTGATCTGGTCAGATGATTCTCGATTTCATTTGGTAAGAGCTGATGGCTGAGTTCGAGTGTGGCCCAGACCCCACGAAGCCATCAACCCAAGTTGTCAACAGCACACGGTGCAAGTGGTGGTGGCGGCTCCATAATGGTGCAGGCTGTGTTTACAAGGAATGCACTCAGTACTCTGGTCCAACTGAAACAATCGGTGAAGGAATTTTTATGGCTGACAATGCGCCTCGTCACCGAGCCATAACTGTTTGCAATTGGTTTGAAGAACATTCTGGACAATTCAAACAAATGATTTGGCGACCCAGATTTCCCAATATGAATCCCAACGAACAATCGTGGGACATAATTGAGAGGTCAGTTTGTGCACAAAATCCTGCAACGGCAACACTTTAACAGTCATCGACTGCTATAGAGGCAGCATGGCTCAATATTTCTGCGCAGGGGGTTCCAACGACTTACTGAGCCCATGTCACATCAAGTTGCTGCACCACACCAGGAAAAAGAAGATCAGACACAATGTTAGGAGTTCTCTCTTGACTTTTATCACATCAGAGTATAACAAAATTCAAAGAAGAGTTAATTTTGGAATAGAAGTTAGTGTGCGACGCCGGAATTGTTGGAATGACGTCATTTCGTGGAACAAGTTACGAACAAGTTACGAACAAAGTAGCGAGAAGAAGCACTTCTATTTTTCCACTTTGCTAACGTATAGGCCCTGTGCCATGTCGCTAGTGTCTCACCCTGTGGGCGTGCCGCAGGATGGTGTCCTCGAGGGCTCGGATCCAGCGCTCGCGCTCGTCGGCGTCCCTGGCCTGCAGGTGGAACGTCTTGCCGTCGACGGTGACTGTGAACGTGCAGTCGTCTTCGTCGTCAATGCCGATGACGGCTCCGCGCAGTCGCACGCAGCCGCGCCGTACGCCTCGCATCATCTTCTCTCGCGACTGTAACAAAAAGAGGCTGCTGCATTTCGCTGCCTACTCAAAGATGTCGCTAAATACTTCTTGCTCACTGTTTTGGAAATTTTACGACTTAACAAATTAACCTCAGTCCTCATCTAGCATCTATGCTTCATCCAACTTTTATTTTCATTCTGGCTCGCGGAATGAAGTAAACTTGCTGTATCTGATTGCAGGGTGTACTTCACACCATATGCTTTCTGTGCATCTGTTTTCATTTCTGCATGCTCCGACCTGTGTCGCCAATTCTCCAAAACGAAATAAGCTAAATTTGTGTTCAAAAAGGACAGAAAAAGATGAAATAAAACTAGGTCCACTACTCTGCAATTTCATTTTTTCTATAATTATACTGTGGGGGAGGGATGCATTCGAAAATCCAGCAAGGTAGATATTGTTTGATAACTTCATCCGTACGAAGAAAAATTAGATCATACTTTATAAAGAGACAAGCCAAAAAGTAATCAACGCTAATACTGTTTTATGGACTTTATTTACTTTTGATTCAAGTACTTGATATATAATTTGATCAGATTTATTCATTTCAGGAATGTAACCCAGTTTGTAAAGCTTCCGGAAACAGGTGTTCCATTGGGTTTTGCAGCATATCTTAAATGCGTGTACGAAGTTTCATTTTAATGGTTTCCAGAGCTAGTGAAAAAAAATTAATGGTGTGCCTTGGGTATCTCATTAGAGAAATGATTTCTGGATGCACTAGAACGTCGAATGGATATGTAACAATTCGATAAGGACCGGCCGAATATTGGTTTCGGCCGGAGCTTCTGTATCTGATAGAAATCAGCCCGTCTTCGACTTTGTCGAAACCAGCTTTCGTGAACTCACGAATGAAGTCCGGACACGTTCGGAATGGATTCAGTCAACAATAGTGTTGAAGGGGCGCCGTTTACCTACTAGGAGAGACTGTCGTCGCGCGTAAAAATTGGTAGTGTCGTCTTGTTAATCACAGTATAATGTAATCATTTCTGATAGCGATATTCTTATTTTTAGTTAATAACAGTTTAACTTCCTCCGTATTTTACTGAATGGAATGGGCTATCGTATGTTATGCTGAAAGATTTTATTAGTGAGTTTCTTTGAAAGTGGAGGATTTTCTTTAATAACCAATATTGGTTTACAAAACTTCGCTCTTGTAGTACACAGCTTTACGGATTCAGTTTGTGTACATTTATAAAATAACGAACATACCGTTAGTCGGAACTGTGGCGTTTTTCGAACTGTTTTCCGCGGCGCTGATTGACGTTGGTTTACTGACTGTAACTAAAATGCATTACGTAATTAGGAATAACGAAGAGGAGATATGTCAGGTTGTCTGTCGATTGCAAAAACGGAAATGAAGATGGCTGTGTGAAGCTAGCGCTCCTGAGAAAGGAAGCAAGCAAATTATTCCCTTCCTTGTATTTTTACTGGGGTGTGGTGTCGTTAGTCATGTACAGGCTATAGCATTTCGTAGTTTATCTACTTGGCACATTTGTAGCACAACTAAAGAGTATCTTCCTATAAGAAGATACGCAGGACCGTAGCGTTTTTAATATGTTGTGAAATTTTTTGTGCTAGCTGTATCTACTTCAGTTTACTTATTCTCTGACTTACTTTCATTTTATACGTATAAAATGTCAACGAAGAGAAAAGAATCGAATTTGGAAGTATTTTAATGAAAGTACCACCGATTTATCTGAAGCCATTTACACAGTTTGCAGCAAAACAGTTTCGCTGGACAGCCATGAACACAAAAGACAAAAATTGCATGGATTTAAGCGACATTTATCAAAATGTCGTGGCTCACAATATAAAAAGGTTTTAAAATGTCAAACAGAATACGACCATTTGAAAAATGAAACCAAACCAAAGCGGATAGGTTCCATAGTCGCCTCGAGTACCGGGCCCGAGAAGGATGTAAAACCCAATCGAAGTAAGTCAACCAAACAGTTTGACCACTAAATCTCCACAATGCCCAGACGATTATGAAAACACGGAAAGAATACACAAAGTTATTATGGATTTAATAACTCGTGATACGCTGCCGTATTCTTTGGTGGATGAAGGTGCATTCAGTCGGCTCAATTTTACTGTTTTACAGCTTGATCACAAATACTGCCTCAAATCTGTAAAATTCTTGAGACCAACGTTGACGCCGCAGACCTACGACAAAGTGAATGTCAAAGTAAAGAATCTGATTGTGAAATGCGAGTGGTTAAGTGCCACTCCAGATATCCAGATATATAGACACCAACACAAAAAAAAAGAAACATGCTCACTCCTCAGCTTTACAGGACACTTCACCTTTGGCATCAATGTTTGAAAGTTATTCTGGTTGCAGCTGTTTTAGAATAAGATCACACTACTCAATATATAGAACAAAAATGAACAGAGATGATTAATAAATGGAACGTATGCGGCAAGACTTTTCTGATATTACTTGACAAAGCGTCAAATATGGTTTGTGCAATGCGTGGGCAACATGAGTTGTGTGTCACATACACTGCATCTGGCGATAGAAGACTCCCTGTTCTCAAATGAATAAACAAAAGCTATAATTAAAAAAGTGCAGGGAAATTGTGGGCACTTCCACAACATTGAGCAAGCTACCAGGAAACTAACAGACTGTCAGAGCTAATGTCGAGTGCTAAAAAATGCTTTGATACAAAGATGTCGATGTGCGAACAGCACATACTTGATGTTGCAAAGACTTTTGGAAGAAAAAGGGGCAGTAAACTTGTGTAGTGTAGAACACTGTGGAGTTACCACACTTCCCTTACGGAGTGGAATGTTATACATGTCAAAGGCGTCCTCACATTTTTCTACGAAGCCATATTGGACTTACCCCTCAGCGAAGCATGTATTTCTGCAATAATTGTTCCGTTATCTTTCATGAGACGCAAATTGCAAGTTCGATGCGAAAATTAAGATGAAACAAGGATAAATATGAGAAATGTACTGCGTGAATCTTTACACAAAAATTCTCCTATGTTAAAGGACATCCTTTACTTATTGCTGCGGTATTACTCGACCCAAGGTCTACATATCTTACTTCCGACGAAGTAGACATTGGAATGTCCGAAGTAATCGAATTCTTGAAGGGGCATAATGATAGTGTAGGCCTACTGGCAGACAGAGGCAATGAGCCTTCAACTTCTGCAAAACGGAGCCAGTTTGTAGAAGGAAGATGTCGATTGGATTCACTCTACCACGTCACTGTTGAGATGCAGTGAGACATAGACAACAGTATTGCAGGGTCAAACTTCGGTTTTCAAGCACACCATCCAATGTTATCTTTCGAAACCACTGTTTCAACGCAACGATGACCTATATTCATAATGGAACTCTAGTCCTTATCCCATTCTAAGAAAAGCAATACTTCAGTACCTTTCTGCTCCACCTACTATCGTCCATAGTGAACAAGTGTTCAGTGTCACTTGACAAATTTATGCAGATAGTCTAAGTGATTTGCCCGGTGACAATGTGGAAAAACTTTTCTCAGCTTACATTGTAAGTCTCCTTCATTACACTTACTAGAACTATTAAATTACCAACATTTGAAGTGTTTCTGACGTTATTTTTGTCTATAAATAATTATTATTTAGGTTTTTTGCTAAAAAATTTTGTTTTGTACGTTAATTCAATTTTATTTGTCTCAAAGATATGACTATATCGTTATTTTCGGCCTGGTAGTACGAAAGTGTCTAATGCGAGATCTCCATGACTTGCTGTTGAGTTAAGGAAAGAGTATTGTTATAGCAGACCACCAAAGATAATAAATATTACAAAACAAGCATTTAGCTATCAACTTATTAGTAATAGAAAGTTCTTGAGAATATTAATTGAGATGTGCAAGACACTTACAAATTTATATAAATTGTAGTTCAATGGATTTCTCTCTTCATCCATTAATATATCGGAAACTTTTATTTTACCTTAATCGGATAACTTGTTACAGAGAAGTAAAAAAACTAGTGATTTGGGGTATAATGTAAATTTAGGGAAATTTCAACTTAATTATGTAAATTCCGGTTTCGGTCGAATATAGAAGAGGAACCGAATATTCGGTTACGGTTTCGGCCGCAAATTATGTTTCGGTCGGACACTACAATTTGAAATTTTATTTCTATGAAAGCATCCTAAATATCAACTTATTTTTAAAACCTCAATATTTTGAATCAAAAACTAATTTACATGAACATTTTCAAGTCAGTTTCTTTGACATACCTTTCTTTTCCTCACAATAAAAATATAAATGATGTTTCTGCTAGGTACTTACAGGGCAAACTTCCAAATATCTTCGCTGCAATGTTACATTATTCTCTACAGTTAGCGTACTACTGCACTGAACAGTAGTTCGTTGTTCCTCTCCTCATTCCAGCCGTTGGCATATTATTTTGACAACTGTGAAATCCATGACTTGTGATTCATCCGCGTTTGTTAGTCCACCACAGTAAATGCACACCTGGGAGTGGGAGCTCTTCGGTCGGCTAATCGTAAGTTTTCGTCGTGACATTTCACGAGAACACATTGAATCAGTTATTATAAGAGTACAATAAATGCACAAGAGCCTTAAAAACATTAAAAGTGCAATACGTTTCCCATAATCATCACTGTACTTTATTACTATAAGGTCGCCGCATGTTTCCGATAATGGCCAAGGGAGGCCTTGCTTAGAACAACTTCCTTTCTTGTTGTGAAGCTGTGATACTTTGCTGGTATGAACTGTTCTCCAATATCGTTTCCAGTAAGTCTCTCAATTGTTTATTTTTCGTAGTTACATTTTTGGTCTTGTGTATTTGCATGCTCACAACACACACGCAACACACCTTTAGTTTGCTTTGTTGTGCTTTTTGATTAAATCTAATAATACATTTCCAATGAGTATTGATGCGAATTTCGAAATCTTAGTTCAGTGCAAATAATTATGAAATCAGCATGGATTCTTATGCTTTCTTATTGAAAAAAATGAAAAGAAAGAGAGAGAGAAAGGCTAGAAAAGAAGTCCAATGATTGTGAAAAAGCCATACTTCCGGTCCCCAGTTAAATCACTCGTTCACTACGCTTACATGCGGCATCTTCCGGGAGACGAAAACCAAATTTTCGAAACCGTTTTTACTGTCGCGTTTAAATGTGAAGGCCTGAAGCGGATGTTTGGTAGCACAGTAAAACATTACGCCTGGAAAACGGCAGTTAAAGTTTGCGATTTAGTCAGCAGAATCGTTGTTTATCTTCAATTAGACGAGGTGTAAACAGCTTCAGTCTAATATCTCTACTTACCCTTTACTGTACAAAAAGCCACTCCGTCCATATTAGCCGAAAATTTGTAGAAACAAAACGAAACCAAATAGCCGAAACACGTTACAAAACCTGTAGCGTTTACACGGGAGCGAAAATAGAAAAGCGGCAACCAGAAGCGGATTTTCAGAATCGATTTTGAAGGTTTAGAAAACCAGCCAGAAGCGGCACTGGGAAATCTGTTTACGAAATCCAGTTTTGGGAGCCCCATGCAAACGATGTGATTTACCAGGCAAACGGCATTAAAAAGAAGCCAGACTTAGCTCTAAGAAAGCTTTTTGGCAACACAGGCGCCCACTAGGTGGCAGCATCTGTTTGTAGAACGCCGTCTATCACGATGTCAGCACGACTTCGGTAAGTAATTTCTGTTTTCTTTTAGTAATTTTGAACTAGTGCGTGTTTAGAACATGCTGTAATATGCTAATACACCCTACGCAATATTACAGATGACTGTTCATTTCATCACAATAATGCGAAGCATTTCTTTTTTTATATATACTTTCACATTCACAAAGAATAATGCAGGAGGAAGAATATTATGATAAAGATGATGCAGCTACAGTGAGGAAGAGACCCAGAACATCAAAGCCGGTGTCAACACCAACAAAGTTCCATGCCAGGCGTCTACTCGAGATGGTGAATCAAATACAGAAAAGTCATTTCAGATGTAGGTTGGCTGATTGCGAGGCATTCGTATTCGTGCTGTGCACTAAATGAAAAATGTATGTATGTTTCACAGGGAAAGGAACTTTTTTTCGCAGTATCATAAAAAATAGTAAAATATGAAAAGTTATCCTACTATTGTCAAATACCAGAGCAACATTTTGTGGTAATTACATAGATATATACACGTAGTTCAGCTACCATTGTATAAATAAAATCCTTCAAAGCAAACCCTGAAAACATTTGATTATTAGGATACAAAACGTATTTAAGGTCTTTATGTACCATACACGCTACATATCCTAACATTTTGTTGAGACACACCAATTTTTTAAATTAAGAGTTTTAGTCTTGTCTTATACCAGAACAACGCATTGCCAATCAATACAAACTTTTCGGAGGATAACAAACCATATTAAAGAGTAAACTAATATGTATAAGGCTACATTTTAGTATTGTCCACGCGTACGCGTCTAATTTTAGATTTTTCTGCTTAATGAAATATTCTTACATCTCCGGAAAGTGCTCGATACTAAACCACACTGGAGAATGCAAACAATGATATAAGCATACACAGTGTTAGAAACAACTACACACTCATGGTGTTCATCAAAGGCAAAGGTTATGTTGGAATGCCCCAGAGGAGTCTAAGAACACCGCTTTTGTGCTCCACGAACATGAAGTGTTCGAGATGACTTCAACAGAATTTCTGTTAGTGTAATAAATGGCAACTTGCTTTAAGTGTGAATGAAGGCAAGGCAGATGGCGAAGAAAAACATTCCTGCTGCAATGCTGGCATACAGTATCTACGTACATTGCCCGACTCCGTCAAATCGATGGCCTACCTAGGCGTAAAGTCGCGAAACTATATGAATTGAAACGAGAATATAAAGTTTACTGGGAAAACTGCAGGAAATTGCTGAGGTGTGAGTGATCACCACCAGGTCGATTGGTATCCACTTCTATACCGCGCAAACCATGTAACTGTGGCGGAGGATGTTTCTCGTACCTCCACGATTTTCCCCGTCTTGTCCCATGCGTGACGAGAACGGTAATGGTTAGCCTCCTTATGAACTAACCACCCAATACATCCAGAGAAATCATCATACTAGGAAAATCATAAATTATAGTAAGTCATTGAAACGATTCACAATTGTACTGCTAGATTTATCATTTATGGGTTCCGTCAGAACGAGAATATTACGGCAATCCTCCATGAACTTAAATGGGAATCTTTGAAACGAAGGAGAGTTCTTTGCGAGGAACACTATTACAAAAGACAGAATGCAGTACAATCGCACATCTTCAAATATGGAACTCACCAAAAGACTGTAAGAACAAGTTAAGCAAGATTGGGGCTCGCAGTACGCAAACAGCTAATATGGCAACCCGAGCAAGGGGAAAAATGATTATCTGAGACCTCCTCAGGACACTGAAATGGGGGTCTAGAAACGAAATAAAAACTTATTAAACAAAATTACTTTTTATTTAGAACATAATTAAATGGAACTTGTGGGGGCAGTAGTAGTATATAGTATATTTCAGATGATTTCACCTTTTTCAGCAAGTTTATTTTCCTTAATTACATATTTATAAAACTCCATATACACGTGAGCTTGCAGTTAAGTCTACTGGGCCGACATGAGAGAAAATACTTTCTCCACAGCGGCGTTGAATGTGGCAATGGATTGCAAATACTAGCGTAATTTTAGCAGTTGGCATTTTCGTTCAGGATTTTCGGTTTCCTTAAGAAATTAAATATTCCTGTAAACAATTGTCGGCTGAAATCTTCACACCATTTTTAGCCAGGTATATAATAGTATTTTCAATTGTTTACATAAATAAAATTAACTGGAGCTGCATTTACTTGTCGCGCTAAAACATGGCGTTACTTGAGTATTTTCGCAAAGCTCGTAACAGTATTTTGCAAAATCGAGACAAAATTGGATCTTGTTGGGATGGTGAGACAAGAAGGTCCATAACGGTAACGGGGCCGATATATCGCGGCGGGTGGCAACCCTACCCTTGCTCCACTTCAAGCGTAACAGGAAAGAGAACCACTATTGTGCTGCAAAGTACCCACTGCCAAATATTTTACAGTGGTTTGCGATCTGTGAACGTACGTATATTGTAATGCTTTAAGACATAGATCCCTACGTATTGATTACTTTGGTTGTAGCTCATGACAGTCGTAACTAACTTTCAGATGTGCTCAATAACGTTCATGTGTGGGAAGTTTGTTGGCCAGTGAAAGAGTTTAAACTCAGAAGTGTGTTCCTAGCGCCACTCCATAGCAATTCTGGATGTGTGGGTGACGCATTGTCCTGTTGGAATTGCCCAAATCGTCGGAATGCGCAATAGACATGAATTGATGTAAGTGATCAGACAGGACGCTTGCATACGTGTCACCTGTCAGAGCCGTATCTAGAGGTATCAGGGGTCCCACATCATTCCAACTGCACATGCCCCACGCCATTATGGAACCCCTACCAGCTTGAACAGTCCCCTGCTGACATGCAAAGTCCATGGATTCATGAGGCCGACTCCACACCCGTAAACATCCATCCGCTCGATACAATTTAAATGAAGACTCGTCCGACCAGGCAACATGTTTCCAGTTATCAACAGTCCAACGTTAGTGTTGACGGGCCTAGGCGAGGCGTAAAGCTTTGTGTCGTGCAGTCATAAAGGGCACACGAGTGGAGCTTTGGCTCCGAAAGTCCATGTCGATGATGTTCCGTTGAATGGTTCGCACGCTGACACTTGTTGATGGCCCAGCATTGAAATCTATAGCCAATTGCGGAAGGGTTGCACTTGTCACGTTGAACGATTTTCTTCAGTCGTCGTTGGTCCCGTTCTTGCAGGGTCTTATTCCAGCCGTAGCGATGTCGGCGATTTCATGTTTTGCCGGATTCCTGATATTCACGATACATTCGTGAAATGGTCGTACGGTAAAACCCCACTTCATTGCTACCTCCGAGATGTGTCCCATCGCTCGTGTGTCGACTATATCATCATGTTCACACTCAAATCTTTATCAAAATGGTTGAAACGGCTCTGAGCACTATGGGACTCAACATCTGAGGTCATCAGTCCCATACAACTTAGAACTACTTAAACCTAACTAACCTAAGGACATCACACAAATCCATGCCCGAGGCAGGATTCGAACCTGCGATCGTAGCACTCGCGCGATTCCGGACTGAAGCGCCTAGAACCGCTAGGCCAGCGCAGCCGGCTCAAATCTTGATAACTTGTCATCGTAGTAGTAGTGAACGGTCTAATAACAGCGCCTACATAGGCGTTGTCGACCGCAGCGCCGTATTCTGCCTGTTTACGTATCTCAGTATTTGAATACGCATCCCGTACCAGTTTCTTTGGCGCTTCAGTGTAGATTGGCATCCTTCACTGCTAGCTTCTAGGACCATCTGCCAACTCTTTCCCTTGAGACATTGACAAGTACTACGCCTTTGTACTTATTCTTCACTTTTGTAACGACCTTTTCACCATGATTGTCTACGAAGAAGTGCTGCAGACATAAACGAATATCGAATTTATCGTTATATGCTCCGGGAGCTTTCCGAGAGCAGAATGCAGACGAATAAATGGAGATGATATTTCTGAAGTCGATACCCCAAATAATGAAAAGAGTATGGGAGAAAAGATAATCAGCATCGTGAGTCGGCGAAAATGGCCTGAAGGTGGAAGAAACCGACCGTATGAAGTAGAGAGAACACGGAAATAATAAATGAAAAGAACTGACGTCTCAGAAAAATAATAGTGTGTGAGGATTGCTGGATGACAGGCAGTTTGTTTTCGGAGTAGGTGTGATACGCACTGAACACTACGGTTACTACGCTAATCACAGATGCGAATCGAACTGTAGGACTACTACTACTACTACTACTACTACTACTACTATTACTACATGTTAATTCTGTGCACTTTAGTGCATCATCTGTGCGCAATTAACAGTATCGCTTCGTCTTGTTCATCCTTATCTAGGTCAGAAGGATACCACAGCACACGAAAGAAAACCTTGTGAAAAACGAATACGCATGTACGATTCGGGAACGAAGCTTTTATTCGTGTTTCTGGAAAATGCTCTCCATTGTTGTATGGGTAACTGTCTTTGTGATGTGTTGACTCCTGCTTTATTTTGTATGTAATTCTGATTCTTCTCTTATCAAGGTGTAAAAAACATTCTTTCCTATGTGTAACGGCTCTGTTTTCCCCAGCGCCAAAT
Organism: Schistocerca gregaria; assembly: GCF_023897955.1. NCBI lineage: Eukaryota > Metazoa > Arthropoda > Insecta > Orthoptera > Acrididae > Schistocerca > Schistocerca gregaria. Next base: position 416,187,243 of record NC_064924.1, read on the forward strand.
TACAAAGACACATTTTCTGAATAGCGCGTGATCTGCATCAAAGCAGTCTTCGAAATGAAGAACAGAAAAGCTACTACTACTACTACTACTACTACTAACAACAGATGATGAGCAATATATTTTCCTCCATTCTCATGGTTCGAGCTTCAGTTGTTTCGTGCCTGTCGTGCTGCCTAGTTATGACAGGTAATTACAGGATGGGCATATTGTTTATACCGCTAATTCACGAAGCCACTTATTAACGTCAGCCATTCATACTGTCATAACGTCGCGGCCATTAGTCTTGCGCTACGGAATTCGACATAAATTGTAACAGAGGTCACCCAGGCACGGCGTTTTCAAATCCTGAAAAACATCTAGTACAGGATTCCGACACTAGAACAGCACACAAAGCTAAGTAGGGTTTCGATACCAGTGAAGAATGCCTGCATTCTTAATCTTGTCTCTCTGGCATACCGTACGGAGTTGTTCCGAGTTTTCTACGTTAAACGAAACAGCTGGACACTGAATACTAGCACTCCTACAGACGTCCGGCGCGTTAAACAATGTGTGTGTCCGACTTTGATCAGTCGATGTCACTGTGACACTTATAAAAGGATCTTAATACTCAGCTACCAATAACACTTTGACCAATTAAGCAGGATGATTGTTACCATTCCTTCAATACGTGAGAGAGAAGTACTGTAGTACCCTCACTTCCTTCAAAAAGAGCCCTAGACCCAACCACTGAACAGGGTAGCTGTTAGAACTACGTAGGTGAAGAGAGAAAACAAAAACCAAACGTCTGAAGTTTGCAAGGAAGTGAATTCAGTTTATTTGCTTCTGCTACGCCTCGTGAAAACCGTCTCTTTCACTTAACACTAATGTTAGCCGGCTAATGACTCCTCTGGCTACTGACCATGTGCGACCTCGATAAACCGCAATATTTACTTAAGAAAACTGCAATACTTGCGTAACTAGCCGCAAAATGACTTAATTCCACGCCAGCTTTCCGTTCTGGCAGAATAACTTCATCGGTAGATGCAATGTTTGTTAATGTAAAATATACTGAGTTGCAGCTTGGCTCGGATTCCACGACTGCAGGTACCCCTACAACTGCCTGGATAAGGAGATTCAGAAGACAACGAAATAATACCTCCAACAGCATCATGGATAGTAGAGCACGTGACGTTCCAACTAACCTTCGAACTGATGACGACTTTGTCTTATAGATAACTACCTTCCGAATCCAGAAATATGAAACACACTGAAATATCACAACCGGCCCACAGGATTCACGACTTACCCATCTACACACTACAGGACTGCCGGCCAACTCTACGGAGACTGATTTTCTGCCTACCAAAGTTTTTTTTAACAATATTGTCCCCTTTGATCGAGTTCCCTTCAGCGGCTACACACAGGAAGGGTTGTTCTTCCCAGTCTTGGTAACAGCGCTTAACCTCATAGGGCCTTTAACATGTTTATCACATTCTTCTGAATGTTCTCCAGTCCCAAAACTACGTCTTTTTGTGATTTTTTTCAATTTCGGAAGAAGAAGAAAAGTCACACGGACTCAGATCAGGCGAATAGGTGAGCTGTGGAACAACGGGAATGCCTTTCGAAGTCAAAAACTCAGTGAGGTAAGTGGCCGTGTGGCATGCGGCGTAGAGGCAATGCAGTAGCCACTTGTCTGCAATGTCCGGTCTCGCTCGCTTCACCTTTTTCCTCGACCTTTCAAGAACACATATATAAAACACTTGGTTGACAAATTGTCCTGGAGAAGTAATCTCACAAGAGCACGCCCAAGCTCGACGTTTTCGTCGATTTTTCAAGTCGGTCTCCCTGCACGAGTTCATATTCAACTATTCTCAGCTTCCCAAAATGATTTGTGCCAGCGAGAAACGTGTGCTCTTGTTAAGGGATGTTCACCGCAGGCCTTTTTCGCCTTTTGAAAGGTCAGTCTGGTGGTTTCCCCAAGTTTAGCATAAAACTTTATGGCATAACGTTGCTCAAACGTCAGCGTTCGATTTTCGTGACACACAACAAAAACACAATTTCACTGATGGCGCTCTCAAAAATCACATGATGACTGTATCGAGCTGTAAGTTGGACTGAGCACGTGGGCGGGATAAACACACCGGCATGCACAAGAGAACAACACAGAGTTGCCAGATCGCTTGCAATGTTGTCAGTCTCTACTTTTCTCACACACCTCGTATTTCGTATGCTACCATCCATTCACGAAAGGGTTTAGTCCAAAAAGTGTGTATTTAATAGAGAAAAGTTAACATGATGGTTTTAATGTGTCACTTGTTTTACATCGTCTCCACTCCTCCCACAATACACAAGGTGGTCACACAACCATGTGAAACTGCCTTAAAAGCCCTTCTTTGAGTTGTTGATTAACTTGCGCGGCAAACTGGTTTGAATGTCGGTTATGCTATCAAACCGCTGATCCTTCATGTGAATTTCTGCACTTACCAGTCTGACAACTGGTGCGTAAAATTCTCAATACTTGTAAGTACTGTTTGGTGTGTTTATATATAGTCTGAGTTCATCAGTCCCCTAGAACTTAGAACTACTTAAACCTAACTAACGTAAGGACATCACACACATCCATGCCTGAGGCAGGATTCGAACCTGCGACCGTAGCGGTCGCGCTATATTTCTTCTAGCACTTTAAATGTTTTGAAATGTTTCACGTCTCAGCAGTTTACCATACAAACCTACTAAAGAAGCGCTGTAACAAATTTTACTTTGGCCAGTGGTAAAATTTGTCACTGGTACTTCCGTACAATTTTTATACTTGTGAACACACCACCGTCTGATGGTGACGTCACCTTTGTTCCGTTCATTTTCGAAGACGTGCGGTGTCTACCTTACCCTTGCGACGGAATCTGCCGAGAACTTGCGTACCTGTCTCACAGAAATTGGCTTTCCCCCGAAGGCCAGAACTCAGATACGTTTAACATGTCGGGTGCAACGTCAGCGGAGGAATGGTGCACAATGCCGAGATCGGCGCCTGGTGTGGGAGAGGCGGAGGTGCAGCAACAGGGACATGTGCCGCTACCTCAGGCCGGCCCGCAGGCGGCACGTGCTCGCTGCAAATCGATGCCGCCGCTGCTGCTGCGGCCGCAACCGTTGCGTTACGCAATGGAAAAGCCTCCGACGCTACGCGTGCATCACGCCGACGCACCTGCGAAACCAGAGCGGCTAGTTCTGCGCCGCATCACGCCTAGTTCGGTTAAACATTGTGCGTCGCAGATTAATGGATACGGCCAGAGAGGATTAGAGGCGGTGTAGCGAGTCTTGCCCTTCGGTATGAGTAACAAAGCTTGAGATCCAGGCCGTAGCGCAAAAGCACGGGAAGGAAATCAGTGCACAGAGCGCGGAAAAGAAGTGTGTCGCATATTCACTATCCGATGAAAAGTATCTGAACACCCTTACGTAACGCGGAACTGACCACTAGTTGTTACGAGATGCGCACCTGCCAGTATCAGAATACGCAGCGAGCATCGAGTTGTCAGTAGGTAAGCAGAAGTAGCAGAGCTCAGTTGTTTCGAACGAGGATGACACCTCAACAACATATACATCAGACACATTTCAACCCTTCTACAGCTGCACAAGTCAACCGATGGCGACGTTACTGTGACGTGGAAACGCGAAGGAACAACCACGCCTAAATGAAGACCGATAAGACCTCATGTACTGACCGGCAGGGGCCGTCGAGCACTGAGGAAGGTAGCTGTGAAAAATCTTAAGTAATCAGCGGAAGGAGTCAGTAACTGAATTACAAAGTGCTACCAACGGTCGACCAAGCGCGATGACTGTGTTGGGAGTTAAAAATAATTAGGTTGGTTGGTTTAGAGGGGTGGAGAAGGGACCAAACTACGAGGTCATCGGTCCCTTGCTCCTAATAAAACAATGCCACAAGTGTGAGAATTAAACGGAGGAAACATATAACACAAAACGGAAAGAAAGGAAAAGCCACAAGAACGAAGGGAAAGCAATGAACACTAAATGGAACAAAAGAGGACAAGAAAACAATAGAGACGTTAGAAACAGAAGAGAGTAAAACATGAAAACAGATTACAGTGGCTGGCCAACCACGAGAATAAAAAACGAAAGCTAGCCACTCTGCAAAACGTTAAAACCTCCACCCTAAAAGCACTAGGGTGGAGGACACAGAAGGACAAAGGACATGCGCTAAAACCTACATAGCACTATAAAACCCACTTTCACGGATAAAACATAAAACTAAAGCTGCTGTGCAGGCATTGTCCCCCAACACCGAAAGCAGGTTGATGGGAAAGTTAAAAGTCTGCCGCAGAGCGGCTAAAAGTGGGCAGTCCAGGAAGAGGTGGACGACTGTCATCTGGGAGCCACAGCGACACTGAGGTGGATCCTCGCGACGGAGTAGGTAACCATGCGTTAGCCACGTATTACCAATGCGGAGCCGGCAGAGGGCAACTGATTCCCTGCGAGAGGCCTGCATGGAAGACTTCCACACATTCGTAGTCTCCTTAATGACAGGCAGTTTGTTGTGCGTGCTGTTATGCCATTCCTTCTCCCAAAGCCGGGAAACCCTGCGGTGTAAGACAGAAAGAAGGTCAGCTTCGGAAATGCCTATCTCCAGAAGCGGTTTCCGCGTCGCCTGTTTGCCCAGCCTGACGGCGAGTTCGTTGCCGCGGATTTCGACGTGTCCTGGGGTCCACACAAACACCACGGAATGACGGGACTGTATCAGGGCACAATGGAATCCTGAATAGACGCTACCAGAGGGTGGCGAAGGTATCACTACTCGATAGATTGTAGGCTGCTCAATGAGTCAGTGCACAGGTACAATGGAGCAGCAGTTCATCATAAGCGACACATCAGTAGTCACGCCAACCGACGCTTGAGGTGGTATAAAGAGCAACGCCACTGGACAGTGGATGACTGAAAACGACTAATTTGGAATGATGAGTCACACTATACCCTCAATCAATCAAGTGCAAGGGTTTGGGTTTGGCGAATGCCAGGGGAACGTTACGTGCCATCATGTATAGCGCTACCAGTGATGTATGGAAAATGTGGTGTTACGGTATCGGAGGGGTGATCAGTAAAAGCTACATGCAGAGAGATATGAATACATTTTACAGCACTTTTTACTGCGTACACACGATGACTGACTGTATTAGCATGACAACAGCAACTACTGTTAGGCAATGGGTTATTGACTGTAATATTCCTGAAATGGACTAGCCTGCCTAGAGTAGTCCCTACCTGAATCCAATGCAAGCTTTTGGAATGAGTTAGAATGTAGACTTCGCTCTAGAACATAGTGTCTTAACATCACTACCTTCTCTGGTTTCGACTCTTGAGGAAGAATGGGATGTCATTCCTTCACATACACTCAGACGTCTCATTGATAGCTTCTCTAGCGGCCTTCGAGCCGTCATATAGGCGAGGTGTGGACGCATCCCACAGTAATGTCCCCTATCAAGTGGCCGAAGACTTTTGATCTGAAACGTCCTGGCAGATTAAAACTGTGTGCCACGCCGAGTCTCCAACTCGGGACCTTTGTCTTTCGCGGGCAAGTGCTGTGCCATCTGTGCTACCCAAGCATGGCTCACGCCCTGTCCTCACAGCTTTACTTTTGCCAGTACCTCGTCTCCTACCATCCAAACTTCACAGAAGCTCTCCTCGTTCTGGAAACATCCCCCAGGCTGTGGCTAAGCCATGCCTCCGAAATATCCTTTCTTCCAGGCGTGCTAGTTCTGCAAGATTCGTAGGAGAGCTTCTGTGAAGTTTGGAAGGTAGGAGACGAGGTACTGGGCGGAAGTAAAGCTGTGAGGACGGAGCGTGAGTCGCGCTTGGGTAGCTCAGATGGTGGAGCATTTGCCTGCAAAAGGCAAAGGTCTCGAGTCCGAGACTCGGTCCGGCACACAGTTTTATCTTCCAGGAAGTTTCATAACAGCGCACACTCCGCTGCAGAGGGACAATCTCATTCGGGACTTTTGATCTGATAATGAATGTCCTTGAGACAGGGGTGGGGGGGGGGGGGGGGGGGCACGACACACTGACAAGTAGGAAACGTAATAGGAAGAACAGATAACGCAGAAAGGACGACACAGGGAAATAAGGAATATAAAGCACCTTATAGAAAGTTATGTCCGAATATACGAGGGTCGTTATTTCAGTTTTTACGTAGATTGCGCTATTCGGATGCGATAACCGAGAGAGATGGCGCAGTGGTTGGCACACTGGACTCGCATCTGGGAGAACGACGGTTCAAACCCGCGTCCGGTCATCCAGATTTAGGTTTTCCGTGATTTCACTAAATCGCTTCAGGCAAAAGCCGGGATGGTTCGTTTCAAAGGGCATGGCCGATTTTCTTTCCCATCCTTTCCTAATCCGAGCTTGTGCTCCGTCTCTAATGACCTCGTTGTCGACGGGACGTTGAACACTAATCTCCTCAGATGCGACAGTACTGTTTCGAAATTTGTCATTTGTTACTTTTAAAAAATGGCACGCAAGCAAGAGGCCTAATAGTTTTGCAGATGTTGCAGTTATCTGTAATATCGAAGACTGTAGGTTCCGCACAATTTTGTCGAATGTCAAAAACTGGCTCAAGTCATTTCATTTAAGGAAATGCTAAAAAAATATCGAAGAAACGCAAAATCCTTACATAACATCGCCCCAGGAGACAGAACTATGATATAAACTATCTGATGACAATTGTGTTTAGAAGTATCTGGACTCCTGTTGGTGGACACTAATATCTAATGTGTCCACTCTTACCCTTTATGACTGCTTGAACTATGCAGGGGGACACTTTCAATGACGTGTCTGAATGTGTGTGGATGAATAACAGCCCATTCTCTCTTAACAGCCAAAACCAGAGAAGGGACTGATGGTGGACACTAAAATCTGGAGCGAAATCTACATTCTAATTGGTTCCAAAGCGCACCATTGGGTTCAGATAGAGACTCTGGGCAGGTCAGTCCATTTCAGAAATGTTATTGTCTACAAGCCATTGCCTCACAGATGCTATTTTATGACACGGTGTATTGTCATGAAAATACAATCAATCATCGCCTCTGGACTGTTTCTCTGGTGTATACTGTAAGCAATGATACAAAATGCCTTCTTGTCCTTCCAAATGTAGTGTTTACTTAAGCGCAATAAGATACCACACCCTAAGCACTAAGATAATCTCCACACAGCAACGTCACCTACTCCACACTTCCCGTGCCGGCAGGCAACTTTCTCCACGCGTTAGCGATTCGCCACTGCAGAGCACTCGTTTCCAGTCATCTACTGTCCAATGGCGTCGCTGTTTACACCACCTAAAGCGGCTCTTAGCACCGATTACAGAAGTGTGTGGCTCTCTAGGAACTGCGCGACCGGTGTACCCCACTCTTTTTAACTCCCTGCACGCAGTCACTGCGCTAGATGGAATGCTGGCAGCAGTTTGCAAGTCAACTGCTGATTCGTTCCGCTCATTTCATGCGGTTTTAACGACCACCCTCAGTACTACTTGACAGTCCTTGCCCGTCAGTATATAAGGTCTGCCTGGACTTGTTTATCATCAACAGTCAACTTGGGCAGCTTTAGAAGGTTTGACATACCTCTGATGGATTTGTTAATCAAATGAACACAGCTTGTTCAATGTCACTAAACTCTCCTGACTGACCTACTCTGCTGTTACTACTGCTTTACAGATCACACAATACTATACGCCTCCTTTGATACCGTTGGGTCCGCCTCTCCGGACATCTGGTGGTCAATTCCGCATTACAAAGGGGTGTCTGAACACTATATCAGACGATGTACTCGTATGGGTCGAAAACAAAGCAGCAAAAAATGCTCTAAGATGAACCGAAACCAACAAATGCGATTCGTTCGAAAGCAGCTCCGGGGAAATGATAACTTCTCCCTGCGCGCCTACACACACACACACACACACACACACACACACACACAGACAGAGAGAGAGAGAGAGAGAGAGAGAGAGAGAGAGAGAGAGAGAGAGAGAGAGAGAGAGAGGGGGGGGGGGGAGGGACATCGACGATTTCTTTTTCTTCCGTTAAATCGAATAAAATATACACACGCTGAATCCATCCAAAACCATGTATTTCAGGTGCCCACCTGAGAGGGGGAACAATTTTTCCAGACTTGCTTCCAAGGAATACGAAAGTGAGTAAATTCTGAAAACAAATATTTTGAGAGCATCATACGAATTTTACCTTCTAACGCTAATGGCTAACGCCGACATAGGTCGAGTGTGACATCACGACTGTTCACATCGACTGCGATGGTGTAAGAAATCTTTCCGTTCAGTCCGGCCATTGCGCTCGAGGGGCGTTCAGTGTTCTTTACCAGAACAGTATGTCTAACTGCAGCTGTCTGTGCGTGCTGGCCGAAGAGGTTTTTCAACTTGACATCCACTATGCTACAGTTAAACCAGAATCGACATGTAACTTGAACGGAAGAGAAAATACTTTCCGCTTTTCTCTGAGATGAACATATCACACAGTCTTTAGTACGTGTAATTCATCAAATCAAGTGCTCCAAACAATGCCGACAGAGCTGATACCGTTTGCTCAGATATACTATTAATACTGACTGGTCAGCGTGACGGATTGCCGTCCTAAGGGGCCCGGGTTCGATTCCTGACTGGGTCGGGGATTTTCTCCGCTCAGGGACTGGGTGTTCTGTTGTCTTCATCATTTCATCCCCATCCGGCGCGCAGGTCGCCCAATGTGGCGTCGGATGTAATAAGACCTGTACCAAGGGGCCGGCCTGCCCCATAAGGGGCCTCCCACCCAATGACGCCAAACGCTCATTTCCATTAAGGATAGAAATCACGAAGCAACTACTCGAGTATGATCAGATAAGTATAAACTTCCCTGATCATGTGCAACGGCACGTATTTCCCAATCTAAAGAGCAATACGTTTTTCCATACTTTTTACCTGTAACTCTCTCTCTCTCTCTCTCTCTCTCTCTCTCTCTCTCTCTGCCCCCCCCCCCCCCTCCTCTCAGTGGCCATAGACATACATATAGATCTGACAACTAATTCTCTAAACAGGCCAGTAATGTCGAGTTTTCAGGAACATAACCTACACTTCTGCGTACTACATGTATGTATTTTGACAACAGAGAGACGAGCACACCCTGAGTCTGACGAAGGATCTCAGTAAGAGTCTGCAAATGCCTGTTAATTTTATGCAAGATATGCTCAGTAAATGTACGTTCACAATATCAGTGAAATAAGTTAATCTCAATTTGCTTTCATCTGCAGGAATAAAACTGCAAGAAATATAGAAACACTTTTTAGCTTATATGAAGGAATGAATTACTCCCATTCAATGGCGATCATCAAATTAAATATTGTCATCTTGTGCTTATTTTTAGTCCCCCGTAACATTGTTGCAGTCAATACAATAATGAGGTTCATAACCATATATAAATATATAATACAGACCGATGAAATTTTTTGCCCCACTGTAATAAGGCGAACGCTGGAAACAACGGGAATCTTGAATCGAGAGAAGCTACTTAACCCGATTACTGGAAACTGGCGTTAACATGACGCGGCATATTTGTCGACTGCTATCGAGTGCTCGTTTCACTCGCATCAAATTAAGCTTTGCTCTGGAGTTTCGTGCCTAACTACGCCCTTGGAAATCGTGACATATTCGGCAAAACCAGTCATTTTTGTAACAAGCCAGAATACATGTGTCACTGCTCCTAGTTTCACTTCGACCAATTTAATCTTCCGTTTTTCAGTCAGACTGAAGTCGCAAAATGGAATAAATTAACTCCTCCAACAAAACGTTTTGGTGTTTAAACAACATCGAATATAGTAGAGCACACTCTTATTAAATTAATGAGAAAACTCTGTAATCATTTACAACAAAGGTGGGGAAAAATATAGCAGGACGTGAACGTACTTCCCTGGACTTCATAACTCCATACCTGTACAGACTATGCTACGGTGAAATCTAGCATTATCTCTCATCTTTTGATGTCCTAAAGCTTTTTGCTACCGACATTTAATTATAACAAATCGTACCAAGCGTGATGTGTGTGTGTGTTACACCAGAAAATATGTTCCGTCTTTGCAACCAAATGAAACGCTTCTTTTTGTACTCTCTCTCTCTCTCTCTCTCTCTCTCTCTCTCTCTCTCTCTCCACACACACACACACACACACACACACACACACACACACACACACACACGCACGCACGCACGAGCGTTTCGCTGGAAAGCGGCCATCTGGACTATGGGGACCGAGTAAACATATCTCCGGCACCACACACGTGGACTATCAACATTGGAAATCGCCACTGAAATATATTCATAAAGAAAAGAAGCGAACCACTTATGGCAAACAACTAACTACATTTCATTTAGTTGCAAAAACGGAACATACTTCCACAAACATTAGAAATTTATTTATCGGGAGCAAATACTAATTTTGTACAAGAAGTAAACAAAGAAAATACGGTGGCAGACAAATTATTCGTTATTTAATTTACAGATAATTCATTGGCGAAAAAATTTGTTTGAATAATCTACGTTTTCGAATAATTATCCAGACAGATCTATTCGAAGAACACCCAGCTCCTTTCACCACTACAACTTGCGCTTCCTTTCTGTTCATATTATGAGCTGTAATTAGTCCTACTAGTTCATTTGCTCGATCTACTCACGAAAGCCTACGATTTAGTTGCAGTGAACTTTCTTTTCTTAACTACAAAGTCAACAATTATAGTCTGTTGTCACAATCCTCAACATAAGTCTTTTTAGTTTGTCAACGTAAGTCTTTCCAATTTGTTCTTTTCAAAAAATGTCTAAATGTCAGTACGACTTCAGCAGCTAACTGAAAGTGAGCATTGTTTCTGTGAAATAGTATGTGATGAAATATACAGTTCCACAGCTGAAAGAAGAACCTTCAATAACATTCAATATTCAATCACCACTATATTTTTCGTTATACTGTGGGACAACCGAGGTATACAGCGAACCTTCTCCATAGAAAACACGGAAAATCGACAGCTAAAAAGAAATTCTAACTCTAGATGCATTCGAAGGCGCGTTTGCCGGGGCCATTAGTGCCAGGACCTTGCGTCGAAGCTGTGCAGAGTGTGTTGGTCTTCACTCGTTGAGTTAGCGCTGTGAGATGCCGAGGGAGTGAATTGGCGACCGCGTGCTTCCACGTGCGCGTGCATAGCGACTGTGAGCTGCTCACGCGGGTTCGCTTTTGTGATAAATCAACGCAGCGTTGCCTTGTGACGGCGTATCGGTCCTCTCATAACAGGCAATTTATAATACGAAAACAACGACGACGCACGCACGCACGCACGCACATCCTATATGACATGTTCAGAGTTCAGTTGTTCACTACCATCGAGTTTCACGCTCCTATGGAGTATTATCGAAAATATGGCGTTTTGACATCACTTCCCAACATCGGGTGAAAATAGCTTCTCCCTCTTGAATCACGCGGATGTTATTTGCTCCGACAGAGAAGTTTTAAATCCACGTCAGACGTACCCTACTGATGGCCGCGCCACGAGTTGTCAGCTGTCAGAAGGATCAAAGTGGTTCAGTAAGACGAAAGTGCCCAGTGCGCGTGCGTAACGAAGTAGCAAATTGTTAGCGGCAATCCGTGTCTTTGTTATTGTAGTGAGCTGACAACTGTTGGTAGTTGACGCCGGACGATCGGCACCAGCTGACACGTGTTCACGTTGCTGCGAATTCTCGTGGCGCACTTCATGGCAAACATCAGTGGAAGCACGCTGATCAGAGATCACTTACGTTAATATAGAGGTATAATCGTTGCTAATATTCTAACTCAGATCTATGGTAAATGTCTATCTCTAGTTTCAAAGTACCTAGCGAACTGCAAAGAGGTAAAGTCGGTTTCTGCCACCCTCGCCATCGGACTCATTTCTCAGCGACATTAGAAATAATATTGTATTTGAATCCAAATTTGGATCCTCATGTAACGAGGACTGTGATAACGCATCAGGTAAGATTTTGAAGTATGTTATCTACAGAAGTTAAATAATGTAACAACGTCTTACCTGTTCGTACGAAAAACATAGAAAAGTTAGGAATATCAGAAAGCAGAATAAATTTGATACCACCCCACACCAAGTCATACGTCAAATACAATAAACGTGAGGATTGGCTGGTTGGTTGGTTGGTTGGTTGGTTTGATTAAGAGAGGGGAGGAAGGACCAAACTGTGGGGAGCCGGACTCGGGTATCACGGGGATGTCAACCTCGTCCCGTCTGTCCCCAGATCGGTCTGCCGCTGTGGTTGCCCCGGTTGCTGCCCACAGTGGGGCTGAGCCCTCGCCTGTGGTTGATTGGGAGGTCGTTCCAAGGCGTGGCAGGCAGCGAAAGGCGTCCCCGGAGGCTGATCAGAAAGCCTCCCCGGTGCATCTGACAAACCGGTTTCAGGCACTGTCTCTGGTTGAGCCAGATGCAGCTGCCTGTCCTGTTTCAGAGGATCATTCTCAGCCTTCAAGGTCCGGGCAATCGCAGAGGGTGGGCTTACTGGTAGTTGGGAGCTCCAATGTTAGGCGCGTAATGGGGCCCCTTAGGGATACGGCGGCTAAGGAGGGGAAGAAATCCAGTGTGCACTCCGTGTGCATTCCGGGAGGAGTCATTCCTGATGTGGAAAGGGTCCTTCCGGATGCCATGAAGAGCACAGGGTGCAGCCAGCTGCAGGTGGTGGCACATGTCGGCACTAATGACGTGTGTCGCTTTGGATCTGAGGAAATTCTCTCTGGATTCCAGCGGCTATCTGATTTGGTGAAGGCTGCCGGTCTTACGAGATGAAGGCAGAGCTCACCATCTGCAGCATCGTTGACAGAACCGACTGCGGACCTTTGGTGCAGAGCCGGGTGGAGGGTCTGAATCAGAGGCTCAGACGGTTTTGCGACCGTATTGGCTGCAGATTCCTTGACTTGCGCCATAGGGTGGTGGGGTTTCGGGTTCCGCTGAATAGGTCAGGAGTTCACTACACTCAGCTGGCGGCTACACGGGTAGCGGAGGCTGTGTGGCGTGGACTGGGCGGTTTTTTTAGGTTAGAAGGCCTCGGGAAAGTGCGGAATGGGCTGCAATGTCAAAGGGTGCTGGGCAATTACAGGACGTGCTTGGATCAAGGAACAGTCGGAATTTTAGTTGTAAATTGTTGTAGTTGCGCTGGAAAAGTCCCTGAGCTTCAAGCACTAATAGAAAGCACAGAAGCTGATATCGTTATAGGTACAGAAAGCTGGCTAAAGCCTGAAATAAGTTCTGCAGAAATTTTTACGAAGTCTCAGACGGTGTTCAGGAAAGATAGATTAGGCAGAATTGGTGGTGGAGTGTTTGTGTCTGTCAGTAGTGGTTTATCTTGTAGTGAAGTCGAAGTAGATACTCCGTGCGAATTGGTGTGGGTGGAGGTTATACTTAACAGCCGAATTAAGTTAATAATTGGCTCCTTCTACCGACCCCCAGACTCCGATGATACAGTTGCGGAACAGTTCAGAGAAAGTTTGAGACTCGTAACAAATAAATACCCCACTCATACGGTTATAGTTGGTGGGGACTTCAACCTACCCTCGGTATGTTGGCAAAAATACTTGTTCAAAACCGGTGGTAGGCAGAAAACGTCTTCCGAGATTGTCCTAAATGCATTCTCCGAAAATTATTTCGAGCAGTTAGTCCACGAACCCACGCGAATTGTAAATGGTTGCGAAAACACACTTGACCTCTTGGCCACAAACAATCCAGAGCTGATAGAGAGCATCATGACTGATACAGGGATTAGTGATCACAAGGTCATTGTAGCTAGGCTCAAAACCATTTCTTCCAAATCCATCAGAAACAAACGCAAAATAATTTTATTTAAAAAAGCGGATAAAGTGCCACTAGAAGCCTTCCTAAAAGACAATTTCCATTCCTTCCGAACTGACTATGCGAATGTAGACGAGATGTGGCTCAAATTCAAAGATATAGTAGCAACAGCAATTGAGAGATTCATACTTCATAAATTGGTAAGAGATGGAACAGATCCCCCGTGGTACACAAAAAAGGTCCGAACGCTGTTGCAGAGGCAACGGAAAAAGCATGCGAAGTTCAGAAGAACACGAAATCCCGAAGATGGGCTAAAATTTACAGACGCGCGAAATTTGGCACGTACTTCGATGCGAGATGCCTTTAATAGGTTCCACAACGAAACATTGTCTCGAAATTTGGTAGAAAATCCGAAGAAATTCTGGTCGTATGTAAAGTACACAAGCGGCAAGACGCAGTCAATACCTTCGCTGCGCAGTGCCGATGGTACTGTTATAGACGACTGTGCCGCTAAAGCGGAGTTATTGAACGCAGTTTTCCGAAATTCCTTCACCAGGGAAGACGAATGGAATATTCCAGAATTTGAAACACGAACATCTGCTAGCATGAGTTTCTTAGAAGTAGATACCTTAGGGGTTGCGAAGCAACTCAAATCGCTTGATACGGGCAAGTCTTCAGGTCCAGATTGTATACCGATTAGGTTCCTTTCAGATTACGCTGATACTATAGCTCTCTACTTAGCACTCATATACAACCGCTCGCTCAGCGATAGATCTTTACCTACAGATTGGAAAATTGCGCAGGTCGCACCAGTGTTCAAGAAGGGTAGTAGGAGTAATCCATTTAACTACAGACCTATATCATTGACGTCGGTTTGCAGTAGGCTTTTGGAGCATATACTGTATTCAAACATTATGAATCACCTCGAAGGGAACGATCTATTGACACGTAATCAGCATGGCTTCAGAAAACATCGCTCTTGTGCAACGCAGCTAGCTCTTTATTCGCACGAAGTAATGGCCGCTATCGACAGGGGATCTCAAGTTGATTCCGTATTTCTAGATTTCCGGAAAGCTTTTGACACCGTTCCTCACAAGCGACTTCTAATCAAGCTGCGGAGCTATGGGGCATCGTCTCAGTTGTGCGACTGGATTCGTGATTTGACAGGAAGGTCGCAGTTCGTAGTAATAGACGGCAAATCATCGAGTAAAACTGAAGTGATATCAGGTGTTCCCCAGGGAAGCGTCCTGGGACCTCTACTGTTCCTGATCTATATAAATGACCTGGGTGACAATCTGAGCAGTTCTCTTGGACTGTTCGCAGATGATGCTGTAATTTACCGTCTAGTAAGGTCATCCGAAGACCAGTATCAGCTGCAAAGCGATTTAGAAAAGATTGCTGTATGGTGTGTCAGGTGGCAGTTGACGCTAAATAACGAAAAGTGTGAGGTGATCCACATGAGTTCCAAAAGAAATCCGTTGGAATTCGATTACTCGATAAATAGTACAATTCTCAAGGCTGTCAATTCAACTAAGTACCTGGGTGTTAAAATTACGAACAACTTCAGTTGGAAGGACCACATAGATCATATTGTCGGGAAGGCGAGCCAAAGGTTGCGTTTCATTGGC
Source organism: Schistocerca gregaria (assembly GCF_023897955.1). Lineage (NCBI taxonomy): Eukaryota > Metazoa > Arthropoda > Insecta > Orthoptera > Acrididae > Schistocerca > Schistocerca gregaria. The sequence goes on from NC_064924.1 coordinate 416,202,695, forward strand.
AGGACACTTAGAAGATGCAACAAGTCCACTAAAGAGACAGCTTACACTACACTCGTTCGTCCTCTGTTAGAATATTGCTGCGCGGTGTGGGATCCTTACCAGGTGGGATTGACGGAGGACATCGAAAGGGTGCAAAAAAGGGCAGCTCGTTTTGTATTATCGCGTTATAGGGGAGAGAGTGTGGCGGATATGATACACGAGTTGGGATGGAAGTCATTACAGCATAGACGTTTTTCGTCGCGGCGAGACCTTTTTACGAAATTTCAGTCACCAACTTTCTCTTCCGAATGCGAAAATATTTTGTTGAGCCCAACCTACATAGGTAGGAATGATCATCAAAATAAAATAAGAGAAATCAGAGCTCGAACAGAAAGGTTTAGGTGTTCGTTTTTCCCGCTCGCTGTTCGGGAGTGGAATAGTAGAGAGATAGTATGATTGTGGTTCGATGAACCCTCTGCCAAGCACTTAAATGTGAATTGCAGAGTAGTCATGTAGATGTAGATGTAGATGCTAGGTCATCGGTCCCTCGTTCCGATTAAAATAATTCCACAAGGGTGGGAGTAAAATAAGCGAGACATACAAAACACAGCTGGAAGAAAGGAGAAAACTACAAGAATGGCATAAGGGTAACAAACAACTAAATGGACAAAATCTGACAAGAAAACCACACAGAGACGCAAGAAATATGTAGAAGAGAGCAAAACAAGAAAGCAGATTACCATGGCTGGCTGACTATGAGAATAAAAAGAAGAAGCCATCCTTTCTGCAAAACATTACAACCTCCACCCTAAAAGCACTAGGGTGAAGGACACAGAGGGACAAAGGACATGCGCTAAAACTCAGATCAAAGGATCCAACCCACTCTCACGAATAAAACGTAAAACTAAAGCTGCTGTTGAGGCATTGTCGCCCGACACCGGAGGTAGGGTGCTGCGAAAGTTAAAAGTGGGCAGTATAGGAAGAGGTGGGCGACCGTCATTTGTGAGCCACAGCGACACCGAGGTGGGCCCTCACGACGGTGGAGTTAACCATGCTTTAGCCACGTATGGCCAATACGGTGCCGGCAGAGGACAACTGATTCCCTATGAGAGGACCGCATCGGCGACTTTCACACATTCGTAGTCCCCTTAATGACACGCAGTTTGTTGTGCATACTGTTATGCCATGCCGTCTCCCAAAGTCGAAAATCCTAGCGGCGTAAGACAGAACACAGGTCAGTTGCGGAGATGCCCATCTCCAAAAGCGGTTTCCGGGTAGCCTGTTTGGCCAGCCTGTCGGCAAGTTCGTTGCCTGGAATTCCAACGTGACCTGGGGTCCACACAAACACCACTGAACAGCGGAACCGATTCCAGGGCATAGATGGACTCCTGAATGGACGCTACCGAAGGATGGCGACGGTAGCGCTGGTCAATAGAAGTGACTCGCCAGGGCATGAGCGGATGTGCTCAAGAGCACGACATATAGCCGCCAGGTCTGCAGTGAAAACACTGCAGCCCTCTGGCAAGAAGTGCTGTTCAATATGTCCTCCATAAACATAAACAAAGCCCACGTGACCATCAGCCACCGAGCCGTCGATGTAAACCACTTCATGGCCCCAGTATTTGTGGAGATTCGAGAGGAAATGAGAGCAGAGAGTCGCACGATTAACAGAGTCCTTAGGGCCAAGCGAAAGGTGCAGAAGAATCTGATGTCTAGGTGTACACCATGGAGTGTACGTGAATGGACCTCGAGGAGAGGTGGTAATGGGAAAGACTCCAGTTCAGACAAAAGGGACTGGACGCGAACCGGAATAGTAAACCCTGACCTGGACCGAGGGCCGAAGTGGCCGTGCGGTTCTAGGCGCTACAGTCTGGAACCGAGAGACTGCTACGGTCGCAGGTTCGAATCCTGCCTCGGGCATGGATGTGAGAGATGTCCTTAGGCTAGTTAGGTTTAATTAGTTTTAAGTTCTAGGGGACTGATGACCTCAGAAGGTAAGTCGCATACTGCTCAGAGCCATTTGAACCAATTTTGTCCTGCCGATGCGGGAGATGAACCGCCGTGGTTGGGAAAAGGAGACAGTAATTCCCATGCACAGTAGAACTACGAACGTGTGCAACTGGCGAGCAATTGTGCACGCCTATCCTTCAATGGAGGGACTAGGGAAATCACTAGGACACTGTTCACCGGACTCGTTCTAAAAGCTCATGTCGCTAGGCGAACGCCACAGTGGTGCACTGGGTTGAGTAAATGCAATGCTGAGGGCGACGCCGAACCGTAAACCAGAACCCTTTAGTCAAGGCGGGATTTAAAAAGGGCTCCGTAGAGCTGCAGCAACGTAGAGCTATCTGCACCCGAGTTGGTGCTGCTCATGCAGCAGAGGGCATTGAGGTGCTGCCAGCACTTCCGCTTGAGCTGAAGACGGTGAGGTAGCCAAGTCAATCGTGCGTCGAAAAACAATCCTAAGAATCGATATGTCCCCACTACAGTGAGTGGATCGCCATTAAGATAAAGTTCTGGTTCCGGATAAATGGTGCGACGCCGACAGAAATGCGTCATACACGACTTCGCAAATGAAAACTGGAAGCATGGGCTAGAGCCCATGACTGCGCCTTGTGAATGGCTTCCTGTAGGTGTCGCTTAGCAACACCAGTACTGGAGGAGCACTACGAAACTCAGAAGTCATCCGCATTTTGAAGGAGAAACCTACGGCCCTACAGCTGCTGCTAGATCTTTAATAGCCACTAAAAAATAGACACACAATACGGAGCACTGCGGAACGCCACTCTCCTGAATACGGGGAGAAATATGGGAGGCACCAACTTGGACATGGAAAGTAAGGAGCGACAGGAAGTTTTGGATAAAAATCGGGAGCGGGACACGGAGACCCCACTCATACAATGTGGCAAGGATATGATGGAAGGTCGTGTCATATGCTTTACATAAGTCAAAAAAGACAGCAACTAGATGTTGGCGTCTGGAAAAGGCTGTTCGGATGGCAGACTAGAAGGACACAAGATTATCAGTGGTAGAGCGACCCTGGCGGAAGCCGCCCTGACATCGAGCCAGTAGACCACGTGACTCCAGGACCCAACCCTACCCAACCGCCGACACATCATACGTTCCAGCAACTTGCAAAGAATGTTGGCGAGGGTTTTCACCGGGTTTGAGCACCGGAATGGTGGTCCTCTACAGCCACTGCGATGGAAAGACGCCATCGCAACAGATACAGTTTAAGATGACGAGGAGATGTCGCTTGTAATAAGACGAGAGATGTTTAATCATCTGACTGTGGATCTGATCCAGCCCAGGAGCTGTGTCAGGACAATGTGCGAGGGCGCTGAGGAGCTCCCACTTTGTAAACGGGGCGTTACAGGGTCACTGTGGCGTGTAGTGAACCTCAGAAGCAGAGGCTTGAGCATATTGCCCAGCGAAGTGCTCGGCAATCGCGTTTGCGTCGGTAGTTAACAAGCCATTGGTGTTAATGCCAGGGGCACCTGTTGGGGTCTGGTACCCAGAAAAACGTCTGATCTTCGTCCAGACTGCGAAAGGTGACGTATGGCACCCAATGGTCGACACATACCTCTCCCAACACTCATGTTTCCGTCGTTGTATAAGCTAGAGAACCCAGACAGGGAGCCGCTTAAAGGCTATTAGGTGCTCCAGGGAAGGGTGCCGCTTATGGCGCTGAAGAGTTCGACGACGCTCTTTAATTGCCTCAGCGACTTCCGGCGACCACCTAGAGACTGTCTTTCGCTGAGGGCACTCTAAAAAACGAGGGATCGCGTTTTCCGACGCGGAAACGATCGTTGTAGTGACCTGCTCAACGACAACATCGATGGCACCATGTGGGGAGATTCAGCGGTGACAGCAGAGGTGAAGGCTTCCCAATCCACCTTGTTTAAAGCCCATATGGGTAGGCGTCCTCGGGCATGACGCCAGGGGAGTGACAGGAAGATGGGGAAATGGTCACTACCAAACAGGTCGCCGTGTGCTCTCCAGTGGGTAGATGGGAGAAGGCCAAGACTGCAAACCGAGATATCAATGGCGGAATATGTGTCGTGTGCCACACTAAAATGTGTGTGTGTGTGTGGGGGGGGGGGGGGGCACCTGTATTTAAGAGGCGGAGGTCGAGTTGTGACAGTAAATTTTCGACCTCCCTACCTCGGCCAGTAAACATGGTGCCACCCCATAAGGGGCTATTGGCGTTAAAACCTCCTGGAAGTAGGGAAGATTTAAGAAGTTGATCAATCAGTGCAGCAAATATGTTCAGGGTACTGCACCATCTGGAGCAAGATATTCATTGCAGATATTTCCTGCATCGTCCTTATCCTGACATCCACTGCTTCAAGAGGGGTTTGAAGAGGCACAGGTTCACTACATAATGAGTTCAGGACATAAACGCTAACTCCACCTGACACTACTATAGTCGCTACAGTTCCTGTAATATCTCTTATAGCCACAGATGGCAGGGGTCCGCATTGCCGGGAACCAGGTTTCCTGGAGGGCAATGCAGATAGCAGGTGTAAAGCTTAACAGTTGCCGTAGCTCACCCCAGTGGTGGAACAAACCGCCGCAATTCCACTGTAGGATTGTGTGATCGTGAGATTGGGAAGGCATGAAACACTCAATGAGGCAGTCTACGCCTCAGGGTCACCTGCTGCCACCAGATGAGTACCTGTGCGATCGACATCCAGTGTTTGAGGCCCCAGCGAGATCTAGGTCCTCAGCAGACGCCAGAATCTCCACCCCACCCTCATACACAGAGCTCGTAGGTAGTGGTGGTGTGGGTGCTACCGCAGTGCCTTGGTTCTTGGGGGTCTTTTCTTTCTTAGGTTTCTTTCGCTGCTCCTTAGGTTTGTCCAGCTGGGAAGGCTTCAGTGATGAAGTCCTACGACCAGCTACCTTTGGTTGCTTCAGCCACTGACTGGTGTCAGCTATGCCACTGGTAGGAACCTGGGAAGGGAGTGACCCAAGAGATCCCTTCCTGGCGAGAGAAGCCAAAGAAACTTAGGCTTTTCCGGCTGAGAAGTAGGGAGTGACGTCTCCAAAGTTTTTTATGGGGGGGGGGGTGTAGATTATGCAGGAGTAACATGGTAGGAAGTGCCCCCACCATCAAGAAGGCAGGTAGACAATGATGGCTCCGAGAGCCAACTGTTCGCAGCAGAACGTATGATGGTAGAACCGTTGTTGTAGCAGCGGTGTAGGTTGACGTCATATTCACAAGATGTAGCCTCTCGTATCTTCGCTTAGCCTCAGTGTAGGTCAGTCGCTCCAGGGTCTTGTATACCATTATTTCTCTTTCTTTCTGGAGAATCCTGCTATCTGGCGAGCAAGGTGAATGGTGCTCTTCGCAGTTGACAGAAATGGGAGGTGGAGCACAGGTAGTATTGCGATGTGATGGAGGTCCACAATCCCAACAGGTGAAGCTGGAAGTACAGTGGGAAGACATATGGCCACACTTCCAGGACTTAAAGCACCACATCGGAGAGGGATATATGGCTTTATGTCACAGCAGTAGACAATCACCTTGACATTCTCGAGTCACCCTTGAAGGGCAAGATGAAGGCACCGGTGGCAACTTGATTATCCCTCGGACCCTGGTGGACATGCCAGACGAAATGTACACCTCGCCACTCTAAACTGGCGTGCAGGTCACTGTCAGACTGCAAAAGAAGGTCCCTGTGACATATGATACCCTGGACCATATTTAAGCTCTTATGAGCATGATGGAAACATCCCCCAGTTTGTCACAGGGGAGTAGTGCCCGTGACTGGGCAGACGATGCTGTTTTGATCAAGACCGACCCTGACCGCATTTTGGACAAACCCTCCACCTCCCCAAACTTGTCCTCTAAATGCTCCACTAAAACTGAGGTTTCATTGACAAAAAAAATTCCCAATCAACTCTCGTACATACGGGATGCCGGGGTGAATGGTGAATAAGCTTCGCTGCCATCATTAGCCTGGCGTTCCTCCCATGGTGTGGCCAGGGGATGGGAACGATTTGGCGTCGTACTGCTTGGCATTGAAGTTAGATCTTGACTGTTAAGAGACTGCTGGCGTTTGACCACCATCAAGAAATGACGTACTACGCTTCATGGCGTGTCATCCGCCCTGATGCCACCCACTCCGACCAAGTGCCCTCCCCACGGGCGCCACCCAGCCGCAGCAAAGGCCCCCTGGCAGGATGGCCATTGCCGGGAGTCCCGATGCCCAAGGGTGACTGGCATCTACTCCTTGGCATACGTGGGGAGTTAACGGCGCAGGCGTCAGTAGAGTGATCCCTGTGTGGTCAGGGGACTACAACCAACAGGGTACATGGAGGCCCCACCACAACGGACAGGCAGAAACGAGCTGAGAAGTCCATCATCGTCGACAGCGCAGAAAGCGATACTGCACAGAGGATGGAGGAAAACGCGACCTCGCACAACAGCTGGAGAATGCGTGGACGTGCAGATCCACGTCGACGAAGGACGCAAGAGGTCTCGGCGCATGATGGATACTATGCACCACGTAGGGCGACCTTCCCCAATTGGGTCGCTCTTCGGGAAAATTTTGAAAAATGGAGGTCAAACCATACAGGGAACTATCACATAAGGACTTGAAAAGTGTGAGACTCCTTTTAGTCGCCTCTTACGACAAGCAGGAACACGTCGGGCCTATTCTAACCCCCGGCCCCGCAGTGGGGAAAAGTGAGGAGGAAGAAAAGTTAGGTAAAAAGAAAGATACAAACTCAAACTTATCATGAGCTACGAATTATTTCTAATTTAGAAATCTTGTCCCACAGATTCTGTGCATCATCTGGTTCATTCACAGCACCTAAATTAAGTGTGAAAATGCTCAGAGTTTGCTGGGTATATTAGCTGATACTCGAGAAACCGATTATGTGACTCATGTCACAGGAAATTATCGGACATTGTTAACTAAAAAATTATGTCGTTAGGTAAACATCGAAATATCTAACGGATTTTACCAATACATTAGTAGGAACTGTAGGACCTGTCGCACGTCGGAGTAGTCTGTAAGAGTGGCGATTAGCATATCACACTTAGCAGTCTCTGTCGAGCAACGCTTATGGAATCCTGTTTGTACATTCTCTCAAGAAATGATGCAAGCCTTAAATAATAAAATATCGCTAGCTGGTGTTTTTGTGATCTTTCGAAGTGTTTGTGTAGATCACCGAAAAGCTCAATTTTTATAGAACTGATGACTCTGCATACAGATTATTTGAAATATACTTAAACAGAATGCAAAAAGTTGTACTAAATAATTCGAAGAGTGCTGGGAGTGTAGAAGATTTTACTGACTGGGGAGATGTCACAGAGAGGGTCCCACAGGGTTCAATTTTGGATCGACTCCTATTCCTCATATATGTTTATCACTTTCCCCTTGAAATTCAACAAGCAGAACTGGTAATGTTTTTAGACGATAACAATCTTATCAATCCCATTAGAGAGAAAGCTACAGAAGACATTAGTAATGATGTTTTTCAAAGAATAATTAAGTGCTTCTCTGAAAATGGACTGTCCCTTAATTTTGAAGGAAAAAAAAGAGACGTGCTTTATTCATTTCTGTACAACGAAATAAGGAGTAACATCAGTAACTTGTGTAGCACTTTAACAGGAGTTTGTAAATAGAGTAGAATAATTCCAATTGTTTAGGGTACATACTTATATGAACTTTAACTGGAAGAAGCATATTATTGCTCATACGATTCATTTCAGCTACTTTTGCTCTTAGTCCAATTGCCGGTACTGGAAACAAACGAAATAATCTCCTGACATTTTGCACATTTCCACTCAATAAGGTCTTACGGATTAATTTTCTGGGGTAACTCATCACTTAGAAAGAAAGCTCTGATTGAACAAATGTGAGCAGGTATGATATTATGTGGCATTCACTCAACCACATATTTCAACTGCTGAGTCGAATTGTACAGAGTCGAAATTCATCATAAATAATCCACCACAATTTAATAAGAACGAGATCCATACCTACAATACTAGAGGGAAAAATGACCTTTATTATTCATTATTGAAGTGGCCAGTGGCTCAGAAAGGAGTTCAATATACAGCAACAAACATATTTGATCGTTGGCCCCATAACATAAAATATCTGACAGGTGGGGGGAAAGCAAGTCTTAAATCTAACTGAAATTATTTATTCTGGACAACTCTTTCCACTTCACGGACGAATTTCCATTTAACAACTGCTAACCTGTAAGAAAAGTAGTTTTTAAGTGCACGTGGATGAGTAGGATTAAAAAATAGTGCACTCATTAATTTTAACACTAATCATGTGTACAACATATTGTAGCTGATTCAGTTCACATAATTTCGACGAAAGAATCATTCAAATGATTTATGGAGCATAAGCTAGATAACTAACTAAAATACAGCTAACTCACTCGTGGATGATGGGATAGGTATGTCCCACGATAGAAATTCGCTGTTATCCGTCGTGTTACCATCTAACAACAAGCTTCTGGGACGCGGAAGAAAATACTACGGACCATGGCCTGGTTATACAGGGAGCTGTGAGCGAAAATTGGGCGGCGTGTGTTGATAACTGTCACTATGTATCTGTTTCACGAAAATGAAATCAATTTTATGTAACATTGTCGGAGAACAATTGCGATAAAATTATTTAAAAGCAGTATGGATCGCACCCTATGTTAACTTGTGACTGGTTTCGGCCTTTTAAATGCGTTGGAAGAATTGGAAATTTTTGTTCACTATAGGGAAAGCCCGCTAGCTCTGTCAAATGAACAATAATCGTTTCCTCTTGTGAACAGTGATGTATTGCCGATTATCTACAACATAATGTGGCTAAACTGGTGCCAATTTTGTAAACAACTCTCCTTTTCTCTTTGGTAAGTGATATCGACCTCCAGTGTTATACAAGTGTCAAGCACATGTTTCACACCTGACACGTCAACCGCATTGTCTCCATGGAAACGGCGTCCCAATGCGTTATTACAGGCACGAGATAGCACACATATACAACGATGAATTTTGTTTTTCTAGTGTAGACTTCAAATAACTTACTACTAACTCTAATACGTCAATATGTATATTCTTCATATTAATACGCCATACATTTGGTTTCAGCAGTAGCTATAGAAGTTACGATATAGTGCTCATTATTTCATCCAGACGACGCTCTGGCGCTCAATTAAAGAGTTACATTAGATTGTCAAGCATTTTATGAAGCACGCTGTAACATAGAGCATGAATCATAAATGAATCTGAACTCGTCTCTTGATTAGTTAAATTTAAAAGATAAATATTTAAGAATGAATACTCAAATGATATATAAGCCGTTCCCCATTAGCTGACGGCGATGCCTGAAGCTCTGGAGCGCCCTCTCTCCATCCTATATAACCCGTGGCTGGTGAACCATCAACATCAGTTACAGTGACCGAGGCATCCACATTGGGTCAGGCGCCATCGCCGTCATCCAGATGGGTAATGATACATCGTTTTAGGGTACACTTTTACAACATCGGCTTCTCTATGTAATACAGCCCTGTTACTTTTGTAACTACACTGCGAACTCTGATGATAGCCCGTAATTAAAAGGGCGAAATCGGTCAGACGTTAACATCGGTTGCGATCTAGACTGTTTTTAAATAATTTTTAAAATGAAATCAAATTATTTTTCTCTCCGTCCCACGAAAGTTTGGAATTACTGTGTTCCCTTATACATCAAAGACATTGTTTTGAAACACTACTCTCCTCAGTAATTCGGCTGATCTGCCGTCATTTGAACCTAGTGGGATGTATATACCACAGCGAAGTTCATAGAACGAGGACACAGTACTATATCAAAGTCATCTTCGAATTATACCCGGTTTCACTGTCTTGAAAATTAATTTGTTTTGATACCGATTTATTACATTATAATAATAACTGTTACAATTTGCCACGCTACCAACGTCTCTCTACTAACTAACTAACTGAAAATTCCGCGTTCAAATGAAAACCGTCTTTTTATCCATTTCATGACTGACCCTGAGTTTGTGCTCATATCCTAGTTACTTCGTATGCGGTACATCGGTGTGTCCTACCTTGCCGGGATTGGGGTAGTGTCTACTTTATATTGTAAACACTTCAGTTGAGAAGAGATCGACATACGCAATAGTGTATTTAAATGAAAACGTGCTTTTTCGAACATTTTTTGACGAATCTTAACTTAGGAGAGCACATATGCCAGACCGTAATTACGTTAACAATAATCTGTCTTTCCATTTCATTTCACTGCTAGAGTGACTTCGCGCCAGATAGGAAACAATCATGCTGACATTCATTGTTGTTCACTTAAGGAAGCACTTTGGACATAGTTAGTCCTAGTCCATGGTGAGCAGTGCGCATGCTTGCTTTGAGGGCGGAAAAGAACGGCGCGAGAATTTCTGTATCACAGACAGTAAAGAAGACCAGTGAAGCGAATTTCTAGATAATACACCAATTTCATTTCTCGTGTCACTAAAAAGGTGGTCCGGCAGGCGACAGACGTTTGCGTTGGACGATTTTATGCACACAGTCATAGGAAGAAAAATCTACGACTACTAGTGGAGAAATCTGTTTCCAACGGCAGCAGCCGCCTTTAAGTTGAGAACTGAGGTTCAGGAGCTTCCTGAAATGTGTGGACCAATCCTTTGGCGTGCTGTTCGAAAAATAGAAAAAAAAAAAAAGCTCTGAGCACTATGGGACTCAACATCTTAGGTCATAAGTCCCCTAGAACATAGAACTACTTAAACCTAACTAACCTAAGGACATCACACACACCCATGCCCGAGGCAGCATTCGAACCTGCGACCGTAGCAGCCCCGCGGTTCCGGACTGCAGCGCCAGAACCGCACGGCCACCGCGGCCGGCCGGAAAATAGCAGAAAAACAAAACGATTTCTTGCTCGAAAAATGCACTTCAAAAACTGGTTGGACTATTTATTACACTGATGAAAGTTAGTGTGCTGCAAATCTCTGCAGAAAATCTAGATGGCATGAACAAAAAAAATCCTTACCATTAGGAAACATGTACGGTTATCACAGAGGAAGTGTTCAAGATCTGGAAAGGAAAAATTCAAACACCGTCGATTCTGGTAAAAGGGTTATAATGTGCCACACTTGAAATGAAGAGGGTTTCGTGCAAAATGCTTGATTTTTTTAATTGGGGGAGGGGGGAATGAGGCGCAGGTTACTTTATCATTCTGCCAGACACTTGGAAGAGTGCTTTACGGGATGCACACATATACAACGATGACCTTATCACAGGTCACAAGAATAACTCTGGAAAGTGGTCAAGAACATTAAACTTCTGTGTCTGCCTGTGGCGCCAATGACCTTATTTGGGCATTTGTCAAGAACAACGTAGCAAAGCAGTAAAGAATTTTAAGGTAGATAAAACTTTATATTTGTGTCGCTCCATTCTGGAAAGTGTTCCTGAAAGTGTCTGGAGAAAGGCACTAAACTGTGTGCACAAACTTGAAAACAGGTAAGCACAAATAGCCCACGGTTTTGACATAGCAATAGAACAGTTGTTGATCCAAGTAGACGACTGTAATAGCAACAGCGAGACCACTGCTAAAAGGGGAAGCTATGGTAGGTCCTATTCCATTCATCTATCTTTCTGCAAAATTTATTAGAGCTAATTGAGTTTTCATTTAGCGTTGAAATGTACAACACGTTTCCCTGACCTGCTAGTGTGTGGAGTGCTCACTTGCGATTTCCCATTTTATCTGTTGCCCTCTACTAACAACTGAATCTGGCAATGCTATACTACAATTGTTCCCAAATATTTTTTGCGACAGAATCCTTTTGAAATACTAAGTATTTTACGGGGCCCTAAAATAAGCAAACCCTAGTTTTGTGTTCGTTTTTTAATTACAGTATAATCATTAATGAAAATGCTAAAAAACTTACACTTTACACTACTGACCTCTACAAAAATATACAAAACACATAATAACACAGTAACAAAATAACATTGTATCAGTTCCATTGTAAATTTATAAAACTGTTTCCATTTAATGTGAGATACCACTGTCTAATATCAGACTTGAAAGAAGAGAGTTGAAGACGCGTATGAGGCTCAGCATCCAGTCTATTACAGTATTTTGTCATTATGCTAAAAATCGTGTGGCACACAGGCTAGCTACAGGAAATGGTCGAAGTAGTCAGAGCCTGTGTGGTAAGTTGTGGATATTCATCACGAACCCTGCACAAAAAAAAATCAAGTAATATTGTTTTGAGCAGTGATACCGTGCTTTAACATATGTCATTTCTGAAAAGTACTCGTAGGTTTCGTTTGACGTATTTTCTGGCTTCTGCAAATTCGGCACGAAAGAATTCTGAACCTGTGAATTTTCAGTTTTTAATTCTGCTCTTCAGGAAAATATCTCGTAAGATTGACGCATATTATGGAGAGAGTGGACCAAATCTTCAATTATCTTATTTGGTAATTCTGCTGTCTCACCAGTGAACACAATCAGCCTTCAGAAGCTTTCTTGTTCCCTCTTGCCAACCTAAACAATACAAAATTCCAATTTCTTTTAAGGCAGTCATCTCGTTACTAGTATTGAAAACTGTTGTTCGATTTACATGCCATGATGGATTTAATTCATCACTTTTATCTAATACGAGTTATCTGCCAAAGCACCTACCATGAGCAACAAAGTCACATCGCATGAACGGTCTTTGAATTTAAAAGGCATGTCGGTCATAAAATCTTGAAATTCAGATTTTAGTTCAAGTAATCTCGTTAAGGCATTACCCCTAGATAACAACCTCACTTCGATGTGGAGGAGTAGTGTTTGATGTCTGCTCCCATTATATTCTCGCAATACTGAAAACAACCGGCGCTATAGAGGGCGTGATTTAAAGTCACTGATAATTTTTAGTGCTTCATGAATGACTAATTCTAGATTTGGCGGCATCATCTTTATTGGGAGTGCTTGTCTATGCAGAATACAATACCTTGAACTACAGTTTGGAGCTTTACTTTTTATTGGTGATACCGCTCCTGCTGTTTTAACAGTCATTGCCTTGTCCCCATCATTACAAATATCGACACATCGTTCCAACTGAGATGGTTATGTAAAAAAAAGTTAATTATGTTAATAAATACTTTTCTGGTAGTGTTAGTTGTCAGCAACGTGCACGTAAGCAAGGCTTCTTCGAGTGAATCGATCAGTTGTCGGCAAAATGTCCACTCCAGTAACATCTGTCTACTCATGCATTTGCAAGACAAATTTGTTTTGTTCAATGCGACCAACTAGTTTTTGTTTGATATAGCCTGCAAGATCATTAATTTGACGCGAAACAGTGTCGTGATACAATGTACATTTTTCGTCGAGTACACATTTTGTCATGTCTGCCATATGTGGTCTTATTAAATTCTCAGTGATACAGCGCGTTTTGCCTGCTTGGGAAATTCTATACATGACCAAATACGATCATTTATAGTCGCATACTTCACACCTGTCTGACTTCATATTGCTTTTTCTCGCGTATAAAAAATTCATGATGTCTTTGCAATCGGTGTGTATAATTTCTAAAGATTGGCGCATCTTAGCAGAGATCATGGAACTAATAGGAACATGCAGACAGGCGAACTATTAGAATCACCAAACCCGAGATTGATGTAAGATTCGTCATTTTTTTTTTCAGCTTTACTGGCTTGTCAGATATCTTACTACTTGAAACCATGGAACCTGAAGCAATTCCGTTATCTTTTTGATTCTCATAGTTTTCATCAAAAATGCTTGAGGTTCATGCGGCATCTTCCAGGGAAACCAACTCTGAACTTTCGATGCAATATTTGTTTGCAGCACCTTTAAGCCAACGCTACATTCTATCTTTTAATATAAAAAAAAATGTTACAATACGACACACACACACACACACACACACACACACACACACACACACACACACACACACACAGAGAGAGAGAGAGAGAGAGAGAGAGAGAGAGAGAGAGAGAGAGAGAGAGAGAGAGAGAGAGAGAATAACATCGCCATAAGATATTGAATTTTGCAACTACAGTCAATAACAAACACGAATCGTATATACTACGGTCCGAGAGCGATGCACGCATTCGCCGTTCCGAACTGGACCGCGTTGCAATAACAAAAGTGCAGTAGGAACTGTAATCGCTGCTGCATGGCGCGGATTTATACAGCCCCAGGCGGTGGAGCATTGATAGCGATCCGGCAAAATCCTCTGAGGTGGTTCGAGATATTTGTGAGTGAGAGAGATATAGATAATGTAGAGGAACGTTCGCAATGTGTGTAAAGGAGAAAGCTAGAGTGTCAGCACGGCCACTGCGCACATGTGTAGTGACGGGTATCAAGTTGTCACATTTACTCATACAAGCTAAATTCCTTTGTTTGTGGCATTATTGCACATTTATTAAGTTGCTTGTCGCCTCTTTTTTGGCTATACGCACTGACGCGAGAACACAAGTGCCATAATCCGATTTCCCAGAAACTTCGCTCAATGGGCCAGGAGTCAAAATAAGCCACCACATGCTAGTAAAGTTTTCAACGTAACTCAGATGCCTTTTAGCGCGTGATAACCTCAGCCTAAATTGTGGCACAGTGGCTAGCATCTCGGTTTCTCAGTTTCGCGACCCATGTTCGAAGCCCTAGAATTGATTTTATTTATTGTATTTTTAATTACTTACCTCTGTCCGTAGGTTACTAGACGTAGTTTCTTATCAAGTTAGGGGATAAAAGGGCTTTATATTAATTGTAAAATTACAACTACACTTCACAATCAGTGTCATACACTGATTATATAATACATTTGTGTATGATATTTTCAGGGGTTACAATCTTTTTAATTCACATACTATTTTCAGTCTTATACTTCAGCAAGATTTCGTGAATTCACTTGGATAATACCGATCGTAGAAATATTCGAAACATAGAAATTCCGAACACCACAAACATCGTGCCAAGGCCGGTTTGCCACGACGAGATTTATTCGTATGAATCTCACTCAGGAAAGAAATGTCGACAACATTGCTAAAGATTTCACCCTTTGGCCAATGATTTCGCGGTAAATCACGCATAACGCGTCACTTACCCAAAACTGCCGCTTGCAGTCGATTACGAGCCAAGATACACTACATGAATTTGACCGAAAACAGTTTCAAATAATCTTGTTTTATTTATTTTTTCTTTTTTTTTTTTAATTCATACACGACATACAATTATCAGACACAAGGACAACATTATTGCAATATACACTGAAGAACATTCTTAGAGTAATCTTCTCCAAACATTGGTAGATAAAAGATATACAAAAAAAAGTAATAATTGAATTTCGAACACGGGGCGCAAAAGGGTGAAGCTGCGACGCTAGCCGCCTTACCACTGCTTCTGTTGAGCTGTTTACTCGCTAAAACACACGACACTACTGACTGTCGTTTTTTAAGAAATGGCTGAATACAGATAAGCCTATTCTGACCATTCTTCCACTAGGCGAACTTTCTCGGAAATCGGGTTATGGCATTTACCATGTTCTCCTACTGAGTGTAGCCGCTGTACTGGAATGAGTATACGAAGCTGCCAGTCTTTTTTGGTGCATAGGTCCTTGTTGCGCATTGTAACAGTTTCAGCTGGGTGGCGTGCAACTACTGCTCAATCACAGCCTCGCATATGTTGCAGCTACTAACATAACTGATTTACGGACTCTTAACTGAAAAGCACAGGGAATATATTCGTTAGTAATGGCATCGATGTAAGTAACACAAGTTCAAGTTTTACACTCGTCCTGCTCCGCCGCAATAGCTACAACGGTAAGATCAACTGCAGCATTTCGTATTTGGCGTTATAGAGATGAAATGACTAATCACCAAATAACGAAAAATTCAAAAAAAGGTTGTATCTTTAAACACAGCACAGGAAATTTTTCTCCTACTTAGGGGTCTGGCTTCTGTGATTCCTCGAAGTTGACACTTTCCAAAAATGCTCGAAAAAGCACGCTTTCTCTTAAATATTACCGCGTATGGCGCCCCGTTTTCAGCAACAATTTAATATTGACGCACTAAATAAAGAGACATTTCCACAGTTCCGGCAAGTCACAACATATCGATGTTCGTCATGCGATTGACCACAATTTGAGCTGACGGTCAGGGGGGCAACCTTAATGAAATAGATAATAGCTAGGTTCGCGTCCCATGTGTCCTAACCCACCGACTTTCAAAACACACCCTTTTCATAAAGGGGCGGACTTTTGACCTTTAATTTTCCAAATATGTGTAAAATTTATTTTAATCTTGAAAGAACTAAATCAATAAGGACACAAAGAAGGTCATTCTCTAAGGTTAGTGTGCCTCATTCATCATAAACTTGCGAATAATTTCCGTACATTGTGAAGCAGTTAGAGTACCTTTTAATCATATTTAAAAGTGTTTCAATATTTTTCTTCGGATACAGTAATGCAATTCAAATGAGGAGCTCTTAAAGTGATATCTGTATCAACCCTAAGATAAATTATTGTTTATATATCGGGAGAAATGTTTGTTTAAAAGAGTTTCTCCAATACGAAACTGTGGAGCGAGAAAATGAACATCCGTGTCACAAATTAGTATTGCCGTACGTTGGTTGCTTTCTTGAAGTGGCTTTAATAGTTTTATGAAAGTATACAGGGTGTTACAAAAAGGTACTGCCAAACTTCCAGGAAACATTCCTCACACACAAATAAAGAAAAGATGTTACGTGGACATGTGTCCGGAAACGCTTAATTTACATGTTAGAGCTCATTTTAGTTTCGTCAGTATATACTGTACGTCCTCGATTCACCACCAGTTGGCCCAATTGAAGGTAGGTAATGTTGACTTCGGTGCTTGTGTTGACATGCGACTCATTGCTCTACAGTACTAGCATCAAGCACATTAGTACGTAGCATCAACAGGTTAGTGTTCATCACGAACGTGGTTTTGCAGTCAGCGCAATGATTACAAATGCGGAGTTGGCAGATGCCCATTTGATGTATGGATTAGCACGGGGCAATAGCCGTGGCGAGGAGTCCCGACAGGAAGACGTTCGAAGCAATTGATGGGCGTCTTAGGGGGCACTGAACATTCCAGCCTATGACTCGCGACTGGGGAAGACCTAGAACGACGAGGACACCTGCAATGGACGAGGCAACTCTTCGTGCAGTTGACGATAACCCTAACGTTTGCGTCAGAGAAGTTGCTGCTGTACAAGGTAACGTTGACCACGCCACTGTACAGAGAGTGCTACGGGAGAACCAGTTGTTTCCGTACCATGTACAGCGTGTGCAGGCACTATCAGCAGCTGATTGGCCTCCACGGGCACACTTCTGCGAATGGTTCATCCAACAATGTGTCAATCCTCATTTCAGTGCAAATGTTCTATTTACGGATGAAGCTTCATTCCAACGTGATCAAATTTTAAATTTTCACAATCAACATGTGTGGGCTGACGAGAATCCGCACGCAATTGTGCAATCACGTCATCGACACAGATCTTCTGTGAACGTTTGGGCAGGCATTGTTGGTGATGTCTTGATTGGGCCCCATGTTCTTCCACCTACGCACGTTATCATGATTTCATACGGGATACTCTACCTGTGCTGCTAGAACATGTGCCTTTGCAAGTACGACACAACATGTGGTTCATGCACGATGGAGCTCCTGCACATTTCAGTCGAAGTGTTCGTACGCTTCTCAACAACAGTTTCGGTGACCGATGGATTGGTAGAGGCGGACCAATTCCATGACATCCATCCTCTCCTGACCCCGATCCTCTTGACTTTCATTTATGGGGGCATTTGAAAGCTCTTGTCTACGCAACCACGGTACCAAATGTAGAGACTCTTCGTGCTCGTATTGTGGACGGCTGTGATACAATACGCCATTCTCCAGGGGTGCATCAGCGCATCAGGGATTCCATGCGACGGAGGGTGGATGCATGTACCCTCGCTAACGGAGGACATTTTGAACATTTCCTGTAACAAAGTGTTTGAAGTCACGCCGGTACGTTCTGTTGCTGCGTGTTTCCATTCCATGATTAATGTGATTTGCAGAGAAGTAATAAAATGAGCTCTAACATGGAAAGTAAGCGTTTCCGGACACATGTCCACATAACATTTTCTTTCTTTGTGTGTGAGGAATGTTTCCTGAAAGTTTGGCCGTACCTTTTTGTAACACCCTGTATAGAAGATTCTCGGACGTACAGGAAGGATGAGCATGGTTTAATGCAACACAGACGACAAATCATTGGAGGTGGGGCACACGTTCCTAATGGACAAGGACAGTAACTGGAAACGGCCATTTGCTTTTCCAGACACGTGCCATGACATTTGATGAAAATAATTTTAGACAGCCAGAAGGAGATGTGAATCTCGCTAATCCTAAACGTCGTCCACAGTGCTAACTAGTGCTTCATCGAGCTCATATGTAGGACGTTCATCCACCTGAAACAGGCTGCTAATGACACAATGAATGAGCATGAAAGCTTAAGGGCATATCTCTTGGCTAAAAAAGAGAGGTAACACAAATTGTGTTGAGTCGAAATACATCATTCTGTAACCGACGTAGCTAACGCGCTGAAGGGATATAACGTTCGAGTCCGAAGCGATGTCCAGTGTCGTCCTGCGTCATCATTTAGAAAATATTGTGACTTATTTTGTAGTTGTGAATGCTTATAATATACAAGAAAAATTTTGTCTTGTTCCGGAAGGTACTGAAGACTTGAAAATATATCCAAAATGTCTAACAGAGAAGCAGTAGACACCGACTGTGCAGTTGACAGAAAAAACTGTTTTTCCACGTGCGCGGTTGCCGGAACTTCGGCAAGAGCAGCATTGTGCCAAGACATCAATACGCAACAGGGAGCATAATGAATGGGAATGTTCTACAAAGCGTGTGAAATGGGTATACCGGCAGTGAGAGTCAGCTGTCGTGGCAGACGCCAGTGAATATCGACCGACATTCCAGAGGGAACTCCCAATAGACGCTGTCAACGATCTGGCAAACGTCCCGTTGCCGCGGGATAATTCATGTATGAAAGCGCGCCAGTTGTAGAAGAAAGTGCCAGCACAAGTCAAACATTTTGCGCTGTCCACTAGCCAGATCAGTGCACCGAAGAAAAAAAAACAAGAACGGTACAACAACTAGATCATAATTAAAGGGACGCTCAAGACACATTCGACAGTTTTATTCTAGTGTAATACGCTGTGCTCCATATGTTCCGTCATAAAATTATGACCGCCAGAAAGATACGGACTACCTGTTTGTTGAACATACCGTTTCTCTATTCTTTGGCTATAAAACCCTGCTTTGCTACGCGATCTCCGCTTAATTCTATTGCTTTACGCCACCAGTGTGAGAACCTGTATGCCATCACGGTACGACTCTACTGGTTTACATCTCAACGAAGTTCTTGCTGCATCAATAACTTACCCATCATTGCTGAAGTGCTTCCCGCGGAGACCATCCTTCAGTGGGCCAATGGAATTCAGAAGTTGCAAGATCCAGGATTAAGAGCGGATGTGGACGAACAGTCTACCGATGCTTTGTCATCTCATCTAGAATGCGCCTACTTATGTATGGCCTTGCGTTTTCATAGAGAAGTGCGTTTGCATACGTGTGGCCATAAACACGAGATACTTGTGTTTTCAACTTCCTGAGAGTCTCAACAGATGTCGGGGTTGATCGTTTGACCATGGGGGAGGGCATCAAACAGAATAATCCCTACAGTGTTCCAGAAGACTGCAGACATGATTTTTACAGCTGAGGGTACAGTTTTAAACTACGGCTTCAAAGGACATGCTGTGTCTTGACACTCCATGGACTGCCTTTCGTTTCAGTCTCAAAGTGGTGAATCCATGTTTTACAGCCTATGACAATGTTTGACAACAAATCGTCATCACCCTCATCATGAGCAAACAATTCAGCTCTTCAGTTAGGCAAGTATGGACATTTGAGTACGCTGAGATGTCAAGCTGAGCACGAAACTGCTTGATTGTCATTCATCCACACCTCGCGTAAGTGTCGCACGTTGTAGTATTGCAAGCTTCACAGCTGTGTGTAGCCAGCCGGCACGTGGATCAGATTGCCTTCTCGTTCTGTTGACTATATACGCTTCGCCCAGAGGCTTGCCGAGCTTTCATCCACAGTTCCGTGTCCGTAGACATCGTGTAAACGCCTGAGAATATTTGATATGGTCTGGTTTTCCGCCAGAAAATAACTGCTCTTTCTCTGGAACGCACCTCAGTTGCAGATGCCATTGTGAATATTGGTTATTGCGCTGCCTTTTATCGGGATTACTCAAAATTGTGAGCTGACGCGGGAATGTTTAACGATTTCGCAAAAGGAGTACAATTCTTGAACCAAAATTGGCCCAGAAAAAAAAGATGTGTTGCATTACTTATTGAACACCTCAAGCCCCTTGTAGATTCAACGAAGTATGGAAATATTGTGGAAGAGCAGTTAATACGTGCATCGACAATCTGTACGTGAAGCATATGAGTAGCACAGAGATGGACTATAAGTGTGGAAACGAATGAACGTTGATTCACATTGCTACCCTATGACGTCATTAAAGCAGCACTGCTCCGAATCTGTAGGAATAAGCAGCCTAACAGGGGAAAAGTATGCTATTTCACTAGTCCCAGACCACATCCGAGCAATCTGAAAAGGATGTAACTAATGACCGACCAATACGTTTCAGTGTGGCTTTGCATGAACTCCAGGTGATGTAGTGGGGGGGGGGGGGGGGAGGGGGGGATTTCATTCCGTATGAAACTAAGGAGAAAGATCATGGCCAAAATTGAGTGACCTAACGAATAGTGTTTTCTTGAAGGAATCACAAGGTTGCTACGAGAGCGGAGGAGCCGCAGCAAATGACACGGTAAACGCATCGAAGGAACTGGTCGCAAAGCCAGCGCACGGACAGATCAAACGACTATGGGAGTGATGTAGGACTAAGTGACTACGAACAGGTAGAAGACGCTTCATGAGAATTCCAAGTGTCATTTGCTTCAGACAGGCTGCAGCGAGAGCCTGTAACGGAACATCATGCAGTCACGGCTTCGGTGACGTCAGTTTTGGCACGAACTGTCGCGGGACGTGTTTTGGAGCGCTAGCAACAAAACCGTAAGAAAGAACCGATCGAGTTGGCGGAGTGGTAAGACACTAGAATCAGATTCCGAAGAACGAAGGCATTATTCCTATTTTACCATCCAACATCCAGTTATCAGTGGTTGTCCTAAATCGGAAAAAGCGAATGTCGAAATGGTTCTTTTGATAAGACCAAGTCCGTTTTCCTTCCAAACTTTCCTCAATTCGAACATGTGCTATGTTCTCTAACGGCTTCGTCATCGACAACGCATTATACCTCTCTGCCCCTTCCTTCCTTCGTAAGAAAGAGGAGCGCAAAGGCGCAGAAC
Organism: Schistocerca gregaria; assembly: GCF_023897955.1. Classification (NCBI taxonomy): domain Eukaryota; kingdom Metazoa; phylum Arthropoda; class Insecta; order Orthoptera; family Acrididae; genus Schistocerca; species Schistocerca gregaria. Next base: position 416,224,100 of record NC_064924.1, read on the forward strand.
ATTTAAAGGTAAAAAAAGGGAGGGATGAAAATTTAGAACAGCAGAATAACAGTGTAGTAGATAAGTAACCATTATCCTATAACAAAAAATAGGAACGGTGATGGTCTTCTATAGTTTTATTATTAGTAGTCTTCCAAGGTCCACTTTTTATTTTCTAAAATTATTTAATCATGTTCCTTTTTACATATTTTTAAGGCCATCAGTTTTATGTGAATTGCATAATAAGTATGAGAAACACTTTTCACTTCGAATACAACCTAGTCTAAATACTCTGGAATTGGGAGTGCTGGTGTATGAGGCTCTACGGAAAATTATGTGAATCATCAAAGAAAATTGAACAGGTGACACAGAAAAGATGTCTTACTTTAAAAGTTTATTAAAATATTTACGTCTTCGCGCCAAGAAACTGAACCACGTGTGCAGGTTATTAGAAGCTATGTCGCTGAAACAGTGTGGTATTCAGTCCGAAAACTCGTCTCGTGTAGCTCTCCACGCCAGTCTGTCTTGTTCACCTGTCGTCATATCCGCATAATTACTGCAACCTACATCCACTTTAACACGCCTTACGCACTCTATCTTTGACGTCTCTCTTAAAACATCCCCTCCCCCCAACACTCCCCCCTCCCCCACCATTACTACATTACTCTGATACCTCAATTCGTCTCCTACCATCCTGTCCCCAACCTTAGTCAAGTGCCATTGCCATAAACTTACACTCTACTCGATTTGATAAATCTGCATTAGTCTTCTGATCTACTACCATCAGCATTCTTCTGTAGCAACACATTCATTAAGTTTAAATCAACTTCTTATTCTAACTTACGAAGTTTCCACTGCAAATCGCTACCTACATTTATATGGACGAGGAAGTACGTCTTTTGAGAGCCCACCATGTGGACCAAGGGCAGTAAGGTCAAGGTATGATTCTAGCGCTCCAAGGATTTTAATTACATTGAGTATGACTGTTACAGGCTGGGACGCGTACTGTACATGGGTCAACAGACCCCAGTGACTTGTTTCAAAGCAAGAAAGTGATTCACCTTTAGGAATAACCATGAAGTGGCCTTGTAACTTACAGGAACTCATCACTTATCGATTACACTGTAGGAAAAAAGAGCAAGGCTGTGACGACCGAGGCGTCAGCAAGCCACAATATGGAACAATACTTATGACTGCATCTTCGGATTGTGGATTATACTACTTGTCTTAACATCGACTAGGGACACAACTATCACAAAAAGAAATTTGGACTGTTGCGCGTTTCTACATACGATACCCACCTGGGTTATACATAACTTGATGATGTACCAGTTATACAAATCTCTTTATATCGTTGTAAGACATTGCAGCAATGACACTTGTGCTGAATAGTAGTACAGCCATAACTAAGCTTACTGAATTTGCTTCACACGCTTTCTTTTATTGTGTCACAATTTCGTAGGTCGCATAAAATTGCATGAACAAAATACTTCACACGGCTTGTTGATCCATTGTCCCAGGTGAGGTACCAAGAAGTAGAACGTCTAACTGTGTTGAAAATTATTATTCCACTGTTCTCATAACCGATGTACTTACCTTGATAATAACCGACTTGATACGCTTGTTTCAAAACGGATCTTGCATGCTTTCTCTCGTTACGTTTTTCGTGTAATACATGTATCACAGAGTTTTCTGCTATCGAACAAAGTATGTAACATGTATGGATACCCTGGCTTAGCTGAGTTGCAGACGGGAATAACAACACCCTCACTACTGATCATGGAAAACTAGTCGCCTGTATTTCCTTCTGCCTATACAATTTACTGCTCGGTATTGATCCCACACCACAGAAAATCAACTAAAAGTGAGGGCCATCCGATGACGGTGTATCAAACTTTCGCTTTTAACAACAAATGACTCGGGTGGAATGCAATACAAGAAACTTAGCCATACTTGCAGACTATGGCGACTCTAACCTTGATGCCTCTTCTTCACGCGACAAAAGAACTACCTGAAAGTCGGCAGTGTTGCTGCAATCATTCAATACGATGCCCTAAAGGCCGCTGGCTGCACCGGAATTGAGCGACCGACAACACATTAGAGCTGTGGCAACACTGAGGCGCTGCTATAGACATAATCGCTTTACGTGACTGGTTATGGTGGACCAACCGCTCTTATCCTAATGGACAGTCCTGTCTGTCGTTTGTGCAGTTTTTTTGGTGAAAACTGTTGCTGATTTTCCTTGAAGTGTGGTCCTTTTTTGCCTAACTTAGTGTATTTCCTCTTAGTTTCGAAGAGATTTGAAACTACGTGTAATGTCTGTTGGAAATCGGTCTTCTCACTTTCAAATATCTGATTAATATAGTATAGGCTATTTGCCCGCCGTCATTTACGCTGCTTCAACAGATAAAAAGTTTCTAATTGTAATTCTTGACTTACTGCGTTCAGCTAAGGTACGATTATAACTCTCTTTAATTTCTGTCGACAACTGCATGATACGTTGGACATCAATTTTTTTTGTAGCACCTAGAAGTAGAATGACAACATGCAAATGGGACCATGACCCAGGGCTAGCCATTTACGAGGGTAATCCCAAAAGTAAAGTCTATTTTTTTCATAAGTACATGTTGTTGTTGTTGTCTTCAGTCCTGAGACTGGTTTGATGCAGCTCTCCATGCTACTCTATCCTGTGCAAGCTGCTTCATCTCCCAGTACCTACTGCAACCTACATCCTTCTGAATCTGCTTAGTGTACTCATCTCTCGGTCTCCCTCTACGATTTTTACCCTCCACGCTGCCCTCCAATGCTAAATTTGTGATCCCTTGATGCCTCAAAACATGTCCTACCAACCGATCCCTTCTTCTAGTCAAGTTGTGCCACAAAGTTCTCTTCTCCCCAATCCTATTCAATACCTCCTCATTAGTTACGTGATCTATCCACCTTAACTTCAGTATTCTTCTGTAGCACCACATTTCGAAAGCTTCTATTCTCTTCTTGTCCAAACTAGTTATCGTCCATGTTTCACTTCCATACATGGCTACACTCCAAACAAATATTTTCAGAAACGACTTCCTGATACATAAATCTATATTCGATGTTAACAAATTTCTCTTCTTCAGAAACGCTTTCCTTGCCATTGCCAGTCTACATTTTATATCCTCTCTACTTCGACCATCATCAGTTATTTTACTTCCTAAATAGCAAAACTCCTTTACTACTTTAAGTGTCTCATTTCCTAATCTAATTCCCTCAGCATCACCCGATTTAATTTGACTACATTCCATTATCCTCGTTTTGGTTTTGTTAATGTTCATCTTATATCCTCCTTTCAAGACACTGTCCATTCCGTTCAACTGCTCTTCCAAGTCCTTTGCCGTCTCTGACAGAATTACAATGTCATCGGCGAACCTCAAAGTTTTTACTTCGTCTCCATGAATTTTAATACCTACTCCAAATTTTTCTTTTGTTTCCTTTACTGCTTGCTCAATATACAGATTGAATAACATCGGGGAGAGGCTACAACCCTGTCTCACTCCTTTCCCAACCACTGCTTCCCTTTCATGCCCCTCGACTCTTATTACTGCCATCTGGTTTCTGTACAAATTGTAAATAGCCTTTCGCTCCCTGTATTTTACCCCTGCCACCTTTAGAATTTGAAAAAGAGTATTCCAGTCAACATTGTCAAAAGCTTTCTCTAAGTCTACAAATGCTAGAAACGTAGGTTTGCCTTTTCTTAATCTTTCTTCTAAGATAAGTCGTAAGGTCAGTATTGCCTCACGTGTTCCAACATTTCGACGGAATCCAAACTGATCTTCCCCGAGGTCGGCTTCTACTAGTTTTTCCATTCGTCTGTAAAGAATTCGCGTTAGTATTTTGCAGCCGTGGCTTATTAAACTGATAGTTCGGTAATTTTCACATCTGTCAGCACCTGTACATAAGTACATAAGTACATAGACCTGTTTATTTCCATAGTGGTTTACATCAGTTTACAGCTTTAACATTTAGCTATTTTTCGACATAATTACCATTTCTGTCGATGCATTTTTGTAGACGCTGTGGCAGTTTCTGTATGCCCATGTCATACCAGTTCGACGCCATGCTGTTCAGAAAGTTATGAACCTCTTCTTTCACCTCGTCATCGGAGCTGAATCGCTTTCCGCCCAAATGTTCTTTTAACCTAGGGAACAGGTGATACAGTCACTGGGCACCAAGTCAGGACTATAGGGTGGTTGGGTGGATGATAATGTTCCACTGGAACTGATGCAGGAGAGCAACGGTTTGTCGAGCGATGAGTAGGTTAGGTTGTCATGTAGGCCCTTGATCAACATTTCTCTTCTCCGGTTCTGAATTGCCCGTTTAAGTTTTTGCAGTGTGTCTCAGCACCTGTCGGCGTTAATTGTGGTCCCAGTGGGCATAAAGTCGACAACAACACCCCTTTCCGATCCCAAAAAAAGGTGGTCATAACTTTACCGGCAAACTGCGTTTGTTTGAATTTCCGTAGCTTTGGCGAAGAAGGATGCCGCCACTGGCGTGAGTGTTGCTTGGTCTCAGGTGTAAAGTGGTATGACCAGGTTTCATCACCCGTGACAACTGAGTCCAGAAACTTGTCCTGTTCGGCTGCAATGCGATGAAGAAATGCGCGGGAAGCATCAACTCGTTGCCGCATGTGGTTCTCAGTCAGCATGCGTGGCACGAATCTTGCGCACACCTTCCGGTAGTTCAATGTTTCCGTTACAATTCTGTTAGCGGTGCTTCAAGAAACCTCAGGAACCAACGTGCTGATATTATCCAGGGTGATCCGCCAATCTTCACGCATGCTTTGCTCAACCTTCAAAATTGTATCCTCAGAAATTGACGGTCTCCCGATCCTTTGTTCACCAAGAATTTCAATACGACCAGCTGCAAACTTTCTATACCACTTACGAACATTTTTGACATCCATGCACGACTCGCCATACACTTCCGTCAACTGGCCATGGATTTCAATCGGCGCAGTGCCCTTTGGAGTTCAAAAACCGAAAAACTGCGCGCAATTCGCACTTGGCTGTAACATCCAACGGGAGCTCCATTCTCAACACCCGTCAAGCCAAGACTGAGCGCCTCAGCGCGGCATGCGCATGTTTGCACACAGCGCGTGAAGCACTCTTCCTAACAGTGTGACGAACTGCCACACAGAGTTCTGTAATTATAATTAAAAAAAGAGACCCTACTTTTGGGATCACCCTCGTCGTGAAATAGATACCGTTCCACGTTCGTCTGGATTTACAAATGCATGGATTCTGGTCACTTATTCTGCCAATAGCACTCTGAAACCGGTCAAAAATCAAAATGGCCAAGCTACTTTAAAATCATTTCAAACGTGTTAATCTTGAAGGTCGATAACCTGCCGGTCTTTCGGCAGCCAGAATCTTCGTCTGCGTACCCGCAACCTGTCGCAAAGTCAGTCGCAAACAAGGCATAGTACAAAATAAATGTGCTCGTCAGTGCGATCTTGTTTGTGACTTGTTTTTTGGTTTAGATAAAAAAAACTCCTACTGAATATGGAAGAAAGATATGTACTTACATCATATCTTTAGTGTTTTATTGTATAAATTGTACCTTTATACACAATCAAAATCTTGAGTTCCAATGGTTCTAGTTACATGTAGGGTCTCAACTATATTTCTTTTACAGGCATGGAATGTAGATTTATCACAATACATTTTATTTATTCAGAATGAAAAAATTTAGTTGAACTATTGCAGCGTATAGGTTTTTCGTTTCCTCTATTGTACATTCTATACCCACAATTCTTCTCGAATCACTCGTCTCGATGTAAATTTAATTAAACTATTTAAAGAAATCCTGAAAATGACGCCGAACAGCGACACCACTGTTACTGAGAAAATTGATGCCTTTGCTCGTGAAACTGCAAAAATGTACACAGATCTGTTTGACTGGTATGCTATGTCTGGAGCATTTTATAAAGTTTTATAGCATGGTGCCGAAGTCATATCTAAAGTAGTTGTACCTGTGGGTCAATTGTCAGAGGAAGCAGATGAGGCCCGCAACAAGCACATACAACATTACAGAATACATTATGCTCGTTAATTTTCACGTGTGGATTGTAACGAAGATGTACTACACAGACTGTTATTAAGTTGAGACCCTTCAAGTTGTAGCAGCCCACGGCATCGTAAGAAAAGTGTCCCTTTTTCGCAAGAGGCAGTCAGTCTAACGGTCGCAAACACATCGACTTTACCTCTAGATGAAAATGATAGCGATGAAACTATACAGGAGGGCGAAGATAACAAAAAGGACTATGGACAGCAGTCTGACACTGAATAAAGATATACTACAAGAGTCTGTATGTTCACTTTACATATTTTGTAAATACACATACACTACTGGCCATTAAATTGCTACACTACGAAGATGACGTGCTATAGATGCGAAATTTAACCAACAGGAAGAAGATGCTGTGATATGCAAATGATTAGTTTTTCAGAGCATTCACACAAGGTTGGCGACGGTGGCGACACCTACAACGTGCTGACATGAGGAAAGTTTTCAACTGATTTCTCATACACAAACAGCAGTCGACCTTCGTTGCCTGGTGAAACGTTGTTGTGATGCCTCGTGTAAGGAGGAGAAATGCGTACCATCACGTTCCCGACTTTGATAAACGTCGGATTGTAGCCTATCGCGATTGCGATTTATCGTATCGCGACATTGCTGCTCGCGTTGGTCGAGATCCAATGACTTAAAAGAATATGGAATCGGTGGGATCAGGAGGGTAATACGGAACGCCGTGCCGGACCCCAATGGCCTCCTATCACTAGCAGTCGAGATGACAGGCATCTTATCCGCGTGGCTGTAACGGATCGCGCAGCCACGTCTCGATCCCTGAGTCAACAGATGGGGACGTTTGCAAGACAACAACCATCTGCTCGAACAGTTCGGCGACGTTTGCAGCAGCATGGACTATCAGCTCGGAGACATTGGCTGCGGTTACCCTTGACGTTGCATCACAGACAGGTGCATCTGCGATGTTGTACTCAACGACGAACCTGGGTGGATGAATGGCAAAACGTCATTTTTTCGGATGAATCCAGGTTTTGTTTACAGCATCATGATGGTCTCATCCGTGTTTGGCGACATTGTGGTGAACGCTTATTGGAAGCGTGTATTCGTCATCGCCATACTGGCATATCACCCGGCGTGATGGTATGGGGTGCCATTGGTTACACGTCCCGGTCACCTCTTGTTCGCACTGACGGCACTTTGAACAGTGGACGTTACATTTCAGATGTGTTACGACCCGTGGCTCTACCCTTCAGTCGATCCCTGCGAAACCCTACATTTCAGGAGGATACTGCACGACCGATTGTTGCAGCTCCTCTACGGGCCTTTCTGGATACAGAAAATGTTCGACTGCTGCCCTGGCCAGCACATTCTCCAGATCTCCCACCAATTGAAAACGTCTGGTCAATGGTGGCCGAGCAACTGGCTCGTCACAATACGCCAGTCACTACACTTGATGAACTGTGGTATCGTGTTGAAGCTGCATGGGCAGCTGTACCTGTACACGCCATCAAAGCTCTATTTGAATCAATGCCCAGGCGTATAAAGGCCGTTATTACGGCCAGAGGTGGTTGTTTTGGGTACTAATTTCTCAGGATCGATGCACCCAAATTGCGAGAAAATGTAATCACATGTCAGTTCTAGTGTAATGTATTTGTCCAATGAATACCCGTTTATCATCTGCATTTCTTCTTGATGTAGCAATTTTAATGGCCAGTAGTGTACTTAAACCTAACTAACCTAAGGACATCATACACATCCATGCCCGAGGCAGGATTCGAACCTGCGACCGTAGCGGTCGCGCGGTTCCAGACTGAAGCGCCTAGAACCGTTCGGCGACACCGGCCGGCACTAGCGATGAAACTATACAGGAAGGCGAAGATGACAAAAAGGACGACGAACAACAGTTTGACACTGTATAAAGATATACTGCAGGAGTTTTTATGTTAAATTTTCATATTTTGTAAATAAACATATAATTAAGATCACATAGTTTATTTCATTTGAGCCTATTGCGAAAAAAGCATAAAGTAATTTTAATTGGTTTTTGGGAACAAATATTCCTAAGTGCAGTCTCTTGGACGTAGTAAAAGGGAAGAGAAGCAGGAAAGTCGGAAGTGCAAAGCGACGTCCACACTTCTTCCGGACGCTCATTCCAGAGGAACAAACAATTAGTGAAGCAGGCGACGAGTACAACGTGCCATCTTGCCCGTGAATAGAGGCAAGACGAAGCGGCGTTGCTGATAGGCCACGAGGCAGCCCTGATTGTGACGCATTAGTGCTTGGCACGTGCTGGCCGCTAGCAGCACAGCGGGATTGGCCGCCGTTCCGTGGGCAGCGGCGGCGGACGCGAGCCGCCAAACCACGACTGGCTACGCCGGAGGACACTTCTCCGCCAACGACTCCCTGCTGGCAGCGACGCGGCAACGGTGAGTACCTCGCAGCACTGTCAAGGCGCCATGCCCGACCGTGCGCCCGGTTGCGATCATCCCTTTGTTGCGACAAAACGGCTATAGGATTGTATTACTGGAGGAAAACAGTATCTTTTCTCCCAAAATGCTATACATACCGAGCTCTAGAGTCACGTCGATCATTTCGTCTCCGTACCATTCCTGCATCTTTTTTTATTTTTATTTTTTTTAGTCCATACTGTGAAAGAAATACTAATAAGATGCATGACATCAAACCGTGGGTTTAATTTCGAAACTGAAATATTTCGTCAATTAAGCTCCAAATCTCGTCGGATCTTTATAGTCGACTAATATTAAAAGGTTTAAGAGAAAAAGCACGGAGTTTTCTCTAACTCCGGGTGTAGTCTATTGGTGCTTCGTTTGATGAGTCTTATGCCGGTCCCAGTTCACATCCTAGTTTTTGGAATCTGATACACGACGCTGTAAGGCATCCAGCCGGTTGGTGGGTTTCAGTTTCCACAATATTTGCACAACTGCCCTGATCATTATCGGTTACTTCGAGAAATAATGTTTATTTTACTCGCTATTTGCTCTCTGGTTAATGTATTATACATCACGCATTTATTTATTTTACATTACAAGACTTCGAAAAGTGGATATTTGAGTTTATAAATCTTTGAAGTTGCTTCGTTATTATTTTCTTCAAAAACCTATTGTTACTAAATGACGTACCTGATTTATTATCTAAAAAGGTGTCCACCTTTCCATATGTCTTACACCCATACCTCCAGACGTCAGACACTCAGATCGGTTACTAATCATTGTATGTCAATAGAGTATCAACGAAAACACCGATTTAGTTTGTGCTGTGTGCTAGTAGAACATGTGTAAACGGTAATTTAAAGTATGACCAGTACACCTACAGAGCAAGGGTAAACCGTATCAGTGAGGTGCAAATGTCAATATCTCTGGTGAGTCGGTAGATGTCAGATCTTCGTTAAAGGTCCCGTGTTCGAAATCCACAGACGCCGATTTTTTTTAACAGCTTACGCGTGAAATTGTTGTATGGGAGAACCTTTTTTGTGACATGTAAAAAGGAAGTTTCAGAGTTTGTAGCAATGTTCTTTCGGTAGTCTGCTACTTTCAACTATCGAAGCGAAAGCCGAAAGACCATTGCTACAAACTCTGAAACGTCCTTTTTACATGTCACAAAAATGACCTCCCATACAACAATTTCACGCGTAAGCTGTTAAAAAATCGACATCAGTGGGTTTCGAACTCGGGACCTTTAGTACGACGCTCTGACGCTCTGCCACCTCATCTACTGGACATCTGAACCTCACAGATGCGCTTTTCGGATACTTCGTGGTTCCGGTGTTCTACAGGACGATAGCACACAGCATAAATTAAATCGGTGTTTTGGTTGAGACACTGGGAGGAGGAGGGAGAGGGATGGACGGAGGGAGAGAGATACTAGAGATATTGGGATGGGACTGATCATTGAAATTACACTGATCAAATGAATTCTTGACTTTGTAATTAACTGCCTACATTCTGGCTGATAGATTCCACAACACAGCAGAATTCCGTCGATAAACCATGTGATATATCCTTAAGGGTGTTTCCAATGGACTGTATCTAGAAAACATTTTTGGCAAAACATTACACCCGCAAAAAGAAGTTCTTCGATTCAACTCATTAAAAGCATCATGTTTTCTTCACGTCTTTGTACCTGTTTTCAGTATCCAACATAAGTCGTCCACTGAACTAGTGTATGTTGTCCACGAGAAAATCTCTCCTGAACATCCAGTACCAATGTAATATGACTGCTGATCAAATACAGACATTCTTGTTTGTGAGTGGGGTGGCAATCGTGTATCAAATACGGTAGCTCTCTCTCTCTCTCTCTCTCTCTCTCTCTCTCTCTCTCTCTCTCTACACCCATGGTAAAAGAAATTAAAATGCTTTCAATCAACTTTATTTTGTGTACTAAAATAGATGTCTGTTCCACTGGTAGCTCATGTCATCTCGCCTGAATATAAGATGCATTCACAGCTTATACGGCTGTACTGCCTCTTGTGGGAATTTCGTGACGGCTTCCGACAAATCGCCCCAGAACTGTATCTAAGGCATTCTATTGCTTTATATGCCAGAACTACAGCATTATCAGTATCAGCAGTTTCATCGTCTACTTCTCTTTGTTCTTACTATTATCTTGGCCGCCCCACTGCCCTGCTGTCTTTGTTTCATCAATTAAGCTGTAAAATATCAAACTTATATCTACTAAGAAATACTTCGAGTTTCTCAGTCTTTCGCGTTCAGATCGAAGAATGTTTCGTTCCTCAAGCAAAACACAATGAAGAGCCAAGACACTCGTACACCTGCCTAATATCGTGTTGCGCCCCTGCGAGCACGCAGAAGTGCAGCAACACGACATTGCATGGACTCGACAAATGTCTGAAGTAGTGTTGGAGGGATCTGACAGCATGAATCCTGCAGGGCTGTCCATAAATCCGTAAGAGTACGCATGGGGGGGAGATCTCTTCTGAACAGCACATTGCAAGGAATCCGAGATATGCTCAATAACATCCATGTCTGTGGAGTTTGGTGACCGGTGGAAGTGTTTAAACCCAGAAGAGTGTTCCTGGAGCCACTCTGTAGCAATTCTGGTCGTGTGGGGAGTAGCATTGTCCTGCTGGAATTGCCTAAGTCCGTCGGAATGTACAATGAACATGAATGGATGCAGGTGATCGGACAGGGTGCTTACGTACGTGTCACCTGTCAGAATAGTATCTAGATGTGTCAGGGATCCCATATCACTTCAACTGCACGTGCCCCACACTATTACAGAGCCTCCACCAGCTTCAACAGACCCCCGCTGACAAGCAGGTTCCATGGATTCATGAGGTACACTTCCATCCGCTCAATGCAATTTAAAACGTCACTCGTCCGACCGGGATATATGTTTCCAGTCGTCAGCAGTACAATGTCGGTATTGACGGGCCCAAGCAAGGCGTAAAGCTTTGTACCGTGCAGTCCTCAAGGGTACGCGAGTGGGCCTTCGGCTTCAAAAACCCATATCGACGACGTTCCGTTGAATGGTTCCCACGCTGACACTTGTTGAAGGCACATCACTGAAATCTGCAGCAATTTGAGGAAGCGTTGCACTTCTGTCACATTCAACGATTCTCTTCAATCGTTGTTGGTCCCGTTCTTGCAGGATATTTTTCCGGCCGCAGCGACACCGGTGATTTGATGTTTTACAGGATTCCTGATATTCACGGTACACTAGTGAAATGGTCGTTCGGAGAAATTCCCACTTCATCGCTACCTCGGAGATGCTGTGTCTCATCGCTCGTGCGCCGACAGTAGAACCAACTCAAATCTTGACAACCTGCCATTGTAACAGTAGAAACGGATCTAACAACAGTGCCAGACACTTGCCGATCGCAGCGCCGTATTATGCCTGTTTTATATCTATCTTTATGTGAATACGTATGCCTATACCAGTTTCTTTGTCCCTTCAGTGTATGTGTAGCGTTGCAATCTGAACATCACAACCTTCCCATACTGGCGTTTATCATCGCCGGAAATAGAATGCATGACTCAGGGGACAGTGTACAATAAGATTCGCGCTAATCACACTCAATTCCGGCTGTCGCTGACAGGAACGATGACGGGACCTGGTAGTTAGTTTTAGAAGACTACGCTTCTCATTCCTCTCTTGTAGCCACGTTTCCTCCCAATTACACATTAATCTTTGTCTCAAGAGCAAGGACACTGCAAATACTGACATTTTACACGATGGACTCAATTGTAATGACGGGAACATACCGCATACCGTGTACTTGTGGAAGCGTTCATGTTGAAATGACTGGATGCCAAACATAAACGTTACTTCAAGTTGGGACAAGTGGATGAACTGATCGTGGCGGAGCACTGTGTGTGAGACTGACCACATAATAACCTCATATTAAAATTCGCCGAGACATGTTATGGTCGTGGTGAAGAATTACCACGCATGCATATTAAAGAATTGACACAGACATCCAGAAACATGACAACAGCTTCAACAAGAATGAGGAGAAGTTCAAGGTAAAAGGATACTGGATTCCTGTGCTGCACCGAACTATCGTTTGAAGTAATGCGGAGAGAACTACGACGGCCATCACCATGGAAAGAGCCTTCAGACGCTAGGTCGACAGGTACATAATTACAATCTCCGGCCGCGACTTCGATTCCAGTCCCCCACCAGCAGTGGAGTGTGAACCTGTGACAGTACCACTCAATCGTGTGGGCGAAACAACAGAAAAAAAATCATCAAACAAACGGTGACCGAAGGACCCGAGACAGAAGCCGATAGCAAAAAACGATCAGTTAAAACCGATATTTTAGTTCTGAATAACCAGTATTTTCCGATGTTTGTTTGGTCTGTGTTTCAAAACACCGAAATATCAATTAGCCATAGTAGCAGTACTAAAATGTTTGGTTTTTAAACAAACCTTTTTTTTAAATTAATAATTTTTATTCTTAAAATTTCCTTTGCTCTGAAATACTGCGTTATTATAGAAAATGTGGAAAGCGATCAACGTTACTTTAATAACAATGCCGACAGAAACGAGCAGCAAACACATAGCGCAAGAAATGGTACAGCGTCGATGAGTCGATGAAGTACCTCTTACCACGTGGCATGGCCAATTAGATAGTACGCGTGCAGTGTGCGAGTCTCGACCCAGCTGGTCTGTAGATTACTTCCACGCTATCGTCGTCTGACATTTACAGACCGGCACCATCCCTAGTCGGGAAGTATTTTTCGATGTGCGGTATAAATGAAGTACAGTGTTCCATTTGCTTTAAAAGATTAAGACGGGACGGAGCCACAACATACTTGCGATATCATGTAAGGAGAAAACTTGAAACTTTGAAAAAGGAAAAAACTAACACACGAAAAATAATACTCTAACCTCAGTTTTCACCTTTCAGCATTGCTTTTTCGTAATGCCCAAATTGTGGAATGGTCCTCGATTACAATATGATTTTTGAACAGAGCTTCAAAAAGTAGAATCAATAGAAGAATACTGGTATTTTTTCTAATATTTAACCGCGTATCACTTTTCGGGAAAACCTGCGAATGGTGGATGGACTCAGTTTTCTTTTTATTTGCCTATTTAATTTGATATTTCGAGTCTATGTATCTCGAAACTGAGGAAGTGGTAATTTTTCAACCACTGTTCGATTTCTATATTACAGGAAATAACAGAGTAAAGAGCCGAAAATTAGTTATTTCAGAAAATAGTTATTTTGAACAGTTTTGACATTCAGATTAAACCGGTGTTGTAACCATTATAACAGGAAATCGAGCGCCAATCCAACAGCAAGTGACCACGAAAGCCACAATAATTTGGTTAGCTGTTGGTATGCGAATTTCCGTTGCATTGTAAGTATGCGGTTCTACGATGGCTGACCTGGAAGAAAATCGCCGCTAGACCGCACCAAATGCTGAAGCAAACTTTTGGAGGCAACGATTTAGGTCAGCACAGACTTAGGATTAGTGTAATGGTTTCAAAAATTGGGTAAAAACGACAGATGATTACAATCGTTCTGGTCGCCGTCAGCTAGCACCACACAAGAAAATCTTCACGAAGTAAGAGATCTTCATTCAGCAAGTCGTGGACGGACGCTGCAAGACCTCTGCAACACATTGGGAAATGTTCTAGTACATGAGAACGAATCAGAAGAACTGAAGATGGAAAGGATTGCGGCGAAGTTTGTGCCACGAATGATTCAAGGCAATCAGAAGAAAAATCGCGTGGGAATTTGCAAGGAGCAGGAAAACCTAATTCAAAACGAACCAAACTTTCAATCAAAGCTTGTCACAGGTGACGAGTTCCTACCCCTTTACTAAGTAATTAACAATTAGGGTGAGGGATGGAATGTTCCTGCGTGACATTACTGCATGCGACATGTTAACAGCTCAACTGTTCTTTGCGAAATGTTGCATGTGACGTGCTACGTTAACCAACTGTTAACGAGAAGCCCAGCTAATATCTAGCAGTTTCCCTAGCTCATGAGTTGATGGTTTGCTAACCTCGTGTCTTTTGAAGTTGTCTCGTTGTCCCCCGACTGCCTTTCTTCTACGCCGGTCGCGGATTCTCACATGCATAAGATTAACTGTAAATGATGAACTATTAAGAGAGTGTGTCTTAACGTCACTAGAATGTAAGTCTTGTAATAAAAGTATGCCACCTTATTTTATTAAAAATTAGCAAAAACAGGCTTTACAGTTGGTTTAACAGCAATACCTGAATTCAAGTTCGCGGAGTATCTTCACTTATCGAGCAACATTGCAAGTTCATAAAAATCTCCATATCAGTTGAATTAACAAATGGTTCAAATGGCTCTGAGCACTATGGGACTTAGCTTCTAAGGTCATCAGTCCCCTAGAACTTAGAACTACTTAAACCTAACTAACCTAAGGACATCACACACATCCATGCCCGAGGCATGATTCGAACCTGCGACCGTAGCGGTCGCGCGGTTCCAAACTGTAGCGCCTAGAACCACTCGGCCACCCCGGCCGGCGTTGAATTAGCACATGAGATCGTGTGCACAAGATATCACACAGACATTTTCCGAGGCATTTTAATCACTATGTCAATTTTACTTGAAATAAAATTGGTCCGCAGCAAATACGTATTGCCTCTCCGAAGACTAGTCCAAGACTGCGTGACAAATGTCTTCAAGAAACTCAATGAACAGCGGGTCCTTGCAGTCAACGAAAAAGGTTATGGCGACTTTCCCGGCGCTGGCGTGCAGACTCTTTCGGCTATACTGCGCACGTTTCCTTGGAAAGCCCTTACACGTCCTTCATACAGTCCCGGTCTCCCCCACATGCAATTTCTATATTTTTGGAGCCCTGAAGGAACACACACGAGGTCGCCGATTTGCTTCGCACGAAAATATGGAACCGACAAAATTTTTCAATGAAGGCAATGACAGTCTTGTCTCACAGCGGGATAAATATATTTAACAGTTACGACAATTATTTTTGAAATAAACATTTTACTTAATTTTTCCATATGCCTCCCTTTCATTTGACTACCGCTTATACAATTCAAAAGTAGCGGAAGCGGTGTGATCAGAGTATGCCTTATTCGCTCGCATGGGGGCCGCTTTGCAGGCGAACGTGCAGAGTAAAACCTAGGTAAGACGCAACAATTTTAATTTACGTATTTCGGGAATTTCTGAATACCATCACGTACAAATGAAGTGCCACGAAGAAATCCACCCCATTT
The DNA here is from genome assembly GCF_023897955.1 of Schistocerca gregaria. Classification (NCBI taxonomy): domain Eukaryota; kingdom Metazoa; phylum Arthropoda; class Insecta; order Orthoptera; family Acrididae; genus Schistocerca; species Schistocerca gregaria. The sequence goes on from NC_064924.1 coordinate 416,239,848, forward strand.
CACGCAAAGCTCACATTGGGGTAGTAAAATTTTGGTTTTAAATTTTTTTTTCTTTAGATGTCTGTACCATACTTTATAAGGAGGGCCAAGTCAGGTTTCGGTTCCCCTTGACACACACCGTTACGCTGTCGCCCCAAATGGCCCGGGCCCAAGCAACGGCCAGTGCTTACGGTTATAGCGGGCAGGCGGCGCAGACCAGGTCACAGATCGGGAACCGCAGAATACCAAATCAGTGTGCAGCCAAGGCTGGCTGAGCTCCCTGAGGAGCATCCCATTTGACACCATCCAGGCGGAAGAGGCCGCTTACCGAACGATTCGGACGCCGCTTAGTGCTGTCGTTTCCTAGCGGCAATACCATGAAAAGAGTTGCGAAGCGGCCTGAAAGCCCGTACTTAACTACTTTTCTAGGATGAACCATCTGCCACATTCCACAACCCTGGCTTCACAAAAGTTACGTTTAATACCTAGGTAAACTGTGTACTGCATAGCATATCGAATAGTAGTATTTTTAACTTTGTACATTCCGTCATTTTAACAATAAATACACAGTCATTTTCATATATGGAGGAACGGAACAAGAAATTTAACCAGAAACCTGTTGCTAGGAGATCGATTATAAGAAAACTGAAGTCTGGTCGTACCCGTAGACGCAGCGTAGATCAATGCCACGTAGAACCCATCTCGTCAGATTCGAGGAAATTTTCAACGCCATAATAATTAGTTTTGTAACTAGACATAGGTACTATATTACTACCTCTGTCATTTCTTCCACTTATTGCTACAACCATTAATTACATATTCTCTTGACTGAACATGTAAACAGCGAGAAGAAATGCGCGATTACGATCCTATTATGAAACAGCGCATTAAGTCCAGCGACAGACAAAGGAAACTAGGTTAAGGTAGGGCTATTATCTATCAACTAGGGTGAATTCATTAGAAACATGGAACGCAATTCTCAGTGTTTAAAGGGTATGAGCTGTTTAACAACGTTTCGTCACAGAACGATACGTGCCCTCGGTGGGAGTACTTTACCAAGTTGAACAGCTCGGGTATGATTCACTGACCGACGCAAAGCTTCCGACAAAAGCAAGCACTTCTCCCTCAGTCTCCAAAAATCTTAATTTTAGAGAGGAAACACACTGAAATTTATGGAAACCGTCAATCAATGAGGCGTCTTGTGACAGTTCAGGTGATACGAACACGACACAACATGAACCAGCTCGTCATTATAATTGGATACATCCACGGATGAACAAACTATCGCTCAACACTACAAAAGCTCCACTGAGGCAGAAGCCGACGAAGCAGTATTTTTATTGATGTTTTCAGCCCAGCTCAAATACATTTTTACGTATCTTAACCCTATGCATCATTCGGCGGAAACATGTTCCTCATTCAATTGTCTAAGCTATTTGGTGCTGTGCAGATGACAAATGGGGTAGGACGACGAACTTTTGACACAGGCACCAAAAATGTTATACTAGACGGTGGGCATGAGGCTGCAATTACGTTTACCAACTACTAAATTTGCGAGAAATACGGAGCAGTATCACTCTGGCAAGTTGCTACGAAATCGGCAGCTATGTTACTGACAAATGCTCCGAACGGTTACCACGAAGTTCGCGGCAAGAAGGGTAACTACAGAATTACATGAAATTCGCCGAAAAGATATACCGCTGCAGCGAAGGTTCTACACATTATGTAATCACCTGGATTACCCTTTCCGTGAAAAGAATACCAAAAAGCATCCTGAATAACAAACTACCAATTCGAAGGATAAATGAGGAGGATGAGGAGGAGGAGGAGGAGGAGGATTTATTTATTCTAAACCATGTCTACGCGATAACGAAATTTGGCACTTTTTTTCAAAGAACTGCCTCCAGACGCGAACATCTGAAGTTTATGCACGGTAATTGTAAAGCCTATGAAACATTTTAAGAATTCGCTTTAGGTAAATGACAAAACATAACAAATCATACAGGATGTGAAACAAAAGTGTTTTTTTAGGCGGCGCTGTGAATTTAGAGAGGAGAAACATTGTCAAGGACGCCACCAACAGTAGTTGCTGAAGATCGTGGTGAATAAGACAAAGAAAACATTTTGTGACTAAAATTTACCAGCTGCCGTTAGGTAGTGAGTGCGTAAAGAACGTTCCGTGCAAGTTCCAACAGGAAACCACCAGTATACAACAACCTAGTGAAGTGGAACAAAAAATTCGAGAAGGATGGTGGGTTGTGCGATGCAAAAAGTTAAGGCCGACCGTATGTGTCAGAAATGACAGTGCACCTTCTGAGGGACTTGATGTTGCGAAGTCATCAATATGACGCCCGCCCACATTGCCACAAGGGTGTACGATATTATCTGAATGAGACGTTACCCCGTCACTGGATAGTATGTGTTGCGGCAACTGGCCTGACGCTGAGAGGCTACTCCAGTCGCCGGACTTGACGCCCTCGATTTTTCCTTGTACGCCAAGCACAGCGTTTACGTCCCACCTTTACCACAAAATCTGGAAAACTCGCGACACTGCATTGCAGCAGCTGTTCTTACCATCACACCCGAGATGCAAGGGTTGGGAATGGGAAAAATTGGAATCAATTATACGTGTGCCATGCGGCGAAGAGTGGACCATAGAGCATTTACAAATATGGTCAAAAAACTTTGGTAGTTTGTCCTTCACTTAATGTATCATTTGCTACGCTGTTTTTGCCCACTAATCTGTAAAGATTTTTTGTCAAAGTTTGAGCGGAGCGAAAGTAACACTTCCTATAAATTAACAAAATAGGTTTTTCATAGCAAAACGGAAAGTGGGAATGGACAAATCGGGTACAAACTGACTATCGTGAGGCCTAGTAATGCAAAATGTTTAACGGCTTGAACGTAATCCGGGTAATTACGAAAACTTTAGTGATTTGATGGAAAACTGAAGTATTTCACGAAGAGCTGATGCTGCTAGCTATTTAAATGAAGTGTCAAAAATTTCGCCCCATAAGGTCTAGCTGTTTTGCGCATAAAACGTTACACTGATGTGATATTTAAATTTCAAAAGGGCTTCCTTCCATACAAATACTAAATGAGGAACATTTCGAGAACTGAAGATACAAGGAAAACAAGCGAGATGTCAGTAAGACACCATTTGAAATTGTTCATGGACTTTGTAATTACTCTGTAAGTTACCGATTATTTCTTTGTGAATTAGTTTGCAGTAACAACAAAAACAGTAAATAGATGCCGAAATTGTGACAAGCAAAACTTCACCACTAAGATGTTGCACCAGCGGCGATAAGCGGCTGTCTTAAAATAGCGAAATGGTACAACTTCGGTGTTCTCTCTCTCTATCACACACACAAACAGAGAGAGAGAGAGAGAGAGAGAGAGAGAGAGAGAGAGAGAGAGAGAGAGTTGTATCGACCAACCCTGACTACTAATCAACACAATACATCTCGCTTTGATCCAAAGTCGTTAAGTAATTAAATATTGTGATTATGAAACAGCAGCGAACTTACATCCTATGATCAGCGATTGTATCGCAGCTCATTCGGTATGTTGTTGTTGACCAAAATACAATTCCTAATCATTTTACCATGTTGTTTTTCCCTAACAATTTTCATTTCCATAATTCGTGATTTAGATTTTTACATATTCGTGCCGCCTTTTAAGTGGAGAAGTTCTTGCAACACACACTTTAAATCTTAGAAGCACTCTCAGTAACTCACACCTACATACAAAATATCTAGCTGATCACAGGAGATCTAAATACAAAGCTTACTCAGATACTCAACATTTTAAAATTTTTATAAAGTTGTTTAAGTAAAACCAGCTGTTTGCTTGGTGCATATATATGATGACCGAACAATGGCGGAATTTCAGTACTACCAATCTAAATTCGGTTTTCTAACTCTGCCACACGATACCACCGACTACGGACATACGAGGGGCGGTCTTAGTTTAACACTTCGGGAAAAATAAAATAAAATACAACATAGGCGTTGCGCATCATGCAGAGGTTACTACTGAAATTTCGACAGTATACTTTTCGGGAAGATTCGCACAACATTCTACTTACTCCCACATGCATCACGCGAAGTGACCACGATGAGAAAATTGGAGAAATTAGAGCTAATACAGAAGTTTACCGACAATCATCCTTCCCACGCGTCATTCACGGGTGGAGCAGGGAATGGGGGAAATCAGTCAGTGGTACCAGAAATATCCTCCGCCACACACTGTAAGGCGGTTTGCGGGGTATGATACAGACTTAGATTAATTTTTTGTCTGCAGTCCTGGCCCACATTAAAACACCCGCAAAAAACTACCGTAGCATGTCGCGAGAGAAGCCAAAACGAAATGGCCTAGTCTGTTGATGAAGTGGAGCAATTTCCGTTAATCGTCCACAGCAACTGCAGCAGAATTGCCCAGACGCTATATCTGGGTGACTACTCAGTTGGTGCAGGAGTTCGTAGCGTTTTTCCCTAAGTTAAATAAATACAATATATACACACAAACTTTTAGTCTTCACTGTTTGCAACATCCTAACAATTCTGAGGTAACGTTTCCATTCAGCGACCGTAGAAATCGCGTAATTTTGAGGCAAAAAGAACTCGGCAAGTAACGTTCGACGCGCATTTTCATCCGGAAAGGAAGTTTCTGGAAGCTTGCTCCACAGAGAGCGGAAGAGATGAAAATCTGACGGCGCAAGATCAGGTGCAGGAGGTGGGTGCGGAATGCCTTCCAAACCTTACTCCTGCCAATCGTTTTTGTCAGTCTAGCAGATTGCGGGCGAGCGTCACTTAATGCAGTCTTTCTTTTTGTTGTTGTTCGATTGCAACTGCAACACGTCTCAACTGTTGAGGATAAAGGTCAGCAGTGATTGTTGCACCTCGGGGAAGCAATTCGTAGTACACCACAACGCCGCTGTTCCACCAGATGCATAACATTTTCTGTTGTGGACGAGCCCACGTCTCTGTACAGAAAACTGCTGCTTTGTTTGGGCTCAACCAATCCTTCCTTTTCCGTATGTCAGCATAAACATACCACTTCTCGTCACCAATAACGATACAGGATAGGAATGGTCGCTGCTGTTCACAAGACAATTGATGACGAGCAAGCAGCGATGCACATATGGCAAACCGCTCTTTCTTTTTTTCTTAGAGCATGCAGTAACCATTCATCCGCTCTTTGAATCTTCCCCATTGGCATACAAATGTCGCACCGCGGAGGAATCATGACAGTTCATCATATTTCCCAGTTCTCGAGTACACTGACGTGGATCATTGTGGATTGAAGCGTTTAAACGATCTTCCTTAATTCCCTAAGGACTTCCCGAAGGTGGAGAGTCACTGATGTCAAAATGATCCTTCTTGAAACGATAAAACCATTTTCTTGCAGTGCTCTGGTCCAATGGTATTGCCCGCATACACGGAGCAAATCTTTCTGGCAGCCTCCGCTGCTGTTACCCTCCTATTCAACTCAGACAGAAGGATATGTCGGAAATGTTCCGACTCCTCCATTTCACACTCCATTTTCTGGTGTCCACAGCTACACTTGCTATTTCCAAATGACAATATGTAAGCTCAACATTATAGTAACAGTGAACCACAAATAAAAAAGACAATCGATAAACAAACCCATACCAACCGCAATACCAACATTCAAAATAAAAACGATAAGGTAAGAAGTAGCGTATAGCTTTTTTTAATCTTTTGACGACAAATGAGTAGTAGTGACGACAAATGAGTAGTAGTGACGACATTCCATTAGCGAATACGAGGCTGGTTTGATAAGCCTGGTAAACTTCCGTGAAAGAATGGAAAGTTTTTTTTGCGCCTCCACGGTTTTAGCTTGATTATTCTAAGAATCGTATACAGAATTTCAACGATGTACTGCGTGTAGTTCACTGTTGACAACCGTCTGATTGATAACGGAGAAAAAGTTTAGCACTGCTGTTAAATCTTTTCATTGGAAGGGTCGAACTACCGCACAAACCGAAACAGAACTGGCTGAAGGTTCGCGCGGGATCTGCACTATCACTGAAGGGCATTTACTTTGAATTAATGAGTTTTAACACGGTCGGACATGCACCGAAGACGAAGCGTGCTTCGGCCGTCCAACTGAGGTTACTACAAAAGAAACCACTGACAAGGGTGCCTCGATTGCTCACAGTCGACAAAAAGCGTCTCCTGTAAAACATTTCAGCACAATGCCTGCCGATGTTTAATCGCAATCAGCAAGAACTTTTGCGCCCTTTTGTGACTGCTGATAGAATCTGAATCCACCACAACACACCACAGTCAAAAAGGCAGTCAAAACAATGGACAAAGGCTTGTGAAAGAGCACCAAACAAGGTAAACGCCATTCTGTCAGCTGGTAAGGTGACAGCTACTGTTTTATGGGATTTCCAAGGAATAATCCTTACAGATTACTCACAAAACGGCAGAACCTTAACTGGACCATATTACACTTCACTGTTGGATCGTTTGAAACTTGTGTTAGCTGAAAAAAGACCAAGATTGGCACGCCAAAAATGCTGTTTCACCAGGATAATGCACCATCCCACACATCAGCGATGACAATGGCGAAACTGTATAATTTGGGCTTTGAACAGGTTCCTCATCCATCCTATTCACCAGACGTAGCCCCAAGTGACTTCTCGCTGTTCCCTAATTTCAAACTTTGGTTGGCTGGGAAGAAATTTTCATCACATGAGGAAGTGATAGTTGCAGTCAACGAGTATTTTGCAGAGTCTGACAGAACCTTGTGAGGTAACGAGCGAGTTATGGCGCCCTGCAAGTATTCTAGGTATGGAGTTGGCGTGGACGCACGGGCTCGTCAGCAACCGTGTGGTGCCGAACATTAGCCGGAGCAAGAGCAGTAGCCCCAGCGCGTGGTCCAGGCCGACCGCGTGGCTGGGAATTCCATGTTGGCTCCGTGTCGAAGAATGTGCTTTGTGTCGAAGGAGATTTGTATGCTGGGAGTGCCAAAGATGGCGGACTTTGTGAAATCATAATGGCAGATATTTCACAGTACATGTATAAATTAATAATAGCCAGAGGAATCATGATGCCTTAAAAAGAAACAATTACAGTACCATTATTTGCATGACGATTCTGATTGTGTAATCAGATTTCTAATATCTTTACTAGTTTAAAGTTTAGTATCTGACTGTAAATTATCCAAGTAACACCCAGCAACGAATTTCCAACATCTAGGAGGTTTATCCGATTTTGTCGATCGACATGTCTTTAAAAAGCTATTAGTCTCAACCTAAATTGGTATGAATTACAGCCATGTAACTTTAATAGTACATGAGTTATTGGAGGTCTAAGTGGCCGATTACTATTGATCGCGTCAGGCCATAAGTACTCCACAACTACACGAAAAAACGGTAGCAGCATGCTTATAAATATATTTATTCGTCTATGTCTTTGTTTATATCCGATATATACTATTCGTGAAAAACTCGGTCAAATAGTTACTGTGTTTTAGAAATCACAGAGACATTAGGCTACTGGATTACTTTGTTTCTGCCTTTGATATATGTTTATGTATTTAATAATGTGTGTTAGAGCGTGTTTATGGTCCAGCCGTAGGAACATTTATTTCAAGTTATTTAAATGTAAATCGAGTATTTCGTATGTGTTTCAATATGTTTGTGCGAGTGCGCTGGCTTGGAGACATGGCGTGGGCGCTCTAGCCAATCACAGCGCTCGTTACTACGGTAGGCGACTACCGAAGTCAATGGTGAGACTGTATGGAAGTGGCGGAGAAGCATCTGGTCGCAGAGGACACGGGGAAGTGCATGAGGGGAAGGCGCGACGGACGGTCGCAGGAAATACTTGGAGAGTGTTGAGCAGTTTGCACGTGGTCACGGGAGATACAAATATTTCGTAGTGCTGACTTCTGAGATTTCTGTGGCTTCTGCAGTGAAGACGTAGTATGCGTTTAGAAGTGAATATCTCGTGAGGTATATTGTTGTTCATAACTAATTATGTGCAGTAGGAATCTATTGTTTCCCTGTTATTCAACTCATATTTTATTTAATTGGACCATCGACACCAAGAAGGGTTTCGCAGTAATAAACGGCATCTTAAAGGTACTTCTGCTATCGTACTCATCATTTAAAGACGTTAAAAATAGTCCTTCAGATTTTATTTAATTGCAATCTTTCATTTATAAATTTCTATGTTACATTCAAAATTCCCAATTGCCGAGTAATAGGAACCATCGACCATTCGATTTATGTTTATATTCACATTGTATACTGTAGACTCTGCAGTATGTGGCTTGTAATGCGGCAGCTACGTTTCCCAGCCCCTGGACAAAGAAACCAGCCAAAACTCTTAATATTCGAACTCTGGGTATGTGGGTACATAGTTGAGGGACACCATTAATTTTTTTGCAATCCTGCAACCTATTTTTTCGATGAGATGAAAATGCTCGAGTGCCGCTCGACCAAGTCATCAATTGAGGCTATGCCGAGAAGTAAGGTGAGTTGTTTTGAAAACCAACATATTTCCATGGTTTTTGACTGGACTTATCAAACAACTCTTGCAAACCGACGTGACGCGAAGTTATGTACGTTTAACCACGGGATGTCTGAGCACAGAGATGGCCACTGAAAACGAACGCGCGTCAGCAAAGAAGACAGAAGCGACTAAGCAAAATTTTGAAAGTCGTTTCCCATTGAGCGCTGACAACATCCGGCACAGACATCGACAGTGTGTATTAAGTACTGGGGAAACTATTACGACCAAAATATATTATCTGCAGCTGTTACTGATACTGGAACCTCAGAATCATCTAAACTGTACCAGCTTCTGCAAGCAAGTGTTACAGAAAAATAAAGATTTTCTCAGTAATGTGACTTCAGTTGAGAGTCCACATTTTTCTGGAAAAGCGAAGGGATTTATAGAGACCACGTACATCGCCTTAAGGAAACATTACGAGCGTTTTGCAATTGTTTGTACACCATAGCCTCAAGCCACAGGAATAGTATGATTACCCATTTCGACTTACAACCCCGACATAATCAGATTATCTCCTTAAAAAGAAAGATAAGGGGTAACATAAAACTTTGAAAACAAAAATCAACAATTTTTTCTACGCAATTATAAATTAAACTTTCACTATTTGAAGGTTACGGAACTATGAAAGACGGTGTCACGAACTAGAGGTAATAACATTACCGTGGATTCCACGGCACAGTATCGTTCACCAGAAGCGTACAATAGCAGTTTTATACTGACAATTCCATCTGCATACCAACAGCGTAGTAGCTGAGTGAAAAATTTTCGTCACTGCACTGCTCCTGCTCTTGCTCTTGAAGACTTCGAAGAACCTGTCATTCGGTTAGTATAGCGCTCTTTGAGCTAGAGAGAGTACTTTCCGTTTGACGAAAGTACGTGATTCGGAAACTTAAGCTCACTTTTCACAAGGATCTATAAAGATCAGCCTATATATTGTGGTGGTCATGCAAATTATTACATATTATTCTTCAAGTGAAATTATTAGCCTTGAATGTAAAAAATGATGTATCTCATCTTATTCTCTGATCAGGCCAATGTTTTCTCAATGGCGATACAGTGAATGAAGTTACCCAGTCTTACAAAGATCTTGTAATGAAACTTCTCATCGAACAACTCTGTTGAGGTCCTTAATTTGGAAGTCACACTCATTCCGATACAAGCCCACCGTGTACGGTTTACGTACCCTCACTCACCTATGATGAATAATCGCTGGTCTTATCAATGTATATAGTGAGGGGCGCAATGCTTGCAAACTGTAACAGTCTTAACACTCATAACAGGCTAAGTCTATGTGATGAACCTGGACCGAAATCTAACAACAAAACGAATGAACAAGTTCTTGTGCAGTTCCGAATGTAAGGAGAGTAGTAGAAGTGCTATGAGGCATTATCGAATCAATGAAGTATAATACTCCTGACCTATGGAATCTGCCCGTTATTTTCCTACACAGCATACTGTGCTGAGCACCGCACACCGTTTTGACCGTTCACCACAAATACTAAGTCAAAAGCAGGAAATCTAAATCTATTAAAGTGTTACTGGGAAGATGTTTTAAAAATCGGAAAACAAATGTAACGCATTTTGTTGAATCTGTTTATTTTAACTCCGTCTTTAGATCATATAGTTGGTCACCGTTCCCGAAAAATATGTTTTCGATCTTCATTTGTCGCGCGTATTTCAACAGTATAACGTTGTATTATGTTTCCACTTCCTTAGGCAGTATATACTATAACAACCGTTAATGAAAGAGAAATGTTTTTTAAACCAGTCATTAGACATGGCGCACAGGTTCATCATTTTGAACTAAACAACATACACTAGAGCATGAAATAGAAACACCGCAGATGTCCAGCAAGAAAGTGACTGCAAATGTTCCTTTACAACCGGTGCTTAGTTTTGCACGAAGATGAGACGACAGCCGTGTTTCGTTTCGGAAGAACTGATGGTCATCAAATATTGATCGAAATTAGTCATAATTAAAATAAATCCGTAACCGAGATGGTGAAATAAAGGGTAAATTTAAATCATAGCTAGTAACTGCAGAGCTAAATTAACGTATTCAGGTGAACGCCAAAGAACTCAATTTCATAATTCACAGTACTTGAAATGCTTCACTCCACGTCAAAAAAGATAGTACAATACACAGTATTCATTGAAGACTAACAGTGTAATGTTAAAAATCTGTATGATGTGAATAACAGATCTTCCTAAATTCTACTTATATCACAATAGTGGGACGATTCATACTGAATGATTTATCTGTAATTAATGAAATCTCTGAAAAACAAAAGATGCAGTTACGAAACTTCTAGAGGAATTGTTCTTTTTTTTTCATTACCTCTGTCTCGAAGACGACTGCTATAAATGAGTGTTGGTCTAAGTAGTGAGAAGTACCTGAGAACGGAGTAGGACTTCGAAGTAGATAGTGTGACTTCCCTTTTTTAAAATTCCATCATTCCATTTAAGCTAGTAAGTGGAAATTAAACAACATCTACGAACAATAAGCACAGAGACAGAGATATCCACGGCTCTAATTTGTGAAACAATATAAAACACATAGCGGAGGAACAGTTATATTAGGACTTCTTCCTGACCAATAGGCAGGCGTACGTAGCTTGTGAATAATTACTGTCTTAGTGTGTCGTTGCAAGTAATTGTTAGCCTACTCTTATAGTAACGGGTTCTACATAAGCGAGACACAAGAAAGCCGATGATCAATAGCATATCCGTCCCTGAACTGTTAAATTTTCTGAGGTAGAAAGGATAATACGTGTAGAATAACGTTACTTTAGCTCACGGCTAAAAAATCAATATCATGAATAAATGTATAGGATTTCTTTAACTTCCTTCCTCAGATCTTTCGTCTTCAACAATCACTAATATGGTCTGTTCTTGTCTTAGGACGACAGCTCTGCAAGATGTCAACTGGCCTGGTGCAGAATATGACTGACACCTACCAATATTTCTTCGACGAAATGGCTGGTAAGTTCAATTCGCCTTCTCCTATCATTACGGCCTCTACCTAAATGATACAAAGGAAGCTTACGGTCATTAACAGATTCGGCCCTAAGAGGGGAAAATGGGTACAAAGGGTACAAAATGTAGGACGTTTCAGGTCTAGCGGGATGATCGAATAGAAAAAGGAAGCAGAAACAAAATATTAATAATAAATCCCACCAGAGGTTGATAGCTAGCTCATTCTAATAAAAATACTGAAGGAGCTACCTGGAACGCATTTTTTTTATTTAAGGAAAAACAAGACACGTAAATTTAGAAAGCAAAACATGCGTTTTTGAAGGTGGCTGTCTTAAATAATATTCCAACGATTTAATCATTGCGACATTACTTCCGGTCAACAACGAACTACTATTTTAACAACGCTGTTTCAGTAAGTTGTTAGTAACGCGCAACAAATTATGTTTAACAAATGACATGTTAATCATGCGAAATTAGGTTATGTTAAACAGAAATATAATCAGATTCTCGAATTTACTTACGTTTCAAGGCAGCACTGAGCACACGTCAAGTCACGGAGGAAATATTAGCCGATGAGGCTCATACGCTGTACCTAAGTAGTCACTAAATGAAGCCCAAAGATAGTTATAAATGCCATTGACCACCTAGTCGCAACAAAACGACTTGTGTGAATATCTTGTTCATTTAAAGAAGAAATGAATGATTGTTTCAGAAAATTTATTACCTCGTGATTAATGTTTACGTAGAATCCTCTGTGGAAATAATTCGAGCATTTAAATATTATCGTTTTCGTAGTAGCTACCCTGGGTCTCACAAATAAATGAAAACTGTAACCGAGTGTTAAGTAATAAGTATCTGCACTTTCGTTCTGTCGTGTTAGAAGTTGGTAGTACGACGTAGTGTGCTCGGCAGCCGCTAGGTGGCTCCATTCTTTTCGCCTCTCTTGCGTCAGTGTTGTCGCATGAGTTGGCTTTGCGCTCTTGCGGAGAGAAGACTGTCACTCTTCTTTTGCTGCAATGAACAACAGTGTTCAGCGCTATGCTAATGAAGGTGAGAAGTTTTTCAAAGCAATCGTCACTGAAGATGATGTATGGGTCAGTCACTTCGAACCCCAGAGCACGGAACAGAACTACCGTGATCTCCAGCCAAAATAAAAATCAAGGGTCAACTTTTTGCAGGAGAATCAATTTTTACAATTTTGTGGAACTTTACTACGAAACAGTGTTAAGCTGATATGCTTTCCAACGAGCTGAAGCCCACAGTTCGAAACGAACGCCGAAATTATTGTCAAACTGCGTTTTTTTCTTTTTTCTTCTTTTTTTTTGAATGAGAAAACGTGTTCCACATATCGCCGCTCACGCTGTTCAGATCATGCATTTAGAGGTGGTGGAGCATATTGCATGCAGTCCTGAGAAACCATCGGGTTTCTCAAAGCATACATGACTTGCTGCTAAATCGATACCTTTATCTGAGGTTATTGGAAAGCATTTGCCGTGATGGATCTAGTGCATATAATACGCTGACTATGTTGAAAAATTCAATGTACGTTCTGCATTGTTGTTGTAATAAATTAGGAAAAAGTTGTGAAGATGATTTTTGACTTACCCTCGCAGATAGCAACCGTTCAGTTTCGGTCATCTGTAGAATACTGTGTTATTCGAGTTTTGACTGACTATACGCTTGCATGAACACTCCACAAATGAAGCATCCCTGCTGTAGAACATCACTATTTCCTTTATATCTGGTGTTTGACCTGCCTTTTAGATCGACATTTTCAAGGGTCTAGACTGGCTCAGTTGGATGGGACGCCAGATCAGATGGGAGCAATAGAATCAATGATCGTTTTATCTTATTCAAAAAACCACGTTAAAAACAGCTATCACTAATGTACGCATTTTTCAGCTTTCTTCTTAAGACTATCGGCGAGCTTGTTATCTGGTAAGAGTTTAACGTACATGTTACGATGTAGGTTAACTATATACGTCAATACAGCACAACGGATAATTTTGATACTGATGAATACCGGATGATTGTCTTCTAGGATGAAGAGAGTGCACCACTCTTACTGCTTACCAAAATCGTTGCTTTTAAAGGTATCAATCCGCGAAATCCTACATGGCAACGTGAGTGTTTTGTGCATTCAGATGTTGGCTAATACGTGCCGAAGCCAAAGACAATCTTGTCCAACCAGAATGCATCCAGTTGTTCTGTAGCAGTGGAACAGCGACAAAGAAAATGGCATGTCAATAAATCTACTCAAGAGTGTAAGATAGCTAACTCGGGTTTGACAATTTCCTACTATCGCTGTGGCATTAAGACAACGCAACTACGACTGCAGGTTGTTTCATCATCGAATAAGTAATTACAGGTTCGGTACGTGGAATAACTACGCGCTGTGATGCACGTTCAGGTGTATGTATTAATGCTGTGATGGAAAGCACCTTTCGCGCTCATTACCGACGTGTATAACAAAACTTACAGTGGGGAACTTTAAGTTGTAAATGATCAACGCCACCTGTATGTTTTCTGTAGTCTTCAGTTATTGTTCCTTTGTTCTTGATTCCCCTTTGTTGGGACGAAGTAACAATTTAAGGAAACTGCTACCGCGATGAATAAACCACGAACTTGGGCGCGCCCTTTCGTGGCCATGTGTATGAGGCGAGAGTCAATACCGCCAGCAGCGTGAATGTCTTAAATACAGTGCGATTGAAAGTAGCTCACACAAAAATAAATGTCTGTATATAGGAGTTGCACTGGATTTGTGCGACTCCGCCACTGGGAGATACGACGGAAATCCCAGCGACACAGTCTCAAACCTGGATGAAGCAGGGGGTTGGGCGTGGGGCTAACAACACTATCCCGGAGGGAGAGCTAGATACGGAAGCAAAGGGCGAAGGTGGCCAGGCGGATGTAACGGATAAACGGCCTTGGCAACAGAAACGACATATGAATTGGTATTTAGCGACATGAAATGTGGAAACACTGAACAAAACTGGGGAACTACAGAATCTGAAAAAGGAAATGAAAAAATATAATGTTATGATGGCGGCAATACAAGAGGTAAATGGCAAGAAAGTGGAATATTAACATTGGGGGGACACAAACACTGTTCTACAGCTGTGGAGGCAGAGGATATGGAGGTATAGGTTTTCTGGTTGATAATGCTCATAAGGCTGCCATATTGAAGTTTAAGCCTGTTGATGAAATAATCTGCGTCTTACGAATGAAAACCCGCTTCTTCAATACATCCGTCATATTTTCGTATGCTCCAACAGAAGATGTAGAGCCGATGGCAACTGGAACAGCAAACACCAAGGATGTCGAAGCATGATAAGGTTGTTATGGGGGACTTCAGTGCTTAAGTAGGAAGAGAAACTGCACACAGGAAAGCAACTGGTAAGAAGAGTCTGCATGAAACTTCTAATGACAATGGTTATCAGACTAATTGATTGTGCCATTGGTAATGACATGGTTATTGAAAGCACATGGGTGCAAACGAAGGATATATGGAAAGTTACATGATGCTCCGCAGATGGGATTACAAAAAAATCAGAGTGATAACGTACTCATAGATAGACGTCATGCTTCAGATATATTACAAGTGGACAGCTGTCGTGGCGCAGATGGAGATCCTGATCACTATTTGGTAAGAATCAAATATATACAGAACATAGTCAATTACAGGCAGACCAAGATAACTATTGTGTCAAAGTTTGATGATGCTAAGTTAAGAAATAATGAAAACACAACAGTATAAAACTATTTTGACAAATAGATTTAATAAAGCCGAAGATACGACAGGAGAAGTATTTAAGAAAGATTGGAAACAGTCAATGTATAATACAAGAGACAGCTGAAACTGTACTGGGTAGAAAGCACCAATTGAGAACCCAGGTCCGGTGTGATGGAGGTTGTAGGAGGAAGACGGAAGAAAGAAATGAGGCAAGAAAAAGAATACTGCAAAGGAGAAGAAATATTATTATAGAAGAGTACCAGGAAAAAGGAAAGGGAGCAGATCAGGAACGTAGGAGGAAAAAAAGAGGTTTGAAAAATGGTAGATTCATTGGAAGAGAGAAAGACTGCTCAGGAAACAAGGAAATTCTATACGCGGGTGAAAGGTATGAAGAGCAGTTTTCTGTAGAGATAAGGAGGGAAATATGATTACAGGAAAAGATCAGATTTCAGGAAGATGGGTGGAGTATTTTAGAGAGCTATTGAACAGAGAATCGGAAAATGACGGTGAAGTAGATGATGCTATAGCAGAAGAGGTGGAGCAGGAAGTAAACAGAAAAGAGTACTAGGAAAGTGTCGATGAATTACGCTGGAAGAAGTCAAAGCTAGTATCAAGACTCTTAAAAACAATAAAGCGCCGGGAGAAGACAAAATTACAGCAGAAATGATAAAATACGGTGGAGAAAAACTAATAAGGGTTTTGTATGAGATTACAACGGAAATATGGCGGAAAGAAAATATGCCGGATTAGTAGAATACAGCTGTACTCTGCCCTAAACATAAGAAACATGACAAAGCTGACTGTGTGAATTATGGAGGAATTGCATTGTTGTGTATAGTACACAAAGTATTAGGAAAAATCATGGCGGGGCGACTTAGTACATATGTAAAACAGTATCTATGAGAGTACCAGTTATATTTCAGAACTAACAGATCCGCTACAGATCGTTGAAACATGTTATAACATCGACTTCCCACTAACAGATCCGCTACAGATCGTTGAAAAATGTTATAACATCGACTTCCCACCAGCCGTTCTTTGATTTCAAACAAGTTTGTGTTAGCATCAAAAGGGATGAAGTCTGGAGGGCGATGCAAGACGCACGAGTACCCAACAAACTAGTCAGACTGGTTCAGAGGACTTTGAGAAGAACAGTGTGTAAAGTAAAGGTTGAGGGCACTTTATCAAAGGCATATGAAGTTAACCACGGATTGCGACCGGTTAATAAGCTCTCCACTATTCTGTTTAATGTCGCCTTGGAGAGGGTAATGCGAAAGACACAAATCGGCAACCCTGGGGAACACTCTTTAGTAGAGTAGCACAGGATCTTGCGTATGCAGATAATATTGATTTGTCATCCAGGAGGAAACAGAACATGGAAGAGAAGCTTGAAAAATTAGAAAGATACGAAGCGGATATGGGGCTAACAATGAGTCAACGACGAAGTACATGTTAACATCTAAGAAAAGGTATAGTGAAGGACGAAGTAGTATGACTTTGAAGGGGAAAGAATATGAACGCTGTGAGAGCCTTAAATATCGTGGGTCACTCGTAACTAAGAATAATAATACGAGAGAAGAAATACAGGCAAGGATTACAGCTGGTAACAGGAGCTACTTTTCACTGATTAAAGTATTTAAAGCAAGAAGTCTTAGTAGGCATCTGAAGCTGACAGAGTATCGTAAGGCAGTGACACCTGTGGTGATGCATGGTTCGGAGACTTGGACAATGAAGCAAAATGATGATTAGTTGTTGCAGGGATGGGAATGGAAGATACTCAGGAAAATCTTCGGGTCTGTGAATGATAGGGGTTTTGACAAATCATAAATAATAAGATCAGAGACTTGTACAACAAACCAGATATCGTGACAAAAATAAAGAGTAATAGACTAAGTTGGTTTACACATGTAGAAAGAATGGTGAAGAGCAGCACAATCAAGGAAGTTTTGAATGAAAAACCAGGTAGACGTCGCGTAAGGGGCACACCAAGGACCTGATAGCTAGACATCGTGGAGGACTTGAGAAGAATGGGAGTTAGAAGACGGGCACCCAACAGAGAACAGTGGGTGGAGATTGTCCAGGAGGCCAAAGACCTACACGGGCTGTAGCGCCAAGGATTAAGTTCATTTGTGCAATCAGCCACCGCAAGATAGCATCACAAAGACGCCAATGTAACGGGTAGAAGTCACATGGCATTTGTAGTACTGCGTACTTGATTGCTTGGTAAATGTGTGCTTTTCCCAAGGGCAACTACATTTCATTGTTCAACAGTGCTTTTCGATTTGTTTGTAAGATCGAGATGCAGACGCCTTTCATGGGAAATATCCAGATGCCACAAAACCGAACAAATCGTTTATCACCATTTTCAGGGAATGCGGATGAGTTACAGACATGCAGCGAACCGGGAGACCGACCATTTTCACGAACGCTAAACCGGCTGAGGCGAGGAATGTTCACTGAAAGTTTGAGACGGTGTGTCCACTTTCAGATTTCGTATTGTGGCGCTAAAAAAAACGATACAAGTTGAAATTCCTACGTATTATGTTTGTATTAAGCACTGAAGGCACCGGACAAAGAAAAGCGTCCTGTGTACTTTACTTGGTTTCGATTCTTTGTTGACGTCCATGGAATCATAGGACTGGACGGCATTTTCTTCACTGATAAGACATGGTTTCAACATAAGTAATTACTTAAAACACAAGAATGTGGTCAACTGAAAATCCACATGCCTCTTATGAAAATATTATCAGAATATTTGAGTATGGTGTATCGCATCGAATCGACGAATAGTGGGTGATACTACGCTAGTCAGTGCTCTATACCAAGACACCAATCGACCCCTTTATTTCTATTCTTGAGGCTGATGTGGGTGACATTTCGAGCATCCTGTATATATGAGTTTGTTAATACTGCTCATAAATGGGAGAAGAATAGAGGAAGATATTTCAGTTTTCTTTCGCTTCTGTTGTTGTTGTTTTGGTCTTCAGTCCTGAGACTAGTTTGATGCAGCTCTCCATGCTACTCTGTCCTGTGCAAGCTTCTTCATCTCCCAGTACCTACTGCAACCTACATCCTTCTGAATCTGCTTAGTGTATTCATCTCTTTGTCTCCCTCTACGATTTTTACCCTCCACGCTGCCCTCCAATGCTAAATTTGTGATCCCTTGATGCCTCAGAACATGTCCTACCAACCGATCCCTTCTTCTAGTCAAGCTGTGCCACAAACGTCTCTTCTCCCCAATCCTATTCAATACTTCCTCATTAGTTATGTGATCTATCCACCTTATCTTCAGCATTCTTCTGTAGCACCACATTTCGAAAGCTTCTATTCTACAGTTCATAACCAACAGATTGTGGTCAGAGTCCACATCTGGCCCTGGAAATGTCCTACAATTTAAAACCTGATTCCTAAATCTGTCTTACCATTATATAATCTATCTGATACCTTTTAGTATCTCCAGGATTCTTCCATGTATACAACCTTCTTTTATGATTCTTGAACCAAGTGTTAGCTATGATTAAGTTATGCTCTGTGCAAAATTCTACCAGGCGGCTTCCTCTTTCATTTCTTTGCCCCAGTCCATATTCACCTACTATGTTTCCTTCTCTCCCTTGTCCTACTGACGAATTCCAGTCACCCATGACTATTAAATTTTCGTCTCCCATCACTACCTGAATAATTTCTTTTATCTCATCATACATTTCATCAATTTCTTCATCATCTGCAGAGCAAGTTGACATATAAACTTTTACTACTGTAGTAGGCATGGGCTTTGTGTCTATCTTGGCCACAATAATGCGTTCACTATGCTGTTTGTAGTACCTTACCCGCACTCCATTTTTTTTTTTACTCATTATTAAACCTACTCCTGCATTACCCCTATTTGATTTTGTGTTTATAACCCTGTATTCACCTGACCAAAAGTCTTGTTCCTCCTGCCACCGAACTTCACTAATTCCCACTGTATCTAACTTTAACCTACCCATTTCCCTTTATAAATATTCTAACCTACCTGCGCTATTAAGGGATCCTTTCGCTTCTACTGGCGGATTATTGAGCCAAGAGCGCGTTACGAAATAGTTCGAAGATTGGCAACCGAAATATTTCAAAAGCGAAAGCAAAAGGATTATTTACGAACAGTGACAGGGAGAATGAAGTTGACTTTCCTTCCTCTTCTAAAGAGGGTACTGTGGTTACTGTCGATCCCGGACTTTCAGCATCTCAAAACTTTTCCCGGGCTCCCCTTCCAAAAGTGAAATTGATTTCTATGGCGATGACGACAGACGCTGCAAGAGAGGCGTTGTGAATCACATAAAGGTTTACTATTGAAATTTAGAGAGACTACTTTCCGGCAGGACTCTGAGAACATATTATTTCTCCCGCATACGTCTCGCGAATAGACCGCGATGAAAAAATTCGACGAATTATAATTTGGCAGTACACCATCTACTGTCAAGAGCGGAGACCAGAAATATTCACAATATCCTCAAGCGATCCTGCTCTTCGTACTCCTATTTTTGTTAATAATGTCTTGAACAGATTTACCCAGCAAGCTACATTTCTTTTGGAAGAACGTTTCTTCTCAAGGGAGCAGACTATTCAAGGTAAGGTCTGAGTCAGTTTTATGCCGCGCGCGCGCGCGCGTTTGTGTGTGTGTGTGTGTGTGTGTGTGTGTGTGTGTGTGTGTGTGTGTAAGTAAACGAAAGCCTAAACTGGTACAGTTAGCGTGAATACAAAGAAAGTAGCATATCCAAATACTGGAATACAAGTTTCAGCGAGGAAACCTCGATGGAAAAATCATGGAAACGGCTTAGTTTTCCGTACACTAGACGTGTGTGTAGTAAGTTTTCATGTTATTTATAGATTCCAGGTGACAGCAAACCTATCAGTGGTCGAGTTTCGTCTGACTCTTTCTAGCCGGCAGGTGTGGCCGTGCGGTTCTAAGCGCTTCAGTTTGGAAGCGCGTGACCGCTACGGTCGCAGGTTCTAATCCTGCCTCAGGCATGGATGTGTGTGATTTCCTTAGGTTAGTTAGGTTTAAGTAGTTCTAAGTTCTAGGGGACTGATGACCTCAGAAGCTAAGTCCCATAGTGCTCCGAGCCATTTAAACCATTTTTTCTACTCTTCCTAGTAAAAGCATCACGAAGAAAAAAGGCAGCGACGAGAGCGCCGTGCGTGAGAGGAACACCTCTTGCGGGTACAGGGAAGACACTTGGCCAACATCGTTGAATCGCCTCTAAAACAAAGCAACCCTGTGATAAGATACGTCGCCTGCAGCAAGAAAACAAGCGGAAGTAATCACATTATTGTTGCAAACAATGCTGTGAGGGGCTGTATGCTATTACGTGTTTCCGATTGTACTATACCCAAAAGAACTGATTAACTGTAAATGTTTTCCTTCATTGTAATGGTTTGTTAAAGTCAATACACAAACAGGCAAGACAGCGATATTGAAGTACTGTAGTACCCAGCAAGATCCCTATACCTGTCCTGGATAAAATTTGTGTGGGAATAGCTCACACGTCAACTCCGTTCTAGGACATCAAAGACCATTCCCAGCAGCTGTGGATCCATGCATAAGCATAGGATACAATGATTTTGTAAGATCCTTCCCAACCGAATCAGCGTGTGCACCTAGGCACGCAGAGAGAGAGCGTATCATCATGCTAATTACTGGGCTTCACTCTGTCAACATCTCTGTAAATTTGTTTGTTAACACTGAAATAACATCACATACTCCCTCAACCAGTTATATTTCGTTTCCTCCTCCCCATTGGGTACTTTACTTTTTTTGCCAGGCAATGTTTTAAACTACATTACTGCTCAGCAAGTGGGCAACCTGTTTTGTTTTTTCAGTACAAGTAATCTTACTGTTCCTTAAAACATCCGCTTTTCAAATTTCTACACTCGGATACGGGTACTCCAAAAACATGGTTGTGGAAGGATTCGACAACTTCCTGATGAGATGATAATGGCAGTACACATATTTTTTGTTTGACTAGGGTACGGAAAAACGTCATTAGGAGACAAATCTGGAGAATAAGAGCAATGTGACAATTTGTTTGTCAAACAATTTTTTACTGTTTAGTGACAGATGGCATTGTCACCATAAATAATTATGAGACTTTTCCACTCTCTTTTAGCTGATTTTGTGTGTTACTTCGGGCAAACGAATAAATGTGTACCAATCTGAATTAGCTCCTTATCCTCTACAGCAACGGCCAGGTCACGCCCGGTGTAAGCAAAGAAACAATCGATAGCCATTTGCTTGGAAGTGTGTCGTGAACGAACCACATTTATTAGTTTCGGTTCATCTTAAAACGCAGTTGGTTGCTGCTTAGTTTACGGCAGCCAAGTTTCGTCTACTAATGTAATACTGTAACCGATTTTGCAGTTCCTTATACAAAACTATGTGAGCCTCTTCAGCTTTGGTCAAATAGTGGGGAATTCAACGGTAAAATATATATTCACAGATAAATATTCATGCAAATTCGAATGCACGGCAGTCCAAGATAAACCTGACGATGGCTCTGTCGGAAGGTGACTCAAGCTCTACTTTTATCAATGATGTGGTGCACAGCACCGCTGCTTATTGGAGGAACAACCGATTTGGTCGATCTATACGAAATTCATCGGTGAGGGATACATTACTACGGTGAAATTCTGGAAACCCAATTGTCAACAGTCTTTCCTCAAAATAAATTGATGCCTCAAATTATTTCGTTCAACATTGTGAGTTATGTCTCTACGAAAGTTGCCCAAATTTAACCAACGGCAACGTTCATGTATGATTTACAGTTTTTCGCGAGACTTCTTTTATTGTTTCCTGCTTACAAATCACTTTTAGATTTCATAGCATCATAATTGTTTTAACAGCCACACAGTGGTTGTACTACATTCCTAGCCCACATAAGGTCGTGGGTTCGAATCCAGCCGAGTGCACTGAAATTTTTATTTTGAAATATTTATCGAGACGACTTCGATCATTTTCACTCAATTAATTGATTAAAATGTTTTTATTTCTAATCTTTTGACGCCTCATTATAATCATCGTATTAAATCTGTCAGTTACTTTCATTTTTCTTCTCCGATATTTTTTTTCAATTTGTATCTTTGTGAACGTAATCACGATTACTACTACTTATCTACCGTAATATGTAAACGTTTGAAAGTACCTATATAACGGTCTATCACTTTATCGCTTTCAAAAAGACAAAAGACGAAATAATCTACACTATGTGATCAAAAGTATTCGGACACCTGGTTGAAAATGGCTTACAAGTTCGTGGCGCCATCCATCGGTAATGCTGGTATTCAATACGGTGTGGCTCACCTTGATTACAGCTTACACTCTCGCAGGCATACGTTCTATCAGTTGCTGGAAGGTTTCTTTGGGAATGGCAGCCCATTCTTCACGGAGTGCTGCATTGAGGAGAGGTATCGATTTCGGTCGGTGAGGGCTGGCACGAAGTCGGCGTTCCAAAACATTCCAAAGGTGTTCTATAGGATTCAGGTCAGGACACTGTGCAGGTAGTCCATTATAGGGATGTTATTGTCGTGTAACCATTCCGCCACAGGCCGTGCATTATGAACAGGTGCTCGATCGTGTTGAAAGATGCAGTCGCCATCCCCGAATTGCTCTTCAACAGTGGGAAGCAAGAAGGTGCTTAAAACATCAATGTAGCCCTGTGCTGTGATAGTGCCACGCAAAGCAACAAGGGGTGCAAGCCCCCTCCATGAAGAACACGATCACACCATAACACCAATGCCTCCTAATTTTTCTGTTCGTACTGCTCACGCTGGCAGATGACGTACACTGGGCATTCGCCATACCCACACCCTGTCATCGGATAGCCTCATTGTGTACTGTGATTCGTCACTCCACACAATGTTTTTGCATTGTTCAATCGTCCAATGTTTACGCTCTTTACACCAAGCGAGGCATCGTTTGAGATTTACCGGCGTGATGTGTGGCTTATGAGCAGCCACTCGGCCATGAAATCCAAGTTATCTCACCTCCCATCTAACTGTCACAGTACTTGCAGTGGATCCTCATGCAGTTTGGAATTCCTGTGTGATAGTCTGGATAGATGTCTGCCTATTACACATTACAACCCTCTTCAACTGTCGGCGGTCTCCGTTAGACAACAGACGAGGTCGGCCTGTACTCTTTTTTGCTTTACGTGGCAAAAATGGCTCTGGGCACTATGGGACTTAACTTCTGAGGTCATCAGTCCCATAGAACTTAGAACTACTTAAACCTAACTAACCTAAGGACATCACACACATCCATGTCCGAGGCAGGATTCGAACCTGCGACCGTAGCAGTCGCGCGGTTCCAGACTGAAGCGAATAGAACCGCTCGGCCACTTTGGCCGGCCTTTACGTGTCCCTTCACGTTTCCACTTCACTATCACAACAGAAATAGTGGACATAGGGATGTTTAGGACTGTGGAAATCTCGCGTACAGATGTATGACAAGTAACACACTATCACCTGACCACGTTCGAGATCTGTGAGTTCTGCTCTCTCACGACGTATAATGACTACTGAGGTCGCTCATATGGAGTACCTAGCAGTAAGTGGCAGCACAATGCACCTAATAAGAAAAACGTATGTGTTTTGTGTGTGTTCGGATTCTTCTGATCACATAGTGTATTTATATTGGCTGTGCAGTGCTGTCAAAAACGCATTTTTCGTACAAGATGTACGCCAGCTAAAATAAACAAACATTTAAAACAAATTGTTGTTGCACTATGGGCAAAATAACGCAGATAAATATTTAACCGAAAGAAGGGATTATAAATAAAACTAAACTGAAACAAACCGAGGAACAAAAATTATGAATGCAATAAAACACGAACGAAAATATAAAGCGATGGAACTAAATGGAAGTTAACAAAAATAGTTACAATCTCATAGAGATTACAGATGGAAGAAGAATCACCGGAAGAAAAAAAATGGAACACATGAAAAGGTAGTACGAAGATTAAGAATGTGTCGAGAATGGATTAGGAACAAAAAGAATACGTTTTACCCAACAAACTTAATTAAAAATGCCGGTACAATTTCGAAACCACGACCACATGCTCGTCAGGAATGTACCTTAACCACTACAGTGCACTAAGTAATTCTTTTTAAGGGAGTAGAAAAAAAACCACTGGAAAAGTTTTTGCAGATTACTCACAAACGAGGGGCTTCTTTGATGTGTGGCTTCAGGTCGTGATACCTGAGACCTTAACCTATACAATCGTGCGTATGTTTTCAAAAACTCGAGCCCAACTGTGGTGACGTCCTATCAATTACACTTATATTTCCTTGGTGCTACAGTTTTATTCCAAATCTGCGTTAGAATCCTTTCGAAACTACGGTGTTGTCATTAAGATTGAAAAAAGTGTATTGTGTAAATAGAACTGTAAATAAGTGGAACCACAGCAAACAGCCACACCCGAAATATTAACTTCGAAGAACACACGTGTAAAAATGGTTAGCGAGCTGCGGTTTCACTACGCTCAACGATTTCCTCAAATTACAGCAATTATATTAATGGACGTAGGTGAAAGAAGATCGGATGGCAGGTAGCTATCTCTAGAGCGCGCGAAGAATTAATTAGAATTGCTGCCACCCGATAAGTTCTAAATGACTTTCATTAAAGTTAATGAATTACAGAGCCAGGCTCAAAATTCCGATAAAAGGCCGAGTTCGCTAGAAACCTGATTAACGAGTAATGAGATCTCCTCTTGTTTCCAGTAATAGGAGAACAATGTAAGCCATTACAAAATACGTTCGCGGTGTGGGTTGCGAGTAGTCCAGTGTCAGCATAGAGATTAAGAAAATAGACGGTAACTTAATACAAGAGAACACAAAGTAGCAATATTCGAAGTTAAATACACAATATCCAGCCCAAAGAACATAACCGAGTCTGCAACGTACAGCTCCTTACTCTTCATGTTGACGAGGGGACCGCGCTTACTCGTCATCACAGATTTCCTCTACATTTATGGCATATACAGGGCTTGGCCTAAAATTAAGATGATGGAAGTGAGAGCTCGAGTTAGTCAAGCTTTTTTTAAAAAAATACCTCTCCCGACTCGCACCAAAAATGCTATGAAACTTATTTTAGCGTAGTTTCCAGGCAGTGATTGGCCCTGCGGAAAGAGTACGGAACGATAATCCCTTGCAAAAAAATGGCTCTGAGCACTATGGGACTTCTTTGGTCATCAGTCCCCTAGAACTTAGAACTACTTAAACCTAACTATCCTAGGACATCACACACATCCATGCCCGAGGCAAGATTCGAACCTGCGACCGTAGCGGTCGCGCGGTTCCAGACTGTAGCGCCTAGAACCGCTTTGCCACTACGGCCGGCAATCCTTGCAGAAATATCTTTTTGATTTCACTGTTTACGTTACTCACACTGCAACTAAACCGAAATAATGCTCAACTTACCATGTTTATTAATATTTTCATGAAAGGCCTGTAAAGGAAAGGCAATGGAAAATTTGGGATTACAAATAAATTGTAAGGCCCACACGAGAACTTCGTATATGAAATTAAATACTGTTATTTTCCAGTTCATGATTTAAACTTGCCCGGGTTATATCTACTGCCAGGCCAATGGGGCTATTTTAACTGCACCGTGAACCTAATGTTTGCATGCAGCTGCCGAGGACTGATCGAAGGTCAAAAAGAAACAAGCAGAATGAGCAGTTCTATACGCTTTAATTATAATCCCTTCTTGGAAAGTTATTTACAGAGATCTCGCTGGCGCTTTATGTACAATAATTTCCTATAAATTCATTTGCAATGGCAAATTTTTCTTTGCCTTTCCTTTTCAAGCCTTTTAATAAATGCAATATACTGAGCATTATTTGGCTTGCTTACAGTGAAAGAAACGTAAAAATTGAAAATAATGTTTCCGCACATGAACTCGAGCCCATGATCCTAGGATTACCGTTCTGTACTCTTTTCGCCTTGAAACTACGCTAAGATACACTGGGCAGTCACATTAATGTGACCACCTGCCACGAGCCTGAAAAACCACCCTCTGCAGCGCGGACTTCAAAATGGTTCAAATGGCTCTGAGCACTATGGGACTCAACTGCTGTGGTCATTAGTCCCCTAGAAGTTAGAACTACTTAAACCTAACTAACCTAAGGACATCACACACATCCATGCCTGAGGGAGGATTCGAACCTGCGACCGCAGCGGTCGCCCGGTTCCAGACCGCAGCGCCTAGAACCGCATGGCCACTCCGGCCGGCAGCGCGGACTTCTGCGAAACGCACAGGAAGTGTCAGTGAGGTTCAGGAAGGTACCGACAGCGATTTGGAGCAATTTCGAATGCAGTCTCTTGGCCAGCTGCGCTAGGTTTCTCGGCTGAGGAACCATTGCGAAAACAGCCCGATCGAGGTGCTCCGAGAGATTCTCCACTGTATTGAAATACGGGGAGTCTGGTGGCCAGCGTAGTACAGTATACTGTCCTCGTGCTCTTCGAACCCTGCCGTGCACTGCGATCTGTGTGACACGTTGCATTGTCCTGCTGGTAGATGCCAAAGTGCCAAGGAAAAACAAACCGCATGTAGTGAAGGAACATGGTCCCAAGGATAACTGCATACTTGGGGTAATCTCTGCTGTTCCTGGTCTATATAAATGACCTGGGTGACAATCTGAGCAGTCCTCTTAGGTAGTTCGAAGATGATGCTGTAATTTACCGTCTAGTAAGGTCATCCGAAGACCAGTATCAGTTGCAAAGCGATTTAGAAAAGATTGCTGCATGGTGTGGCAGGTGGCATTTGACGCCAAATAACGAAAAGAGTGAGGTGATCCACATGAGTTCCAAAAGAAATGCGTTGGAATTAGAGTACTCGATAAATAGTACAATTCTCAAAGCTGTCAATTCAACTAAGTACCTGGGTGTTAAAATTACGAACAACTTCAGTTGGAAAGACCACATAGATAATATTGTGGGGAAGGCGAGCCAAATGTTGCGTTTATTGGCAGGACACTTAGAAGATGCAACAATTCCACTAAAGAGACAGCTTACACTACACTCGTTCGTCTTCTGTTAGAATATTGCTGAGTGGTGTGGGATCCTTACCAGGTGGGATTGACCGAGGACATCGAAAGGGTGCAAAAAAGGGCAGCTCGTTTTGTATTATCACGTAATAGGGGAGAGAGTGTGACAGATATGATACGCGAGTTGGGATGGAAGTCATTAAAGCAAAGACTTTTTCGTCGCGGCGAGATCTATTTACGAAATTTCAGTCACCAACTTTCTCTTCCGAATGCGAAAATATTTTGTTGAGCCCAACCTACATAGGTAGGAATGATCATCAAAATAAAATAAGAGAAATCAGAGTTCGAACAGAAAGGTTTAGGTGTTCGTTTTTCCCGCTCGCTGTTCGGGAGTGGAATGGTAGAGAGATAGTATGATTGTGGTTCGATGAACCCTCTGCCAAGCACTTAAATGTGAATTGCAGAGTAGTCATGTAGAAGTAGATGTACTGTGCCTTCTAGAGCAACGAGATCTGCCAGGGAATGCCACAAAAACATTCCCCTAGACCAAAAGCCCTCTCTTCCGGTCTGGACCCCCCTTCCGATGGTAGTTGCAGCGTTTTTGCTTTCGAGCGCTTCACGCCGATTGAGCATAAAACGTGATTCATCTGAGGCGACTTGTCGCCACTCTGTGGACGTCCAGCTGCGGTACTTGCGTGCACATTCCAGCCGTCGTTGAACAGTGGTCAGCATGGGTGCATGAAGCAGACGCTTGCGGCGGAAGCCAATACCCAGCATCGTTCACTGAACGGTCGTTGGGGAGAGACTGTCGGTAGCCCCTTAGTTCATCTGGGCGGTCTGTTGCTTACGAGTTGCACGTCTATTTGCCCGTACACATCTTCGCAGTTGTCGTCCATCACTGTGGATGCCAAAACAGCGCTATCCAAACCAGCTGTGGTCCACTCCGAATCACAGCGTACGTTAACCATACGGGCACGCAAACAGATTACAAACTTAGCCCTTTTGGTAGTGCTTCCATCTTTGGCCCGCAAGTTAATAATCATGCCCTTGTGAGTCAGATAATTCGCTCCGTTTCGGCATTACGATGACTGCACTGTTTCCCGCGTCTTCCAAAACACGCTTTACATACCCTCCACCGCTAGTGCTGTCATCTACCGTCTGCGGACAGTTATACCAAGTTGACGTAAAACATAGACGTTGTTCTCATTAATGAGACTGGAACGTGTATTTCAAGCAGTCAAATGCGTTCACAGTCGCCAACGAAAACACTATTCACTTGACGCTTGACACACCCATGTTCACTGCTGTGGAACTGGTGTGCATGTTCCAAAAAGCGAGTTTCAAGATTAGATGTATTTTTCGCAAGTTGCTTACTTTTATTGATATTACTCATTAGCTAACTTTTTACAGTAGCTACACAACGACAGAAGACCCATCTGCCAGAGTATTCCATCTTTCTTCTTTTTCCTTGCCTTTATCCCCCATCTTCACGGGGTCGTCATGTTAATTTTCGAATGTGACTATGTTAGTGGTACGAGGCGACCTCCTGTCGCCACCCTCCACCTCCCCTGGGACTGAATTTGTGCATCCCCTTCTCTCTGCGTCAAGTGTTATCACCAGTGAAAGTCTGCGAACGTTTTTAAAATGTTTGGGTAACGTATAGCTAAGGCAGGGGGGAGTGTAACAAACCGAGATTCACGTAGTCGGATGTGGGGAGCCGCCTAAAAACCACATCCAGGCTGGCCAGCGCAGCTGCCGTCGTCGTCAACCCACAGGGCGTATTCGAGCCTGGGCCGGCGCGCCAACCCGAATCCCGGAAGTGGCGTGTTTAGCCTTCGGCTCACGAGACGAGGCAGCGAACGTTGACGTGCTCGCAAGCGGGCATCCCAAGTCGCGAGACACAGCACACACCACGAGCTGGTTAATGTGATTCTGCGGTCTCAGCGGCACCTGTTTGCTTGATTGGCCCACAACCAGTACAGTTAGTCCACAAAAGTGAACGCGCGTGGAACTCCTATGTTAACTCTATTAAAACGCACATTTCTTTTCTTGGTCATATGCTAATCGTGTTGTTCTGTCTGTGGTATAATAAAATAAAAACTGTAATAAACGTTTAATAAGACAAAAATAAAAGACATGTACACTCAGGAAGGATATCTAACTTATAAAAGTTCATCAAATCTAATGAACTTACTCCTGACAGAGAGCGCGCTTAAATTTACATAACATCAAATATTACATAAATTATTTCTCTTAATTTTGTAGAAAACTTCCATAACCATTTAGAAAATGCGAACGTGGGAAAAAAAATTGGATATGGCGGGACGTGAACCCCTCTTCCGATTCACCATCGGTTCTGAATAATGGGACCTCAACCAAAGCTTCTATAGGTCGCACATTTTATTTTACAGTCTTCTAAAGACTTTAATCGCCGAAATATTACTGTCATTTAATCATAACAGGAATGACACTTTTCATGAATCTTCAAAGGGTCGTTGCCTCAAAACGGCTTACTCTCAGATAAACCGAAAACAACTGAGTAAGAAAATTCTTTAACCACCACTATGACACTTCCCGTTATTTTATTAGAACAACTAGTATCAATAACGATTCGTTCTCGAGACATTCAGGGTGTTGGTGCTTATAAACAGTATGTATTCATAGGATGTAACGTATAGCATAAAACCAACGATATGGACTTGTCCTGAAGACGACAAATCGAGCACCGCATCTTACTTTCATCTTGTGACGCAGGCAGCTTTCTTGCTTCCCACTGGTTATACTTCACGTGCCACACTGCCTACATATCGCAGAACTTATTTTGTATTTCACGTGACGAAATGGCTCCTCAACGAGAAGTACACTCATCAAAAACGTTTTGCATCACCTCGGTTCCGAGAGTTCGTGAACCTGTACAGAAAATTGGAATAGAGATCAACCTAAAAATCATTTCCGCCCTTTTTTTTTGCACATGACAACCACACATTACATGTTGTATCACCATACAGCGAGACCTTCAGAGGTGGTGGTCCAGACTGCTGTACACACCGGTACCTCTGAAACCCAGTAGCACATCCTCTTGCATTGATGCATGCCTGTACTCGTCGTGGCATACTATCCACAGTTTCAACACAGCACTGTTGGTCCAGATTGTCCTACTCCTCAACGGCGATTCGCCGTAGATCCCTCAGAGTGGTTCGTGGGTCACGTCGTATACAAACAGTCCTTTTCAATCTATCCCAGGCATGTTCGAGAGGATTCATGTCTGGAGAACATACTGGCCACTCTAGTCGTGCGATGTAGTTATCCTGAAGGAAGTCATCACAAGATGTGCACGATGGGGGCGCGAATTGTCGTCCATGAAGACGAATGCCTCGCCAATATGCTGCCGATATGGTTGCACTGTCGATCAGAGGATTCCATTCAAGTATCGTACAGCCGTTACGACGCCTTCCGGGGCCACCAGCGGCGTACGTTGGCCACACACAATGCCGCTACAAAACAGTATGGAACCTCCACCTTGCTGCACCCGCTGGACAGTGTGCCTAAGGCGTTCAGCCTGACCGGGTTGCCTCCAAACACGTCTCCGACGATTGTCTGGTTCAAGACATATGCAACACTCATCGGTGAAGATAACAGTATGCCAATCCTGAGCGGTCCATTCAACATGTTCTTGGGTCCATTGCACGAGAAGCATTGTTCAACATGGAGGCGTTACTGTCAGTGTTCCTCAGAGCCATATTCCGTAGGTAGCGGTCAATCACTGCAGTAGTAGTCCTTGGGCGGCCTCAGTGAGGCATGTCATCGACATCTCCTGTCTCTCCATATCTCCATGTCCGAACAACATTGCTTTTGTTCACTCCGGGACGGCTGGACACTTCGCTTGTAAAGAGCCTTCCTGGCACAAAGTAACAATGCGGACGCGATCGAACCACGGTATTGGCCGTCTAGGCATGGCTGAACTACAGACAACACGAGCCGTGTACCTCCTTCCTGGTGGAATGAATGGAACTAATCGGCTGTCTGACTTCGTCCGTCTAATAGGCGCTGCTCATGCATGGTTGTTTACATCTTTGGGCGGGTTTAGTGACATCTCTGAACAGTCAAAGGGACTGTTTCTGTGATACAATATCCACAGTCAATGTCTATCTTCAGGAGTTATGGGAACCGGGTTGATGCAAAACGTTTTTAGATATGTGTAACAGGAAGTAAGGTCACACACACACACACACACACACACACACACACACACACACACACACACACACACACACACACACCCGTTGAGCTCCCGCCAACGTTAGCTAAGTCGTCCCATGTGCCGACGACTTCAGCATGCACAGCTATACGCGCGGACCCGCTCCAACGTTTCAATGGCACAGCAATGCAGTATAGTAAGTCTGTTCCTATTCAGCAGCTATAAAAGTTAAGAAATTACGTCAGAAAATTTGTTACATTATCTGTTACAATTTACAAACCGCACTTCCATATATTAATAGTTCTGGATATACAGGGTAGTCGATAATTCCCGTTACAGACTTCTAGGACTTGCAGAGGGGAGTGAGTACATCGTATTTTGAATAGGAACCCATGTCCGGAAACGTCATCCAACGAGACTACAGAGCGTCAAAGTTATAGGCGCGGGCGTCTGTAAACGTACGTATACATGGGGTGATTCCGTGATGTTACAGACTTTCTAGGATGATGGAGAACGATACATGAATTAATTTGAAATAAGGATCCCTGTACCGGAAACGAACGAGTCTAAAGTTAGAAACGAAAACCGTTCTGACAGTTGAATACATGTACCGCTTCTAGTGTTGCGAAGAGTATAGGGTTGGTAACTTTCAGTGATGTTAGTGTGGACAAAAACGAAAAAAAAAAAAATGTCCAATGAACGTGGGCTCTGAAGTGCGTACCTTAACAGCTATGAACACTTGCTCAGTAGAGATGTACTTCACATAAGCGAAGGTGAACGAATGGTCATAGCCCCTAAGGTATGCAACCTGTATTTTAAGAGGCAACTGTCTTAGGTGTCCACCTTGTATAAGCGTATATATCGCATGCCCGTAACCCGTTTCTTTTTCTTACATCCTATACACGGCTTGAACGAACTCTTAATTTGCATTAACAATTTCGAACAGATATCTTCTGGTCATGTCTTTCCTGTAGGATTTATTTTTTCTCAACTGCGACAATGAATGTTCTTTGTCAACAGAATTGTTTAACTAACTGATATGAACCACTGTCAAATACAATAATACATCCATCCGATATTCTGAATAAGTCAACCATTTAATGGAATTCGTGCCGCGCATCGCATCGGCTTTGCGTAGCAGAATACTAAATTCTTTGTTTCCTTCTTAAAAGAATTTCTGAACACTGCAAGATAACTGTGTTCTCGGCTGTGTCATGAACCGGAATGCTGGATTTCGCGGGTTCGAGTCCTGATCCACCACACTGCTTTAATTTGCAAAGATATTTCATAACGACGCATACTCAACAGTAGAGTTTAATACTCATTCTGCATTACAGATTTCTAATCTAACGTACTATATGCGGCTATTTCTTCAGAGTTTATTTATCCCTGAACTAAAGAGAACGGAGAGCAATTCTGCATTGCAGGCCACCAATAGCTCTAAAGATTACACCAACCGCTCGCTGGAAATGTTACGATCCGCCCACTAGCCGGTCCCTGACAGCTCGCGCGGATAGTTTCACCAGTTGCCGCCGCCGCCGATACACTGCCTGGCTAAAACAGGGAGGCAGCCGGAAGGAATAGTCAGATGCCTGCACACACCACCGCCAGGTATGTACGTGTTTACAGTAGCTATTCTCTGTGACAAGTGGAAAAGCTACCATACAGCATTAGTGTTGTGTGGTATAGTGCATCAGGGGCATGAACAGCGTCAGATGTTGAGTATCACTGAAGTACACAGAGATTCCATGCAGCCATGGCAGACAGTGTTATCACAGCACCTGACACTCTGAATAAGTCTCGTTGTGGGTCCCCATTTGGTCGGCTGGTTGAACTGTGCTATGTCCACGTCTGTGGAGCATTCGAATGTGACAGTGGCCCGACGTTTAACAGCACGAAAACGTGAGGACAGGCGTCCTAGTCACCAGGACTCCGGTCGACCGCATCTGACCACCATAAGAGAGCACTGCCGTACTGTGCGCCACGCACATGGTAATCGTATCAGATCCGCATCTGCCATTCGAAAACAAGTAATGGATTCCCGGCAACGTTCTGTACAATCACGCGAAGTATGTCAGAGACTAACAGCCGCAGGACTAGGAAATTATCGCCCCATGCGCAGGTTGCTGTTAACACCAGAACATACACAGCAGCTTTGGAGTGGTGCTGTGATCGGGAAGTATCGACTGCAATTGAATGGCGTCGCATTGCATTCAACGATGAATTGCGGTTTTGCATTGCACCGGATGGCCATATTTGGCAAGAGAAGTCCCACTCTTGCAATGTTTTTGAGAGCGAGGTACGCACAACAGTGTTACTCCCGGCGTCATTCTGTGGGTAGCCACAGGGTATGAATTTGGGGTACGGCTGCTAGCGACTGAGGGAACTCTGACAGCACAAAGATAATTCCCGGATACTGTATGCCAAGGACGGCCAAGGATTCGGTACGCAACCAAGTATCTGGCTCACATGCCGTAGCTCCCTTGCAGGGATCACTCTTCCCCTATTACCACGCCACGCTATCTAAGTGTAACTTGGGAGAAGGGGGCTGAAACTGCGAATGTGCTGTATTTAACTGACAATGCAGTCACACTGAATGCAACTTGGTTTCATATTTCTAAAGAACATAGATCACAAGTTCAGTATTATGTAATTAATTCTAGCGTGATGAAGACATAATTTGTATCTGGTACAAAGCATTGGCGTACAGACAAACACAGACAATTTCACAGACTTTTGCACTCTGGTTGCCCTGTAATTGCGAATTATTTAGTTTCGAAATTGAAAGAAGCCTTTCACTTAGACCTGCTTCAAAATGGTTCAAATGGCTCTGAGCACTATGGGACTTAACATCTTAGGTCATCAGTCTCCTAGAACTTAGAACTACTTAAACCTAACTAACCTAAGGACATCACACAACACCCAGTCATCACGAGGCAGAGAAAATCCCTGGCCCCGCCGGGAATCGAACCCAGGAACCCGGGCGTGGGAAGCGAGAACGCTACCGCACGACCACGAGATGGGGGCTTACACCTGTTTAGCGAAATGTTTTGTCAAGTTCGCAACCTCACTGTGGAGGTGTGAAAACTCTTCCAGAGGAAAACATCATAGACCACCTGCACACACTTATTGTAAAAGAAAGTGTCTTTTAAATGGGAATTACACTGCACATCAATCAGTTCCATCTGTTCACGCACAGCAAACGCTCTCGAAAACATATGTACAATTGACAGTGTCCTCTAAATGATTAGAAACCTATCCTTGAGCTTAGTGAAGTGGATTTTTTTTGTTTGTTTGAATCTGCCACTTCAACAATCATATTTTCGTTTAAATACATCCCCATAAAATCAGAAATAAGTTGTTTCTCGTCTTGCTATGTCTTACTGTCCGCCCCGATAGCTGAGTGCTCAGCGCGGCAGAATGCTGTGCAAAGGCGCCCGGGTTCGATTCCCGGCTGGGTTGGAGATTGGATTGGATTGTTTGGGGGAAGAGACCAAACAGCGAGGTCATCGGTCTCATCGGATTAGGGAGGAAGTCGGCCGTGCCCTTTCAAAGGAACCATCCCAGCATTTGGCTGGAGCGATTTAGGGAAATCACGGAAAACCTAAATCAGGATGGCCGGACGCGGGATTGAACCGTCGTCCTCCCGAATGCGAGTCCAGTGTGGTAACCACTGCGCCACCTCGCTCCGTTTCCAAAACTTGAGCCAGATTTGCAGTCGAAAATCCACGCTAGCTAAGAAACGTGGATCAACGACCACCTTTGTCTGCCGAGACGTGATGCGAACTTTTCAAAAATTAATCACTGACTCCGGTTTTCCCATTAGGCCTCTAGGCCAGTACTATGTACAACAGTCCTTAGCAGGTACGCTGCTGCACTTATTGGAAGACATGCCATAGGACATAAGGCAACAAATGTGGCGGTTGACCCGCCCTTTCCGCACAGATAATCACATACATTCTTACCGCAATGCTTGGAAATCGTTGGACCGGTCTTTGGGAAACACGAAATGGTCTACACCCTTGACGGACGAACAGCTCTGGAGAATTAAACAAGATGTTTACAAGGAAATACCGATGTCTCCCGAAAACATGAAATGAAGACGGAAGATCCGCGATTCTTTTATTTATTTGTTGTCATTTAGGACGTGCCCACTGAGGCATCTCAAGAGTAGAATGTCAGTTATGACGACACGAACATTATGACACCACAACACCCAGTCCCCGAGCGGAGGAACTCTCCAACCCGGCCGAGACTCGAATCCGGGTCTCTTAGCACGACAATCCACCGCAACGAACGCGCAGCTACCGATGCGGGCGAGATCAGTGATTAACGTCCCGTCGACAACGAGGTCACTAGAGAAGGAATACAAGCTCAGATTACGTAAGGATGAGGAAGGGCATCGGCCGCACCCTTTCGAGGGAACCATCCCAGCATTTGTCTTAAGCGATTTCGGGAAATCACGGGAAAACCTGAATCTGAATAATCGGACACACATACGAACCATCGCCCTACAGACAGGAGTCCCGTGTGCGCCAGCTCGCCCGCTAAGACGTGAGAAGGCCGAGACCTTTGGCCAGTGTAATAAACCCAGAAGAAATTCAACTTGTAGTGTTGTTTGTCCAGAACCACTTTGTAGCATGTATCCATGTTCGAAGCCAACTTCTTAAACATTCGTTCCGCTCTCTCTCTCTCTCTCTCTCTCTCTCTCTCTCTCTCTCTCTCTCTCTCTCTCTCTGTGTGTGTGTGTGTGTGTGTGTGTGTGTGTGTGTTTTACTAGCTAACTTGTGCCTTTTCTATGTTTGCAGACCCGCGGGTGTCGGACTGGTGGATGATGGACAGGCCGTGGCCCCTGCTGGCGCTGCTCAGTTGCTACCTGTACTTCAGCGTGGTCTGGGGGCCGCGATACATGAGCTCGCGAAAGCCCTTCGACCTGAAGCCCGTGATTGTCGCCTACAACTGTTTCCAAATCGTCGCATCGTTCCTAATTTTCATTTCGGTAAGAAGCGTCTAAATGCTGAACCTAAAAACAACACAGTAACTTTAACAACATTGTATTTGTGTTGCCTGTCATGGTGTCATGTTTGCATAAATGAAGCGCACCTCATAAACCAAAGAACAGTCAAATACACAAAACTAGAGAGAATTGGATCGGAACAAACTATTGTAACCCCAACACAAAATATGGAATGACGAATTGATTCTGTAGGTCTTACTTAATAGTTCCGACTCTGTGGCCCTACTAACAGTTGGGCATGAAATGCACTACATGCAGCATGAAGAAAGACTGCTTGTAGGCAAGAAGTGGATGAGCCAGCTAGAACATTACGACCACCGCCCATCGCGAGTATGAATGCCATGATGCGGTAAGGAAAGAGTATACGCGAAGCAGAAACGATTGCAGAATCATTCTAACGACGATACGTTCCGCAAATGGGGAAATCCACTGACAAAAAAATCAAATGGCTCTAAGCACTATGGGACTTAACATCCGAGGTCATCAATCCCCTAGAACTACTTAAACCTAATTAACCTAAGGACATCACACACATCCATGCCCGAGGCAGGATTCGAACCTGCGACCGTAGCGGTCGCGCGGTTCCAGACTGCAGCGCCTAGAACCGCTCGGCCATCCCGGCCGGCAAACCACTGACATAAGCGACTTCGCCGAAGAGCAGATATTATGACCCGGTGCCTAAAAACTAGCATTTCGAAAACGGTGCACTGGTCGGCTGTTCGCCTTTTACTGTCATTATGAACTAGGTCAGTGGCTGAATAATATTGAAAACACAAAGATATTGGGCGTCCACACCTCATCACAGAATGTGAGGTCGGAGGCTTGTCTGCTCTAGAAAACAGGATGGGCGGCGATTTGTGGTAGATGTGACAACAATACAATGTTGGCACAGGCACCAATGTTTCGGAGCACACCATTTAGTGTACAGTATTAAACATGGGGCTTCGCAGCAGACAACGCCTGTGTGTTCCCAAGCTGACCCAACGACGTTGTTGATCATGTATGGAGGGAGTGGGCACTGCATCTTTCAGAGTGGACCGTGGATCTATAGAAACTTGTCGTCCGGTCGGATGAAGCAAGTTTATGTTACAAGAGGTCAATAGGCATGTTCAGATTAGCTGTCATCCAGGCGAACAGCTACTCAAAATGTGCACCACACTACAGACATATATTTGGGGGGAGAGGAGCAGAGCAACACTATGCTACAGCAGACATTCGTCTGGTCTTCCAGGAGACCTATGGTAGTAATCGCAGGCGCCATTGCAGCTCCAACTACATGAACATTACTGCGGATGACCTCCATCCAGTCATGCTTGATGCCTTCCCCAAAGGCGATGGTAGCTTCCAGCAGCTTAAGCGCCCTTGAGCATTGGGGCAAGGAGGGCAACACCCCACTCTCAATTGTTGCCAGATGTAGCCAAGATGGCGGAGATGACGTCATCCAAGACGGGGGCGATGACGGGGAGGTTGAATTTTGGCAGGAAGATTGGTAAATTGGGCTACCTCCACTAACCTACCCCCCACCCCCAGGAAACGGCGGGAAGTTCAAATCCCATCAGGATAATGCAACACACCTTAGAAAAACGGCGGGAAACAAAGGGCAGTTGGGCTACCTCCACTAACCGGGTCATACGACCGCCGCCTAATCCTAGGAACTGGCAGGACATTTGAATTCTGGTGGTATCCTTACTACCCTAAGAAAATGGGGAAAGAAAGGACACTTGGGCTACCTCCACTAACATAAGTCACCTGACCGCCACCTTTTCCTAGGGATTGGCAGGGATACGATACGTCCTGTGCTGGACATAAGTCTTTATTATTTTGCATGCACTGTTTTATTTAAGCAATTATAGGCACTGCCACCATCCAGTGTCGTTACCAAGGGGTCCGGACTCCAACTGACCTAGTACACAGTACCACTGCCAGAGGGTGCGCTCTTATCCATGACGTAATCCAAGATGGCCGCCATGATGTCAGCTAATGGTGCAAGTACCATTTCGGCAGAAAATTTGAGTTCGAGTAGTTGTAAAATGAAAAAACATGATGTACTGAAATGGAATGAAATGACTTATCAGTTAATTCTTAAGTCCTCAGTGCAAGGACAATAAAAAGCTCCGTTAACATCACTAGTTTCTCTTCCTCTCTGAAGGCCTCATTACCCAATTGAAGATCTATAACGCTAAGTAAAGCTCAGTTAAGGATGTAAACGCTCTGGTAACGTCTGAAGCATCCACAATGTAAAGTGGCTGGCTGATGCATTTGGAGCTATACGTACAAGCACAGAGGACGTCTGTCCGGCATATCTGAGTTTAACGCCACGCCTCCTGCGGTGTCTACACACTGCAACGGACGCAGCAGCTGTCTGCGCTGCTATCAAACACCGGTACGGTGCTCAGATGTCTTCGACCTTCAACAAGGAATAAGTATCGATCCTCGCTTCGCTGCACCACGGACCATTCACACGCGGAGCGACACGGAAAGCTCCGCTGCTGCTTTAGACGAGTCACTGGGTTCCCTCAGCAGCCTAGGTTCATTTTCATACTGGTCAACGACAAATTATCGAGGTACTAAATTGTCTATACAGCGAAACAGACGACACTGTCACAGACGCGCATTGGACAGAAACGCGCGTGCACCTGTGCTGTCTTTCACATATATTTAATTGAAGCAAGTAAGCGAACAAAGATCACAGTTTCAGTCATTTTGACACTGAAATCGTTATACAGGCAGCACTAGATCAGCTTGACAAAGGAGGGGGGCGAGAGGGAGAGGGGGAGGAGTCCGTGATGAAGGAACCGTCCAGGCATTAAATGCAAGCTATTTACGATATTATTATTTCCTCCTACTCACACTAATCATAATACCTTGTACATACACTTGTACCGGAAACAGTGTGTTCTGCGGCGTATGATACATACTGCAAATAATAATAGGGTAATTTTCGTAATGGTAATGTGAAAAAAACAGAATGGGATAATATTTTGTTGACCGTATAAATTCCTAATCAGCTTAACTGGAGAATTTTGGATTCAGCACCTCCTGGGTCCGTGTTTACCTTTCATTTAACTGCTGAAGGGGTAGTACCGCACAGCACTAAACGTCGCACGATCTCTACACTCGATCCCCGGCAAATTTAACGAAAGACAGAGTTTGACAGACAGTTGCAACAGTACCCAAAGCCGATCCAATTTTCTTCAAATTGGTGTCTGTCGCTCCGGTTTTTTATACTTGAATCTGAATATTCTTTTATTTCGTCTTTTCCATTGATGTACAGTTTCTTTTTGGTAACCATGTTCAATTGCGTGTAATATATACCATTCACTTGAAAATGATTACACTACTGAAAATGTGTACTGGTGAGCAATCGAAATAAAACGATACTCTAATCCAAGTTATGAGAGCCACAGCGGTATATTAGTGCTATTCTCTCTTTCATATATATGCGTCTGCATCCGGTGAGACAAACAAATTGTTAACCAGAGGATACCGCCTCAGAGTGAGACACGAATTCAAACAAATCCTTTTTCAATCTATTTGAAATAAAATATTCTATTCCACTAGAGCACAGTTTCGACCGTTCGGTCATTTTCAAGTACACGTTAACACTTGCTCATATGCACAGCAGTAACACGTCGTACATATCGCTGCAAAGAATGACACACGACATAATACTTCCAAAAAAGCGGCATTCCAAGTCGCCCTAATCCAGACCAAAAAGCATAGATCCAAGTAACCGTACATTCAAGTATGCCAAGAATGCCAACGAAGTACAACTACAGCAAAACTTCAATGGATGCGTTCTTGCGTCACACTTTATTGACCAGCATGTGAAGCATCGTAATCATCTTCCGTGACAGATTCCAGCTTCTTTTACAACACGTTGCAATTGCGAATCGTAAATGGGAGAGACGAACTGCATCAGAAGCAATAGTTTCTTTTAAAAGCACAGTCTTTAAAAAGCAAAGCTACAGTTTTTGTTCTATTTCATCTTTTGTAATTGCTCAAGGATAAGAGCATCGTTCAATTATGTTTGTATGAATAGCAGAATTTTCAACCTCGCAACAGTCAGAGAGAATTTTTATATCTGGCAAAGGAAACGGATGTTTAAAACTTCCATTAATATGATTCCTACTGAAAGACTGGAATTCAATACAAAAGTTCATGTTCGAAGTTGCAGAAACTTCACGTCCATATCCTGAAACAATTGTTCATCCCGGAGAATCACTCTATGGACTCACTGTGACTTCTGTTGCTCTGTAGGTGGGAAAATCTTGTCGATTCGTGGCTCTTGTGTTGCTGAAGTCTTTATTCCTTTGGTGTACGGCACACGATAGCTTCGCTATCGATATCAAAGAAAAGAAGTATATGTTTATTGGAAGTACTCTTAGAATACAGGAAGTACCAGAAAAGAAAAACCCGCTGCTTTACCGTCTAGTGAATGAACCAGATACAAAATTTCACAGTATCGCTACGAAACTGTTTAGGATATTGTAAATGAAACTGGAACAACGCTACAAATATCGGCATTCGAATTTTAGTGAAACTGTAAAATAAAAAAAAAGAAGTTCCTAAAAGTCAGTGCGTTTTAACGTTTGAGACTGCCATTAACACTGAAAACTAACGTTGCAATTTAAGAGAAAAATTAAGTTTATGGAATAGAAACTAGAGCGCTACCTCTTAGTTTGCCTTTAGGTAAGTAAATCGACGAGACCTGGTCCTTCATGCTCGCTTGAGATAATCAGCGTTTGACAGCTAGAGTTCTCTTGTTCTTCAACGTAGTGTACTTTGAGACAGCTACATTTATTCCCGGCAGATGTTTGTGTTTTCTAGACGTCAGCGAACCTGCACAGAACGATACGGCCCTGAAATTATTATGGCCGAGGTTATATCGTGCATTGCCAGGCGAGTCCGCAGTCACGCTACTACTGCATAATTCGACAAGGAAATAGTTCCCCTGCCCTTCGCTCGATACTGCTGCCGTATGAACTGATTGCAGTTTCCCTGCAGTCGTCTAAACACTCATCAGAGGGCGTAAAAAAAAAGAAACAGAGCGAATTTGGCGTAGTAGATCGGTACTCATCTTGTAACCAAACATACAGAACTTCATTGGCTGCTGGATAAAAATTATAGAATGGGATATATCAATGAAAGACTGAACAATAATTCAGTTATTGGAAGTGCGGGAGTAGCGTTGCAAATTTAAACGGGGAGGGAATAAAGCCAGAGGATTCATATATTTTTAACAGTGTAACGACGGAGAAGGTCCAATCACACGACCATAGTCATTTGTTAAGAGACCACTGGCTCTATTTCAGTAAGGACAGACAACTTAATCTGCTCCTACCTTGGTGACGTGTTGGTAACAATGTTTAGATGACCAGACTTGGGGAGTCCACGCCCGGAAACCTCGATCACGATGGGAGAACCGTAACATTGCCCGCGCTGTTCTCTTGGTAAGTGAAGTCACATTTCATCGTTTATCAACTTCCTCGGATCACGGTTGTTAACTACAGATTTAGTAGGTTGAGGATACATGAGAGAAAAGACGCGAGAGCATTAGTAATTCTATTTCCTGGCGGGTTAATGGTGGATTCCATTTAAAAAGCGAGCTACGTCTGCGAAGCATCACTTGCTTGTTGGCTTGTTCTGGTTAACTTGGACTGCCACTGACACTGTCACCGAGAAGTCTGATTCAGCTCGTGCTGAAATTACTACAGCGATGTTTGTGTAAGAGACACTCAAAGTGAGACATATAGGAAAAAAGTAGGGAAACTATTTATTAGTTCAAAAGTAATCGCCGTAACTGTTAATGCAACTATCCCACTGTAAGGAAAGACTAAGTGCCTTCATGGAAATTGTTTGCGGTTGCACGGTGAACCATGATGGTACACGTAAGTGCACCTCTTCGTCCGAAGCAAATCAACGGCCACGAATGTCTTCTTTCGGGGTTCAAAAAGTACGGAAATCCCGTTCGGGATAGATAGGGACTGTATGAGGGCTGCATCGTGGTTCTCCATCCAAATTTTCGCAGTATAGACGAAGAACAGGAACGCCAGCTCCAGGAAAGTCAAGGTG
This sequence comes from Schistocerca gregaria, assembly GCF_023897955.1. Classification (NCBI taxonomy): domain Eukaryota; kingdom Metazoa; phylum Arthropoda; class Insecta; order Orthoptera; family Acrididae; genus Schistocerca; species Schistocerca gregaria. Next base: position 416,282,392 of record NC_064924.1, read on the forward strand.
AACTTTTTCTTTGCCTGAAAGGGCTCGCACCTCATTGACCTGTAGAACACAGCGCCACAATCAACACACAATGAAACAAGGTCACTTTGCACAAATTGAAGCGCGCTATTAAGTCTAAACGTTGACGGACGGCAGAACTCTGTTGCAGAATAATGCCCGCCCGCAAATTGACAAGTTTGTTTCGACAACTGTGTGGAACTTTCGCTGGGAAGCTCTTACACATACTCCGTGCAGTCCCGATCTCTCCCCATGGGGTTTACATATTTTTGGAGTCCCGAAGAAAGACATTCGAGGTCCCTGACTTGCTTCGGACGAAGATGTACATCTCTGGCTACTACATCGTTCCGTAGACAACCGGAAACACTTTTCCATGAAGGTACTGACCGTCTTGTTTCGCAGCGGGATAAATGTATTAAAACTTATGGCGATTACTTTTGAAATTATAAACAGTATGCTTTCCATCTGTCAGGTTTATATTTGTTCGCTTTTTCACAGATACGTACTACTTGCGCAAAACCAGACGTTTCACTCTAAGTCAATCCTACTCACAGCACTCCATACCATTAAATTCACCCAAAGGCACCGTTTCTTACGCGGACGTCTCTAATTTCGATGTGTCTAGCGATTACTCTTCAGTATATCGGCACTGTCGTGAGTTGATGCCTTGAGACGACTCGTTTTGATTAAGGTCTTATGGCTGTAATTATGCGGAGGTGCATCGTCAGAATGTTTTACAGGCAACTCAGTCCTATTCCGTAACGTCCTAGTTAACAACGTCGGGCATACAAGTTTCGTGTTGCCGTTGTACATCGCTGCCCCCGGCGTGTCGTGTTACGCGTCTTGCATGGAGTACAACTGCGGCTCTCAGCGTGTCTGCATATTGAGGTCTAAATTGACGTGAAATGTTGTGGATTCTGGCAGACATTACACTAATTTACTTCGGGCCCAGATTCTTGAGTAAGTGCCTTGCAGATCAATGTGATCTAACAAAACCGACATTCGTTACCCACATATTTTCATGCTACATGCCCACACTCGCCTCTTTTGTTATCAATATGATTGAGATAGGTTCCTCTGTGGAGTCAGTACACGAATACTCTTCGTCGTCAAACCCTTTCAAGATAGAATCTCAGATACCAACAAACCTGTTCTCAATTGCTAGAGAGATTATTTGGCGTGTTAGCTTGATGCACAGCTTTAGCGTTTATGTACACATACATACGGTAACTTTTCAGTGTGAATTAAAATTCAAAAAGGTAGTGCTAAAAGAACTCATTCTTTCCGCAAACCAATTTCACGGGGCTATGGCTTGTTTTCTGTAGCTCACGACACGGCAAAAGAAAGGAAAACTAATTCATGCGTACAATGATCACATTAAAAAGATTTCATAAAGCTGATTCGTCTGAACGAAGCACGTTTGCAGCTAAGTGCACGAAAATTATGGCTCTTGGACCAAGCGAATGAGTGTAACAAGTTTGGAGACACTGTACTGCATCCGGGCCAGCGGAGCTAGGCCAATGACTTCGAGCAAGGGCTTGATTTCCCTTGTAAGTGAGCTTTCCATATCGGCACGTGGTTGGCTGTTCCAGCCACAGGCGGTTTACGAAAGTAGTACCTATAAACTAAAAACTTTGGGTATAATTACTAACTAAACCGTCAGCCGAACGAGAAAATTCAAGTAGAATTTTCGTCACTAAATTGTCTTTACTTCCCAGTAAATTTCGTTTGCAACTGTACTCTGTAGCTACATGGAACTATCATTAATAGAACATGGACAATCGTCCAAACACCAGTACAATTAGGACATTGGGTATGGGGGGGGGGGGGGGGGCTTAGATCGCTGCTGGTGAAGTATTCCACTGCACAGTCTCTTTTTGATTTTATTCAGTTCTACACTGTAACCTGAGAACACACTTTCAAGTAATTCAGCATAACAACTACCCTATCTAACTGACGTATTCCTCTCCGAATCTTTTCTTGGTTATCTTTTGTATTTAGAAAAGCCAACTATAAGGAACCTGTATGAGGAAGGTTTCAGGGACCCATGAAACGAGAATTCGTTTGCGAACAAAATAAAATTATCAACATTCACCTCATTGTTACCCGATACAGGAGACAGGTCTTTAACTAGGTTGCAGTGTCCTTTCTCAAAACAAGAAACAATCGAAATATGTACCGCATATCACACGTAACGCATATAGCAGTCTGATTGGTTCTTGCTCCAGAGAAGGTGGCGAAGTGCATAACGGCAGTGCCCTACAGTTAACTGTGTTAAGAGTCACTTCTGTTCCTCTATCTGACTGGAGCGTTTTCCGCCAAGGCAGAATTAGTTTGTTATTTTGTATATCTGATCACTCATGTTCTCGACTCTTGATTTCTCTAAACAATAAGATAAAAGCATCCACTGGAACAGCCCACAACAGTACATTTTTATCGTTGCGTTCTTCTGACGTTGCTGGGTAATCTTCCTGCCTTAGATTCCCATTTGGCTTGATACCTAGCAGAATGACAACAGCTTTCCTTGGTGTTTTTACGTTTGAAGCTCATGCATGGCACGTTTGACAAGGAGTTCGAATGGCACCAAAGCAGATAAGGGTACCAGGGCAGATGAGATTATTTCGATGGTCGCAACACATTTCTTCCAATGCCTTTAGAGGGCATAAAGCCCCGTCTTCATGCCGCGAAATTCGCTTGGAAGTCGAATCCTAGACAATCTGACAAGACGGCAGAGCAGCGAGCAGTGTCTACTTGCGTTGATGCATCAATGTAAATAACTTAGCAATCAGCGCATGAATTATTTCTCAAACTATTCATCGCATTAAATATGAAGTACTTTGAGCTAATAACTAAGAGGTGAAACCTTGAGAATACCTTTTAGTTTCAACGAAACACAGGACATGAAAACATATTTTCTATTGATACTGAGACTACGGGAAAACTGTTCTGTTCCGTAATTAAGAAGGGTGGGCGGAGAATGTGTAACCTCTCTTGAAGAAAATAACAAAAAAAAAAAAAAAATTCGCCAAAATACGATGGATGACGAAAACATTTTACAGAATCAATTTATATGCCAAATAGTAAAAGTTTAAAAGCTTATGCCAAAAATTTCTACCCTTCTGTTGGCAGTTATGGTACTGGACATTTTACAATTAGTGGGGATGTATAAGAGTGAGAACGCGTTATGGTCACAAATAATGCTATAGACTTGCAAATGCGCGCAGAAGACATTCGTTTCTCTTGCGTTGGTGAATAATAGGTAGTAAAAAATGAGAACAGTTACGTGTAACTTGAGATTTGAAGTAGAAAGGGCACCCGTTTTAAATTGATTAATTACTTCGTAACGAGCTTACAGCGCAGAAGTGAAGTGTCCGGAACTATCAACCGAATCCTTCTTCACAATGTTTTAAATCTAAAATGTAAGTACCAAGAAAATAGGGTCGAACACTTTGAAGACCTAAGAAACGAATTACTATTTGCAACAAAGAATCAGGATATTACACACACAGGAAGTAGTAGTTTTACGTTAACTAATGATGGCATTGCTGCGGGGAACATGTATTACTAAGCTCGAGAGGATAAACCAAGCGTGGGGTTAACGCGAACCACACACTGTCAAGGATAAGATACACTGGAGGGAGGGCGGAAGGGAGGGAGGGAGGGAGGGAGGGAGAGGCAGGTTCTCAAAGATTAGAGGGGTACAGAGTTTTCCACGAGACTTGAAGAAAGGTGGTCAGCAGTACGAAAATGTAAGCACGTCCAACGTATGAGGAACAATGAACTACCGACATCACGCTCTTACGAAATTGTGGCAATTTTCTCAATAACAACGGCTCCCTCTCTCCATGACCTAGACTATTTTCCCTACGCAATACGTATTTTCTCGCATTGAACGGGGTGGCGATGTGATAGACACGCCTGACTCAGGAGACGAGGTGGTTCAAATCACCGACCAGCAACAAAGGTTTTGCTTTTCCGTGGTATCCCCAATTCGCTTAAGGTGAATACTGTGAAGAGTCCTTTGAAGCAATGCAGATATTCTCCTTGATCGCTGTACTTCAAGCTAGCTTTTACAATACTCGGTCTCTTAATTTCCTGGTAGGTGGGGAAAGATAATTGTTTAACGATCCATTGACGGCGGTATCATTAGAGACGCCCTCTCAATTTCTTTTATTTGGAGCCTGTCTTACACAACAGTTGTGCGCTTATTATTCGTAAGTAGAAAAGCTGAGTACCACTGAAAACGCTGGCCTCAGCACTGCAATTTCGATCTACCTTCAGCACCCTTTGCAGTCCATATACCGTCCTGAACACACGACTCAGCAAAACGTCTACCCACAAAAAAAGTTTTGGAACAGCATAAGCAAAGGAAATCAAGCACGGAGATAATATAACAGAATGCTGTAAATGCCAGAAACAACAAAGAATTAATGGGACAAACATTGGAACACGATCCTCATTTTAAAAAGCGGCGCAGCTTCATTTCTAGAATTCGTTTGTAGTGTTCATGTTATGAATTAAGCAAGATAAAGCTATTAAGCTCCAACAGAAAGCTGTTCTACTATGTTGGAAGACTACTATCTTTCATAATGCACTTGTAATATGTAGCTTCTGTACTCTGAACGACTACAGACTAATCACTCAACATCAATTTTACTAGCCCCAATAGTCCAGATCAGGCTGTTCCAGCCGAGCTCCAGAGAGCCGGAGCTCTCACTGCGGCAGCTCGGAGCCCGCGTGGAGGGGGAATGCGAACTCACTCCCTGGCCGTATGCAGCCGCAACTGACACAAATCCGTGTTCAATGACAGCTATGACTAGCCGCGGGAGCCCTGTACCTCTATTGGAGGATACCTTTCTATTCATTGAGAGGGATGGTCGTCCGCAATGTCTTGTATGTCATAAAGTATTTAATTCTGCGAAGAGGTACAATATACAACGACATTATACACGTCTTCACGCAGCGCACTACGATCAGGTAGTAGGCGTTGCACGCACAGAACTGGTAGCCAGGCTTAAGAACGGCATAGCAGGAGACATAAGTTCAGGAACAGTTTCGTAATACGGAGGGTATCAAAACATGCAACATAGTTCGTGTTCCGTAATGCGTTTATAATTTTCAGGTGAATGAGAGCGGAGAAAACACTACTGAATCTGCAATTCGAGCAAGCTACAGGGTCGCTCACATCACTGCGATAAGTGGCAAGCCATTTTTGGTGGGACCACTCGTAAAATTGTGCATGGTAGCAGTTGCAGAATGTTTGTTTCCAATGGAGGTGCAGGCAATTGAAGGGGTTTGCCTGTCGAAACAAACAATGTCTCGTCGAATCCTGGACATGGCAGCGGATTTAGAGACACAGCTCAGGAAAAAGGCGGAGAGCTTTGCTGCATTTTCGCTAGCGCTTGACGAAAGCACCGACATATCGGACTGTGCTCAGCTTGCAGTCTTTCTGCGTGGTGTCGACATGGAGCTGCAAGTAACTGAAGAACTCTTGCATGTGGTACCACTCGATTACACCGCAACAGGACGTGACATTTCTGAAGCTGTTTGTGAATCAGTGGACAATATGAATTTGCCAGGGGATAAGCTCCATTCTGTAGCGACAGACGGTGCACGACAAATGATCGGGCGTCACCAATGTTTTGCTGCTCGTTTGAAAAATAAACTCAGGGACGAATTCGGGCAAGACATTTTGACTCTTCATTGTTTTATTCACCAATAGGCACTGTGTGCTGAAGCAGTAGAGCTAGGTGGCGTAATGAAAGATGTCGTGATGTGTGTGAATTTTGGGCGGAGTCACGGTATGAATCATCGCCAATTCAAAGGATTCCTGAAAGATACGGAAGCGGAGTATGGGGATATACCTCACCACAGTACAGTTCGTTGGCTGAGTCGGGAAAAAGTTCTTGATGCTTTCTTTGCCATTGATGAGGAAATATCCCTTTCTCTCGAAATGAAAGCGGAAGAAATGTGTTGTCTGAAAGATATAAAATGGATATCAGACCTGGCGTTCCTAGCTGATATAACTATGCATCTGAATAATTTAAATCTGTCACTGCAGGGCAGAGGGCAGCTAATCGTTGACATGTACGACCAGATCAAAGCGTTCATGGAAAAGTTACGTTTATTTGAGAGGCAGATGAGTAATGGACATTTAACGTTCTTCAGTCGTCTTGCTTCTTTAAAACTACCTGAAGGTACTACTTTCGGCGATTACCAAGCAAAGTTAAAGCGACTCATCACGTAGTTTGAAACACGATTCCGAGACCTCACTAGTTCGGAAATGGAGCTTAAGGTGTTCAGCATTCCTTTTTCAGTTCCCCCTGATGACTTGCACTGTCACTTCAATTGGAGGTAGCTGATTTACAAAATTCAACTTTGAGAGAGGTACTACAACACGTTGGATTTGTCACGAGGGTATCGTTCATTGCAGCAAAAAAACATTTCCCAAGCTTCACAACAATGCCGCTCAGATCATGTGCATGTTTGGATCTACGTATTGTTGTGAGCAGCTTTTCTCAGCAATGCAAGGAGTAAAAAGGAACGATCGTTTCTTCAGGATGCTACAATGAAGGCAATCCTCCGCATTAACGCTCCGAACACTTTGACGTCTGATATTTCCGATCTTGTAATGAAAAGGTTTCAGTAGTTTTCTTCGAAAATTTGAAGTGCACCACTGTTTATTTCTCAAGGCCTTCATTTGTCATGACAGCTAAAAACTTAGTGCGCAAAATTAGAAGTAAGTTTTCCAATTCTTTGTAATGCCATGTTTAGCTTTTGTAAATGTTGCACAACATCTGTAATAAAAACCGTAACTAAAAACCACTGTGGGTCATAAAGCCGAGGGAAAAATTTTCCCTTTTGTTGTGAAAATGTTTGATTGCATTCATTAATTGGAATGATCTGCCCAGAAATTTGCTACTGATAGCCACCTCAATAACCAATATCAAGAAACATTAGGAAGATCGTATTGCGTAACAATCGGATACTGAACACGCCTGATCTGTCAAAAGCCACATTAGATAAATTGAGGCTAGAGACCCAATCCGCTAGCGAGCCGCGTTGTGGCCACCTCTGCTATAGGACACAAGAACCCTCTCCGCACTCACGATTAGGTCTGGTAAAATTAAGTTACACAACCGGTTTCATTGGTCGCCCACTCACCAGATTAAATAATCCCGTCATGCATCAGATAGGACTCTACAGTTTCTGAACGTGTTACCACTTGCCAAGAGCTGTCAGTTTTGCCATCGTTTATGATTAATATTGTCCCAGAGCTTCAGCCAGAGGTTCAGAGGAAGGCAGTAACTTGTCTTCCCTTCCGTTAAAGAAGTACCTGAAGTAGCGGTATTTCCTAGATATTCCGTGGCAGAGTTTATTAAGTTTGTTTGTAGTTATAAATAGACGAGGATTAGGCTTCTGCGTAACGTCGGTAGCTCCTTCGGAAAGGGGTGGGGGGATGAAGTGGGACGGACATGTTGCATAAGGAAGCTACACGGCTGCAGTCTTGACAGAAAGATCTCGGCAATCGCCCGAAGTGAATGACGGAAGCAAGAAAACAGTAACGGCTGGTTGTAGATTTTTAGCCTGTCCTCCATAATAATCCTAGAACACTAATCATTGAACTGCCTTGCTCGTTTGATTTAGTAGGAGTATTACTTCAAAATAACGTCGTGTACATAAATGTATCAGCAACACTGCAAATAGTATCCGAAATTCAGATATCGTCATATACGTCATATTATGTTCACACACTATGAAGTTCATATTTAAAAAAAAAAAAATGCTGTGAATCTTAAACACTGCTAGTACCGGAATCCGGGTTCACTCCAGACGGTCAGCAGGTCGCCAATAACTTATCAAATAGGTTAACGCTGATAAATGCTTTTGAACATTGCATCGTTCCTTTATTAAACCGTAAAAAGAAACACACAGTGGTTTTGAGAGAGAAATCAACAGCCAGTGGCACTCGTATTGCTTCTGTGTGATGTTTAAAATTCACCATTATAAACGGGGTAACGAAGTAGTCTCCTTTAGCTGACTGTGCAACCCACAGTGTACCTCCAGACCGCCGCGCCTCACGTCTGTGTATCAACGCCGAGACACGCTGATAACACCAGTCTCAAGCGTTTACTTTAGGTGTTTGAGAGCCTTCGATAAAAAATGCGCCACCTAAGGAGATCGTCGTCTGGTAAAAGCGAGCTACCAGAATCTCTTGCGTTCGGTATACGCAAGACGAATCTTTACTTCGTAACCTGTTTTTTGCGCTCAAGAAGCGAGACATTAAGTAATGTGTAAAATTGAATAGACGTAGATGATGCGAAACGAGTGGACCCAAATACTTCGGTGCATCAGCATTTGTTGGTAGAACGAAGGTGCACTCATACAAGCTATAGGTGATCACAGCAGTTACCGCTGCGGACTGTTCTAATTGTGTCCGCTTCATTTTGCTACATACACAACACACATAACTTGTTTTTAAAACTATGCCGAATAAAGCATATAAATAAACTAAACAAATTAAGTTTTTTGTCACGACAACGACGCAGGAAGAGCTGGCTACTCTTCGCGAACAGCTGAGCGTATTGATGGCCGCGGTCAGCCGTCTTCAGGCTGCTGCCTCGGAGTGTAGCGGCAGTGGGGAGTCTGGTGCATCGCAAGGTACACCCCAGGTGTTACATGCTTCACCCACTGTCCCTGCTGTCGAGACATCTGCGCGGGTACCGGGCGCGGTTGGGCCACCCTCTCCCCAAGGCGAGTGGCGGGTTCAGCGGCGTTCGCGGCGCACGAGGCGGAGGGTAAATGTGGAGGCTGGCCGTGTGACATCGCCCGCTCTGCCTGTGAGTGGACATGTAGCTGCTCCTTCAGCAAGGTCCGAGCAGGCACACGGGGGGAGGGGTTATTAGTTATTGTGAGCTCCAACGTTAGGCGGGTGATGGAGCCCCTTAGGGAAATAGCGGAAAGGTCGGGGAAGAAGGCCAGTGTTCACTCCGTCTGCTTGCCGGGGGGTCTCATCCGAGATGTGGAGGAGGCCCTACCGGCGGCGATAGAAAGCACTGGGTGCACCCGACTGCAAATTGTTGCTCATGTCGGCACCAATGACTCCTGTCGTCTGGGTTCAGAGGTCATCCTCAGTTCGTACAGGCGGTTGGCGGAATTGGTGAAGGCGAAAAGCCTCGCTCGCGGGGTGGAATCAGAGCTAACTATGTTTAGTATCGTTCCCAGAACCGATCGCGGTCCTCTGGTTTGGAGCCGAGTGGAAGGCTTAAACCAGAGGCTCAGACGATTCTGCGCAGAGCTGGGGTGCAAATTTCTCGACCTCCGCTATCGGGTGGAGAAATGTAGGGTCCCCCTGAATAGGTCAGGCGTGCACCACACGCCGGAAACGGCTACAAGGGTAGCGGAGTACGTGTGGAGTGCACATGGGGATTTTTTAGGTTAGAGAATTCCCTCCCTAGGCCCGACAAGACGCCTCCTGAGACGCGGCAAGGTAGGAGTAGGAAAAATGCAACAGGGAATAACAATATTAATGTGCTAATAGTAAACTGCAGGAGCGTCTATAGAAAGGTCCCAGAACTACTCTCATTAATAAACGGTCACAACGCCCATATAGTACTAGGGACAAAGTTTGCAGAAACCAGACTTAAACAGTAATGAAATCCTAAACTCAGATTGGAATGTATACCGCAGAGACAGGCTGGACAGTGAAGGGGGGAGGCGTGTTTATAGCGATAAGTAGTGCAATAGTATCGAAGGAAATTGACGGAGATTCGAATTGTGAAATGATTTGGGTGAAGGTCACGGTTAAAGCAGGCTCAGACATGGTAATTGGATGTCTATATAGGCCCCCGGGCTCAGCAGCTGTTGTGGCTGAGCTCCTGAAGAATAATTTGGAAAATATTTCGAGTAGATTTCCCCACCATGTTATAGTTCTGGGTGGAGATTTTAATTTGCCGAATATAGACTGGGAGACTCAAACGTTCATAACGGGCGGCAGGGAAAAAGAATCCAGTGAATTTTTTTTAAGTGCTTTATCTGAAAACTACCTTCAGCAGTTAAACAGAGAACCGACTCGTGGCGATAACATATTAGTCCTTCTGGTGACAAACAGACCCGAACTATTTGTATCAGTTAATGCAGAACAGGGAATCAGCGATCATAAAGCGGTTACTGCATCGATGATTTCAGCCTTAAATAGAAATATTAAAAAAGGTAGGAAGATTTTTCTGTTTAGCAAAAGTGACAAAAAGCAGATTTCAGAGTACTTGATGGCTCAACACAAAAGTTTTGTCTCAAGTACAGATAGTGTTGAGGATCAGTGGACAAAGTTCAAAACCATCGTACAATATGCGTTAGATGAGTATGTGCCAAGCAAGATCGTAAGAGATGGGAAAGAGCCACCGTGGTACAACAACCGAGTTAGAAAACTGCTGCGGAAGCAAAGGGAACTTCACAGCAAATATAAACATAGCCAAAGCCTTGCAGACAAACAAAAATTACGCGAAGCGAAATGTAGTGTGAGGAGGGCTATGCGAGAGGCGTTCAATGAATTCGAAAGTAACGTTCTATGTACTGACTTGGCAGAAAATCCTAAGAAATTTTGGTCTTATGTCAAAGCGGTAGGTGGATCAAAACAAAATGTCCAGACACTCTGTGACCAAAATGGTACTGAAACAGAAGATGACAGACTAAAGGCCGAAATACTAAATGTCTTTTTCCAAAGCTGTTTCACAGAGGAAGACTGCACTGTAGTTCCTTCTTTAGATTGTCGTACAGATGACAAAATGGTAGATATAGAAATAGACGACAGAGGGATAGAGGAACAATTAAAATCGCTCAAAAGAGGAAAGGCTGCTGCACCTGATGGGATATCAGTTCGATTTTACACAGAGTACGCGAAGGAACTTGCCCCCTTCTTGCAGCGGCGTACCGTAGGTCTCTAGAAGAGCGAAGCGTTCCAAAGGATTGGAAAAGGGCACAGGTCATCCACGTTTTCAAGAAAGGACGTCGAACAGATGTGCAGAACTATAGTCCTATATCTCTAACGTCGATCAGTTGTAGAATTTTGGAACACGTATTATGTTCGAGTATAATGTCTTTTCTGGAGACTAGAAATCTACTCTGTAGTAATCAGCATGGGTTTCGAAAAAGACGGTCGTGTGAAACCCAGCTCGCGCTATTCGTCCACGAGACTCAGAGGGCCATAGAAACGGGTTCACAGGTAGATGCCGTGTTTCTTGACTTCCGCAAGGCGTTTGACACAGTTCCCCACAGTCGTTTAATGAACAAAGTAAGAGCATACGGACTATCAGACCAAGAGTTCCTAGATAACAGAACGCAGCATGTCATTCTCAATGGAGAGAAGTCTTCCGAAGTAAGAGTGATTTCAGGTGTGCCGCAGAGGAGTTCACAATATACATAAATGACCTTGTGGATGACATCGAAGATCACTGCAGATGACGCTCCAGTGGAAGACTCTGCAGGAGAGACGCTCAGTAGCTCGGTACGGGCTTTTGTTGAAGTTTCGAGAAGAAACCTTCACCGAAGAGTCAAGCAGTATATTGCTCCCTCCTATGTATATCTCGCGAAGAGGTCATGAGGATAAAATCAGAGAGAAGAGCCCACACAGAAGCATACCGACAATCCTCCTTTCCACGAACAATACGAGACTGGAATAGAAAGGAGAACCGATAGAGGTACTCAGGGTACCCTCCGCCACACACCGTCAGGTGGCTTGCGGAGTATGGATGTAGATGTAGAAGTTTACATACTTGGTGGTTTTATTTATACGGGCATTAAGCCGTAGTCGAAGGCATGTTCCTATGTTTGGTGCTTCGCCTCCTAATACTGGAGACATTCTAGAGCCTCAAACGAGTAGTTGGTTAATTCTCAAACTTAAAAGAGCTCAGCAATCAGAACTGTTTATACGTAACCGCAGAACGGTCTTTTCGTGACATCTTACTGCTGCCTATTGCGGAGTTGAGCCGAGGCGTGTCGCGGAGGTTGCACTGCACTAAGGCCCACTGTTTGATTTCAATCCTTTTTTATTGAAATTATTTTTGCATTTTTGAATTTATATGGCCTCCACGCATCGTACTATAGAACTCCACGTTAGACCTTGATGAAAATATACTATCGCAGAAACGTTTTCGTGGGTCCTTGGTCCCAGTGCATGATCTGCTTACTGCACATTTATACGTGTGGCCCAAACGGCTATAGCTCTTTTGGTCTTTGTGGTGCGCCGTCTCCACTGCAATGAACACAGCGCACTGACGGGTTAAGCAGAGTCTTTATGTTTCTTACAGTAATTCCAATACACGATCACATGGGATTTTGTATACTGCTCCCGTGACAAGCGGTGACCTTCCTCGTCGCTTTGACCCCTATGTCAGTGGCTTGTCGTCTTAACACGGTTTCACGACTGGGAAGAAAACTGTGTTAGCTGGTTCTTTGTCGGCAGAAGCTGAATGTCTCTTAGGATGTACAAGCTGCTGCTGCTGCTGCTGCCGCCGCCGCCGCCGCCGCCGCCGCCGCCGAAACTTTGATATCACGCACGACTCACGCACGCACAAAACGGCTAAACCGAAGTATACGCTAGTGCCGCTGTATTCACGAAACTATTTTCGCAACGTAATGCCCTCTTGTGCACAACCCCTCTGAGGAAAAACATTAGATACGGTCCCGTACACATTCCAGATGGGATCGTTTTTTTACCCCTCAGCCACGGAATATCCCTCACTAAACGGTATGGTTGGCAACCCTACGCCCAAGTTTTATGGCTGTGAGTCCGTCACGGCAAATTCCATCCACCAAGCAACCGCGACAGAGTGGGGAATCTCCTCCGCGTCACTGAGCGCCACCACCCGTAGATCGATGTTACGACGACTCACAAGAGTTGAACTTGCACCAACGAATAACTCAATGCCGGAAGTTACATCGCAAAGTATCATTTGTAAAAATGTTGTCCCTTTCAGTTATTATTACTGCAAAATGAAACATCATAGTAAAACAAGAAAGACGTATCTACTCATCTGAATCCCCTAATTTTGCATCTGTATCAGTTCACTATATCCTGGAATTCGATAGTTGTCGGGCGACACCTGATAAATAATCAGGTTCTGTCACGGTAGCAAGATGTAAGGAATTTTTGGAAAGCGTAATAGCCTTATAAGCTAATTAGACAATAGGGGACTCAATAACGCCTCATGAAATTTGCAAACATCGTTATTTTTGGACTCTCATCTGATGAATGATTGACGATATTACTTACCTTCCTTCGAAGACTTGACTGCAACTTCAAAGGAAGCACTTGAGAATTCACGACATCCAGAAACAGATGGCCCTAGTATACCAATATCGATAATTTTTCAGAGGCGCATATGGGACTTCAAGATGACATAATGAATTGCCGAAAGTGGTACCGAAAATAAAATAACTTCTTAATTTTCACGGCCGTTTGGCGAATTTCTTTGTGAAATATTTGACCTGCTGCTATCCCACGTCCACAATGAATCAAGAGAGAGGGTTTTATTTAGTTGCCGACGAGTTACTTGATGCAACAATGACCATTTTATACTTTTCATTTAATTACGATTTTTTAAATCAGGGTGTAGAATCATCATTCTCAATTTTTGTGTCGTTGCATAAACGTTTTTGTTCGCTGAATTTTATTTTCATACAATTCTAAGTCAAGGTTGATGTGTTTTTACTGACATAACCAATTTATTCAACCTATGTCTCGTACGAGTATGGTGTACAGCCTGGCTCACTTTTGTTGTTTTCTGTTCTAATGTGTGCCACTGCATGATGATTACCACTGGTACAACTGTGTTCAGCTCACAATTACTTACAACCAAAACTAGCTTAGGTATATTTCAATTGTCTTACGAAAATGGTATCTAGGCGCTAAAAGATGTTCGCCAAAATTATTTTCAATTTTAACAAATTACATGAAGATAGCGTTCCTGATAATCGCAGGTTACAACTGTAAATGTAATAAACGATACACTTTTTCCTTTCATCTTTTTGTGCTGGGTTTTGTGAGTTAAAGTTTCGTAAAAGTTTGATATTATGTATATAGTTTTTTTGCAAGTCACTTAGTGCTCTCACATTGTCAAGCACCGGCTGAATACAGTATGGGTAATTTGTGCGCCGTGAGTTTGCATGCCTCAAGACGTATACACACTTGATAATTGTCTTATGATGTCTCAAATTTTTTAAACTGGTCTATAATCTAATTTTTTGCCCCCAGATGACTACAGATAGGCAACCAGCCAGCAACTCTGACAGCGTCCCGGGATAGCTTTAGTAAAACAGTTTCCGGATAATTGCGCTTACGTGCAAGGTCAGTTATGGACTAGTTCCCAATTAGCAATTGGAGGCGAGGTGGGGTGGGGTGGGGGTGGGGGTGGGGGTGGGGGGGGGGGGGGGAAGAAATAGGACAAGGTCAATCCCAGCACTGGGAAATGTGACGTAAACTATGACATAAGCGATATTTTCCATGTAGTTCTGAGACAACAGACGAAGGGATAGTTATGAAAGCCTTGCGCGTGTTTCATTAAGTCGACTTGTTTCTCGTGTACAGTGTTCCTACCGTCTGGAACATGGCACCTTGGCTTCTAAAGCTATTTTGTTTTCTTTTTTTACTACCATACATTTTTGTGCTCTTTACTGCGAAGGGTAGAACGGATATTTTGAGATTTGGTGCGTTATTGGGCCAAAGTTGTTCTCGGCCTAATACTACAGTTGCTCTTAGTGGCGGTACGGGGCTTCCCCATTACGAATAAATGCAAAGGGATTACCAGTAACGAGATTTGCCTTACAACCAAGGAAAACTGAAAACTGGACCTATTTTAATTTAGTTTTGGGACAATGTACCTGAAAAAAGAAAGAAGAAAAACACATACATGTGTGCGCGTGTCGCACGGCTACCAGCCAGGCGCAAGCCTTTCTATTTTGCACACTTAGGCCGCTTACGTTTCAATTTCGCAGCGTATTTGATCTGGTAGTTTCTCAATTAGCGTCAAGAGGTTGGACGGATCCCGTTCTCTCCATTTCACGACAGCTAACAGGTTGGCACGGGAATCAAATCAGGGACGCTAACGGCAACGCGCGTGTGTGCGTGTGCGTGTGAGTGTGAGGCAATAAAATTGATGTGCCAGATGTCTTCTTGCTCAGAAACTCCACAACGCAGTGCCTGAGTAGGGTCACTAGGGCTGTGTTTGAACGCGACCCTAACCGTTCTAAGTTTACGTCACAATTCGGGATCCTGTTCGATCTTTTGATCGGTGTGCAATCTACTGACTTTTGTTGGTACTATCACAACGACCTGTCATAGCGTTTTTTAATGCACTATGGATATTAATAACAAAAATAACTGCGGAACATATACTGAAATATATTGAGGGTGTAGATCAGGTGTAACAACAGCAACTAATAAATAAATAAACAGGCTGCAATCATGATTCCGTTCAATTCGCAAACTTTCGCTCGTCTGGCATTCTAGTGATGTCTGATGGCACCATCTCTTAACATGGGTTTGCCGCTAAATTCCTTCTCACAACAAAAATTACAATTACTTTATTGTGATATATCTTTCGTTCGGAATTTGATTCTTGTTTAATTTTCTAAATTGTCTCATCTGAAAGTTGCCGTCTTGTTTTCCAACTGATTAAAATCGAAGGTTTTACCTGTTATTTGTAATGTGAACGTGGATCGAACCGCTCGTTTCTAACTTACTTTGTAAACCATTACAGTCTCTCATAAACAAATAAAAAAATGTCCTGCGTTCAGTCAAATTATATTTTTTGAAGAAAACTTCTTCGTCTTTGTCTTTTATTTTTACTTAAAATTCAGCATAAATGTTTACATATCCGTACATACCGATAATGTATCAAAACTCGCAAATTTGTTAAAACAACAGGAGTTGGGCAGTAACAGCGTATAATGCTACTTCGTCCAGTGCTTCATGAAATTGTTGTGTTAGGCTTGTCCGCTGTTTCTCGGGCATCCATTGCACTTGTGCCGAGCGAGTCAAACGTCACGTGATTGTTGGAACGCTGCGGTGTATCGGGAAACCCCATATGTGTTGGAACGCGCATATCGTTTGCCCAGCTCTAATAGCCTCATTTTGTATACACCCACGATTAGGTGGGGGAGCTGCTGCAGAACGTGGGGAGGTGCCAGCTCGGGCTACGCTCGACGGCAGATAAGCGGAGTGCGTGTCCCGCCTCGGACGCACAGGGCGCGGGCTGCTCTCTATTTATACGGCGGGCAGGTCAACGTGCCATCTTTTTGGCGCACCTCTGCTTCTGGCGAGGTCGCGTGGCGGAAGTCGATAACCACTTCACGGCTATTCCGCGACTGTCTACGTCAGCGACGGCGGCCATCCAGCGCGGCAAGCACCGTGCAGCGTGGGGCGTGCGCGCTCCGCAGTCGCGTTGACAGCCAGCGCTGTCGCCCCTACTGCGGATAGGCTGCGTCGATGCAGACGCTGTGCAAATGTTTACCCGCGCTTTCGACTTGTGTGCGCCGGTAATACGCCAGCGCGACCAGGCCACTGTTGCTACAAAGGGCTGCCCCGCAAGAAAACAGTGCGTATCCGTCGTCTTATTGTAATGCACCTTCGCCGTGCCTTGTATACACTGAGGCGACAGAAGTCATGGAATAGCGATATTCACGCATACAGAATGCGATAGTGCCGCGTACACTAGGTATAAAAGGGCAGTGCACTGGCGGAGATGTCACTTGTACTCAGGTGATTCATGTGAAAAGGTTTCCGACGTGATCATGGCCGCACGATTGGGATTAACGGACTCTGAACGCGCAATGGTGGTTGGAGTTAGACGGACAATAAACCACTGACCGTTCTGTGTAGCAAAACTACGGTCCTCAATACAGTATGACTATTTATATAATACAGGATATGTAGTGCAGTGGTGTCTTTTTACGTTGAGGATGGTTTTATAGGAGTACCGTAAGAGGTTCTCGTTTCTTCTATCAAGCTGCTTTCATTGTAGCGCTCTTAACCCAACTTTACTTCAATTTGCAAATTCTTCTCTGGTAGAGATACTCGTCTCAAAACAAGCTCTTGGTTCGAATTTTATCCTCCTGCAGAATGAAACCAGTATCTATTCAGGACGTACACCACCGCCACGGATGCTATTTACCAACATACCAATTCAGTCATAATTCCACGTATACAGACATTGGTCGATGTCTGTACGTTCACATAGATGCATGTACCATTCATCATTGGTTCAAATGGATCTGAGCACTATGCGACTTAACTTCTGAGGTCATCAGTCCCCTAGACTTAGAACTACTTAAACCTAACTAACCTAAGGACATCACACACAGCCATGCCCGAGGCAGGATTCGAACCTGCGACCGTAGCAGCAGTGCGGTTCCGGACTGAAGCGCCTAGAACCGCTCGGCCACCGCGGCCGGCCCATTCATCAATGGAACACGAGAGAGAGACGGAGGGGTATAGGAAGAAGGGAGAAGTGATAGTTGTACCCCCAAACCCCTGACGTACCCTCTGCCACACACCGTAGGATGGCTTGCTGAGTGCAAATGTAGTTATTCAGTCCACCAAAGGGACTGGCTCCCCCGAAGACACTCCTTTTGATGATTGGCTGACTGATGAAAAGCTTCCGTCTTCTCTCCACAATAAAAACACGTTTCTTGCTACTTATCACAGTGAACTAAAACTCGCCGGGAAAATCACTGTTTCGCGATGATGGCAGTTCAGTTCACGTACAGATGTAACCAATGGAAACACCCCTAACATGTTGACAGGATTGTGATATTTCCAAGATTGGTCGATTCGCGTATGTACCACCCTCGCGAAGCCTTCTGTAGGCAATACTGGATGGTGGCTGTATCACGGCCAGATCGCCCCTGTAATGTGTCCCTGGTCAAATCATATGAGTAAACAATACCCTTAACAAAGAATAGTTATAAGCGTGCGTCGTACCTCTGAATACACTTCCTGAACACCGAACCAGTAGTTAGCAGCTTCTTTCACCCTGTCGATCAGCACAAAGATTAAATTTATTACGCTGTCAGAGACAATAATTTGCTGCCAATCTGTCAACGACACAATTTTACCGGTGAGTGACATCTCGACATCACTTTGTAACGTCGTGTAACTCAGTTGCCTTGTCTCAAAGTCGCTGCATTATTTGATGACCCACTCAGTCTGATGCAGACGTATGGCAACGTCGCGAATTCATGCATGATAGTTTTGTGCTGCCCAACTACGGCAACACCACTCTCAGTTTCTGCACCTACACAAAAACAGTGGGAGGGAAAAACGACTGACTATATGCCTCTATACGAGCCGTAGTTTCATGTTCGTGGCCATTTTGCAAAATGTACGTTGGTGGCAGTAGGATAATTCTGCAGTTGGCTTTAAAGCCGGTTCTCTTAACTTTCTCAATAGCGTTCTTCGAAAAGAATATCGCCTTTTCTCAAGAAATTTCGATCGAGTTCAAGACTCACCTCCGTGTGCTCGAACGTACTGATAGCTTAGATTTCTTCCTTTAATACCAAACACTTGAGCAGTAGTCACGAGAAAGGTCGAACCTGTGTCCTGTATGTGGTCTCCTTCGTACATGAACCACTCTTTCCCAAAATTCTCCCAATAAACCAAAGTCGACCATTCGTCTTCTCTACTACAATCCTTACACGCTCGTGCCATTTCCTACCTCTTTTCAACGTTACTCCCAGATATTTAATCGACGTGACTGTGTGAAGCAGCACACTACTAATGTTGTATTCGAAGATTGCGGATTTGTTTTTCCTACTCATCCGCATTAACTAACATTATTCTACATTTAAAGCTATCTGCCACTCATCACATTAGCAAGAAATTTTGTTTAGGTCATCTTGTATTCTCGTCTAGTCACTCATCAACGACAGCTTCCTGAAAATCAAAGCATCATCGGCCAACAGGGTCGGAGTTCTGCTCACCCTTCCACGGTAAGTATATAGAAAGTAATAGCGTCCTACCCCACTTCCCTGGGGCACTCCCAGTCAATCGCCTTGCTTTCCCCGACTTTGTTTTTTAATGATTTTTCCACTTTCCTAGGTTCATTGTCTTAATGGTAACGTGTCAGACTATGACTAATTGCCAGTCTATGGATCTAAAAGTCTCTCGTTCGAGCCCAGGTTGGTTCTGTGAATTTTATCTGTTACTTATCGCTTTTTTCACCATTGTTAATCCTTGACGATGAGACAAATGCTGAGTTTCACCTTTCTTCGGAGTCAACGTTGAACTTTATGTCCCCCCCTGTAACTCAGAGGCTAAGTTAAATCATAGGTTGCAGAAAGGCAACGGCATATCGCCTTAAAGGGACCATACCTAATGAAATATTGTGGAGTTCAAACCAACTTTCGGATTTATGACAGTTTTATTTTAAGAACAAGCGTGTTTTTTCCTATAGCGGAGGTTATTCCACTAATCAATTTCTGATTATTGCTGTTTATATATATCTTACCTCATAAAAAAACCTCGTGTGAAATTGTTTGTTGGATTGCATGTAGTCTATAATCAGCTGGGATTTAATCGTCACCGACAGACTTCATTTGTATGTAACTCCCTTTTAAAGTTGTCGACCTTCATAGTATCTACTGAGTAATACCCCTCGACGACAAGGCACCACTGCGAACAATTCTACCACAGACGAACTATTAGTTCAGTGAAGGAACGTATCACGCCGTTGGGAGAACGAATTGAGACGTAACATTTCCGGCCTACTATCCATTGACTGTGCGACAGATTTCCATCGTTCTGAAGACGAAATGGTTTAACATCTTGTACGAGGGGCTATCCACAATTTTCGGGACTCGTGCTGCCATCTGTTTAAAACCGTACCTTTGGACTGATGGTCACCATCACCTTCGAAGTAGTTCCTATCCGCATGTACATACCGGTTCCAGCGCTTCTGCCACTGGTCAAATGTTTTCTGGAAGTCCTGTTCTTTGAGAGTGTTTATCACCGCCAGCGATGCTTCTTGAATCTTCTCTAGAGTACCGAACCGGCGACCTTTCAACTTGAGTTTCAGTTTTGGGAATAGCGCGAAGTCGTAAAATCTGGCGAGTACGGAGGGTGGGGTACAATTGCCATATTTTTTGCCAAAAAGGTCCTGGTGAGCAAGGAAGTGTGACAGGGCGCGTTGTGATGCAGCAGCCAGTTCACTTGACGCCAAACTTCGGGCCCTCGTCGCCACGTGTTTTCACAGAACCGTCGCAAAACGTCACAGTAGTACGCGGAATTCACTGTTTGTTTGGGTGGGACGATTTCTTTGTGCACAATTCCCCTGATATAAAAGAAAACGATGATCATGCTCTTCACTTTGCTCTTCGCCTGTATCGCTTTTTTGGGTCTTTGAGAGCCCGGGCTCTTCCACTGGGACGATTGTTGCTTTGTATGTGGGTCATAAACGTAAATCCAGCTCTCGTCGCCGGCGATAACCCTTGACAAGATGGTTGGATCATCAGATGCGGTCTGACGAAGGTCCGTGCACACTTCAACACGCTGTGCCTTCTGATCGGCAGTCAAGGTCCTCGGCAGAAAATTTTGCGGCGACACGATGTATGCCCAATTCATTAGTCATCATTCGTTGACATTTCCCATTACCAATACCCACTTCATCCGCAAGATCTTTAATGGTTCGACATCGATCCGCACGAACCAACTGTTGAAGTTTGGCAACAGTGTCTGGCGTTGTGCTATTAACAGGCCTTCCAGTGTGAGCATCATCTTCGACGTATGTTCGGCCGGCCCTGAACCGTGCATGCCACTCAAACACACGCGTACGGCTCATGCCCTGCTCCCAAAAACTTGTTGAATCATTGCAAAGGTCTCCGTAGCACTTTTCCCGAGACTCACACAGAATTTGATACACACGCACTATTCTGTTCGCGGATCCATCGTAAAATCGCCACACACAAAACACAGAGTATTACGGGAATCACTGTGGACACGCAAACACGTCCCCCCGGCTGAATGCCACTCCGCACACTGACTCATCAGATATGCAGCTCTCTCCACCTAGCGGTGCTATGATCCTAGCGGTGCTATGATATTCTACTCCCAGTTTCCAGATAGCAGCACCAGTCCCGCAAATTTTGGGATTCCACCTTGTACATCTATAGCTATACACCATAAATATTCCTCTCAAACCCCTGACAGAAGGCACATCTTAGAATATCGTTTAAGAGTTATAGCTAACTTTTGGTAGAGCGAGTGAGAGGAGTTTAATTACTTATGCGACTCAGTATGTATGTGATACATCTTATCATAGCTTTCACATATGAAAATGTCGTTAAACTTTTAAACTTATTGCGTATGTTGCTGTTTTCTAGAAAGCTTGCTTCGGGTGCTTACAGTCATGTCAATCAGCGATCGTTATTTTTTTTCTCTTTACTTCAGCCGATTCGTGCATTTGGCACCATATTCAACAACAAACTCTACAGTTTGAGAAATCCAGTGTAGTTGCTACGCAGTGGTTTTCGTAAATTAGATGAAAAGGTTATAAACCAACAGAAAATGGAGAACCTAGGAAATGAGTTGGCTTGGCAAAAATGGCTCTGAGCACTATGAGACTTAACGTCTAAGGTCATCAGTCCACTAGAACTTAGAACTAATTACACCTAACTAACCTAAGGACATTACATACATCCATGCCCGAGGCAGGAATCGAACCTACGACCGTAGCGCGGTTCCAAACTGTAGCGCCTAGAACCGCTCAGCTACCCCGGTAGGCAGAAAATCAGTTGCGATTTTTTTTTTTTTTTTTTTTTTTTTTGTTAACACGACATTTCATAACACAACCAAGTAAAGTTTGTGCCCGGCAATGAGGGCAGCACTATGTCGTGTATGCTTCCGAGGGGATACAGAAATATTCGTGCACTCAGGAGACACTACAAGTGTTATACTACGTATAACAGTAAATAGTCTTTATTACTTAACTCTCCTTGTAAGAGATAAGATGAAACAGAAGTAAATGTACCTTCTGTGTATTGCAAATCACGTAGTTCCAAAATTCTCTACTGTCCTTCCATGTATACACATCGCGTTGGGACGCAATCCAGTAGCGCTGCCGTCATTTGCATATTATTTCCTTGTCTCCCCACACGGCAACCTACATTTCTGTAAACTAACTCATGCACTAGCCTCCTTTATATAAGAAATGAAAAAAAAAGAGATATAAAAATCTGCTTGCGTGAGCAACGGACATCTAGATAACCTATCATAAATCGGCAGCTATTCACCAAAGCCGTCGACGGAAATTCATAAAACATTACTCCGTAAAAGAAATGTGCCTACAGTGAGAGAATATACAACGTACCATCGCCAGAAGTTAATTATGTAACATTAACAAACCCCATGCACACTCTTTAGAAGTTTTCTATTGCGAGACTAACGCAGTACTATTCTGTGAACAACGTATTATTACTTTTTAATGTTTTTATATTAATTTCACACGCATGGATGGATTCGTTTTCTACAAAATCCCGCGTTGACCGTTTGCTAATCCAAGCAAACTATGTGTGCATTTCTGGGCACTGATTCCTTCAGCTCCACAATGAGAGTGGGCTGTACGTGCACCGCAAATACTGTAAGACGGGTTACAAAGAGTAATTTTTATGTTCGCTAACTTTTGCCTCTCCAGTTCCATTCACGTTCGGAAAAAAAAAAAACAGCATGTCTTCGAACGCGTCCTGCCCTCCCTTATGATCTTATAGTCCACACGCTGTATCAATGACAAAACAGCTTTTTCCTTTTTTTTTTGTTAATCTGCGTGAAGTGCTCTAAATTCAAACCAAGGTGCTAGAGGAGGGAAAAACGTGCCCATTCTCAAATGTCTCTGAGAATTACTGAGACGTTTCGTACAGTTACATCCTGGTAGAAAGTCTAAATTTGCTCAACCTCTTCTTTTGGTCAACTTGTAAAAATAAGCCGGCCGCGGTGGTCTCGCGGTTCTAGGCGCGCAGTCCGGAGCCGTGTGACTCCTACGGTCGCAGGTTCGAATCCTGCCTCGGGCATGGATGTGTGTGATGTCCTTAGGTTAGTTAGGTTTAAGTAGTTCTGAGTTCTAGGGGACTAATAACCACAGCAGTTCAGTCCCATAGTGCTCAGAGCCATTTGAACAATTTTTTTTTGTAAAAATAAATGCTTAATGCTGCTACAGCAGATGAGCTTGTTCCACAGTCTTAAGCAGTTTACTTTGCAGAAGCTCTACCATTTTACACAGTTTACCAACGTGTTTCATTCTCTACATCTGTGTTCGTGCCACTTCATATATTCTTAAACGGGTCGGTTTGATAATGGGATAAATTTCAGGATTCTTTCTCCAGTTTGCTGAGATCCTCAAATTTTAAGTGCCTTGTTATTCACTATACAAAAGAGAAATATTCTCTCAGTTTCTTTCTTACGGAATGATGGAATATTTGGGTTTAACATTCCGATGGCCACTGTGTCATTAAGAGACGGAGCACAACATAGGATTAGGAAAGGAATGGAAGGGAAATAGGCAGTACCCTTTTTCAAAGAAACCATTCTTGCATTTGCCTTAAACGATTTACAGAAACTACGGAAAACGCAAATCTGGATGGCCCTACGCGAATTTGAAATTTCCTGAGGTATAACCGAACAATTCTGACGTGTACGCCGAACGACCAGTGTTGTCCCCTCTGAAAAAGTAGTGTTCAGTGTCAACGTTACTGGCTTGCTGCTGTTATTTTATGAGCAAGCAAAGAAACAGATGAACTGTGCTGATGTCACGCTTATCACTGTGTCTGCTCAGGCGGACGGACGACATTCATCAATAACTTTCCGTAGTATCTGTAACGTTTCTGTGCTGCGGGATGTTGGCGTCAAGTGCAACTGTCCTTTGTGCCCAGGGAGTTCCACCATATTTGAACAGCTTATGTTCCCCTTTTACTCTGTTGAACCCCATAAAACCTGTCTTATCTGGTCGGCAGCGTCTGACATAACATCTCAGAAGATCCTGTAAATCTCTTCTGCTGCTACGTTTCATCGCCTCGAGAAATGGAAGTGTGTCGAGTGTTCTCACGTGCAGTTCCTGGGGACGACTAAAGGATACTGAAAGTTATATATTGTACTTTTCCTTGCAATATACACGAAAGAAGCAATGTCGATTACATATTCTAAATTACTCTTATTTCATATCGTCTTTAGTACTTTAACTGCAGCAAAACACTAAGATCCGTTCAGAGTCATGTCCCCCTTGTATTAAGCAAGCAGAAAAAAGAAAAAGAGCTTATGAACTTTTTACTAAAATTTAATAAGATCAATACTAATAGCCACTGAGAACCTGGGCACTGATTCAGCATTGAAGAGTGTAAGCAATGGTACAGCTTCCCTCAGACTTTAAGACTGAGAGAAATTCTGGAAATAGGGGAGACTGAAAAACAAAAACCAAAATAAAAATGGAATAAGAAATATACGTAGTTATGCCGTAAGCAAAATGACGTGGAGGTAGGTGGTGCACCTAGTTGGGCGAATAGGTGGTATATGGACCAAAATGCTGAATTTCGTAAGGTAAAAAGACTTAAGATGACCTAATTGAAATTAGGTATCAGAAACCATGTAGTAGCAGCAGCACGGACGCGTACTGTAGGGGACCGTACCGTAACATATAGGAACGTTTGGAACAAGAAATCATTTGTATCTCCTTTGTAAACCACACATAGCGGGAAATCATCTTACCGAATGAGCGCTCTAGGCACACAACCATCTCCAACCCCGCCTCCCTCACAGTTTCAGTTCTGTCATTCTCTCTCTCTCTTCGAATCTTTCTGGAATAGCACTCAGAGAGCATAAAATCCGACAAGTAGGGAACCGGTTCAAGTCCTGGTCCGGCACACATATTTTAATTTGCATGAAGATTCATAACAGCGGACACTATCTGGGAAGAGAAAAGCTTTTTGAAGTGTCAATACGGGTCGTTTTCAGCGTGCGACTGTTATTTGCCATTGTAGTGAAAGGCATTGAGATGCAGTCCTTTGCGGATTGTATGTTGTATTAGTCCATGTAATGGGTCATTGTAGGTAACGAGAGCGCTGTGAATCCAGATGTACATTAATCGCATGGTTAGTTGTACATTAATCGCATGGTTAGTTGGTACGACTGTTTGGTGAGTACAGACAGCAACCGTAATGAAGTTGGTGAGAACACAAACCACTCGACGCTAAGGCATCATCAACCAGTAGCAGCACTGGACAAAAGTCAGTCCTGACCGATAGGAATCGTCAACAATGTTACACACATCGAACAATGAAAAATCAGATTAATATGGTGTATTAAGTTATCCCTACGTTTCCATCAACAGGTCGTACTCCCAAAGTAGATTCTGCTTGGTACTCTCCGCTGGAGACGCCTCCATGATAGTAGATTCTGCTACTTCATGTCATTTAATTCTACCACATGTTACTCGCCAAAGGAGTAAGTGCGTACATCAGGTGACTATGTCCTACTTCCCACTCAAACAAAAAATTTCCGACACGACGATCTCCATACTTGTGGTTCTGTTCAGACGCAGTTTCAAAGTGAATAAAGATTATCTCGTGAGCCCCCTCCACGTAATACTGTAAAGTCTCTTTTCCAATACTCGATAATGATTGCCAAAGCCGTACTTAAGGGCAAATTTTTATATTTAGATAATGTAATTTATATTAATTAGCTTCCCACGTCGAATAGTATGGCAAATCAACCACCACTAACGAGCTTCCAGAATGGGTCTTCAAGTTTACACTGTATAAAATTACAGCTTCCTCACGTGGGGCCTAAAGAAATCTATCACCATAACCTGCATGCGCCATTTGAGTGTTCGTAAGTCAGTTGTGCTAATTGTGAGCAGCTTTCGGTCTCTCCCTTCTAATGTCCATCTCTTACTAATGTGACGACTCCCTTTGTTCGCCTCCACTCTACAGCAGCACACGAGGCACCGCGCTCGCCAAACACTGGCCGCCAGCAAAGCTCCTCTCAGTGCACAGCCACCTCACTCCAGCGCCCACACTGGTAACTTCCGCCGCGGGTAACCTTTGACTCCCACGCCTTCCGGAAGCCACGCGCTATTGGGTCAGTAACGCACTGGGCAGCCTGGCTCCGGTAGCCTGTAGCCTGACCGGGGCTACCTAAATGTTGAGCAGCGAGTTTAGGCAGCCAGCTGGCGGTCAGTTTGCCGTTTGTCTCTTAAGAAACACAAAGCCAAAAAAGATACTGAATTCGTGCTCTGCTTCTGGAGCGCCACAGAAGGCTTATTTTAAAACAATTTAAGGACCTTCGAAACTATCCCCATTTTTTTTAACTATACAAGAATGTCAGTGCAGTCATTTGATAATCTTTTGGAAAACGTAAATTCTATTGTGGATACTATAACAATGGCATGTGACGAAGGCCTCCTGTCGGGTAGACCGCTCGCCTGGTGCAAGTCTTTCGATTTGACGCCTCTTCGGCGGCGACTTGCGCGTCGATGGGGATGCAATGATGATGAGTAGGACAACACAACACCCAGTCCCTGAGCGGAGAAAATCTCCGACCCAGCCGGGAATCGAACCTGGGCCCTTAGGATTGTCAGTCTGTCGCGCTGACCACTCAGCTACCGGGGGCGGACATTGTGGATACTGATACTCGTGTGCGAGCTTGTTTAACTCCAGAAGAAAAACTATTACTTTCAGATGGGTTTATCTTTAATAATAATTGGGAATATTGAAGTGTCTAGTGGTAAAACGATGACTGTCACAATTTACTTATTTCTTTCCTGAAACAAAAACCAAGTGCTAAAAGTAAAATTACTTGGCAATTAATAACTCCGAACACATACGGCACTTACTGATAATGGTCGCACGGATGAGAAAACTTACAATTAAAATTAACGGCAGGAAAATTGAAAAATTGTGAAGGAATTACTCAGATGTCGTCGTTTTCTTCCCTAGCCATACTGTTTACTTGTTACGAACTTGAACGAATTGAACATGGATACAGTCACAGAACAGAAATGAGTCAGATTAGACAACATACACGATTGTTTGAAAATTATCTTAATGTTAAATACTAAATTTTATCAACATCTGAAAATAATTTTAATGTTAAATTCCTTTTAGCACTAATTCCCCAAACAGGTCAAGTATTTCAGGATTATGAGTTGATACAGTTGAGCCATCTGGTGATAACAGCTCATCATATTGCGCGGCACCCGATCTGAATCAGATTCTTGGTTGCTTTCACGCCCCTTCCCCACTGCAATACTCTCTTGTTGTGTATCAACCTGTCTCCGTTAGTTTTCTGCTTCTCTCTGGTAACAAGTGAACGAATTTGTACGCTACCGTCCCCATAGTTACTTTCGGCAATGTCTGCTTCACCCAGTCTAGCTTGAGTTGTATTATTTAATACAGTTTCCTCAAGGAACTATAACTGTTCGCAATACACGTAAGAGCTTTTACGCGAAGCTCCTAATCCACCTTTAGCACTAAATTCCCTGTTGAAATTTACTTTTGCTGTAGAGATTTAACTGCAAAAAATGTCTCGATTGGAGCCACAGGTATCAATTTTGGGGTCCTTTTCTCCTCAAACGTCATATTTGGTATTTCCTGCCGTCTTCGCATCACGTTGTTCTGTATTATTTGCAAGACACATCGCAGGCTGCTTATCGGCTTTCGACTTTAAGAATAAATTTCTCCGTATGGAAAGTCATCGCGAAGTTTGTTCCTGGACGCAAACAAGGTCTGGTTGTTGCTTCGACCAGTTCGCGGCGACCGTTGTTCTCCACGTGACAGCCTGATCATAACTGGCTGCGCGCAGCCAGCTGGCAACCGTGCTATCCCACGTGTTCTAACGACTGCCGCGGCCAGGAAACCCTGACTGCCTAGTGCGCGGGCTTCAATGAACCGTGACTTGTTTTATTGGCTGCCGCAGCCAGGCTGTCTAGTGCGTTACAGCTCTTAACCGCCACGTGACCGAATCTTCGCTTCTGCTTTAGCAATGACCTCCAGACTGCGCCCTCCGCACGATGATCAGTGAAGTTTCATATTCGGGACCAGTTTACCCTAGTTTTTCACAGTCCGATATGCACAGGTATTCTCTTCGTCTCTCTCGTCCCCCCCCCCCCCCCCCCCCCCAGTTTTGAGCTGCGATTTCTGAGAAGACCTCACGGTTCCGCAGTAAATTCTGATACCGAACGCCCGGTTCGTTCCCGCAGTATCAGCGCTGCATTAAAAAGCGAGTGCAGTAGTGACACGAAAGTACCAGAATCACCAGGCAACTATTTCGCTCGTTACATGCCCGGCCGTTTTTGCACCCCTCTGCCACCAAGCATGCACAAACACAAATTCCTTTCCGACATGTTGTCTCTCTTCACCGTCAGATGAGCCCGTTTCACTCCACAACTTAAATATCTCCTTTTTTTACTATCCGCACCTTTTGCTATGCTTTTATGCGCAATCCACAAACGCTACCCAGTGAACCTACGATCCACCCGAAAGCATCAGGCTTCTTATACTACAGTGAGTTCAATTTAATATTTCTTAGTGTTTATTTTTGGAACTACAAGATATGAACGTAGTCCCAACATCTTTCAAGGTGGTTTCTCGTCAAACACCGTAATTTGTTGCTAAAGTTTACCTTGCTTCTGAACTACACCTCCACGAGCCAAGGCTGCATAATCCCGTAAACTAAATTAATTACTCTCCTAGCTTCCTGTTGTGTTGTATCTGAATCTCTGGAACAAAGTTGTTATTACTTCAGTCAAAAATCAACCTTAAATTTCATTTGTGTGCCCGTGAGATCATGCGGACCACCTTATGTGTTCCTTTCAGCGTACTTTCTGTTATTTATCTACTTGTTTAAATTTACGTAAGCTCAAAAGCGTGCTTGCGGCGCTAGAACACGCGTCTGATTTCCGTAGTGTTAAGTCACTAGTAATAAAAAAAGAAACCATGTCGTTCCTTCACTACTAATAGCGTACTGTCTTCAGAAAAAAAATGAGAAACACGAGGGGAGAGGGAGATATGAATTGCATGGCTTGTCAGTAACATACCAAAATGGACTCTGAGCTTATCATCCCCATGGGACGAAAGGATCATCAGCGCAGTCCTATGTGATCTTATTTCATGAGACACTGTGGAAATATTAACTGTTTAATTCAGTATGCGTCCTATGATTATGAAATTAACGATCTCAACCCTCTGCCCCTTACTGGCGAAAAGGTGGTGGAGAAAACGTTGCTGACCATAAAGATCCGAACTGGTTATCTCTCAGCAAAGCGCCACCTCACGATAAGTGTAAGCTGTTTCGGCTACGAAAGAATCTATCTACTCATCTGACATGTCCCTAACCAGCAGTTTCGTTTCTGTTTAAGGGACTACGTTGTAAGAACCGACATTCATTCATAACCGTGTTGACGTTTTCTGTTCAGTTTTAGTGTCTTTTTCTGAGGTCTAAACTTTTTGGGTTATGCTTTGTGTCCTGTTATCACCAACACTTTAGAGTAGTATGAAGGCTAATTGCAGGTGCACTGTAAAACTCTATAGCTGATTTTCCTTTTGTTTGAATTCAGAAAGTACTATTTAGACGTACAGTACTTCATACGTCATCAAATTGGGACTGGTGCCATTCTCATAGCCTTACTATCCATTAAGTACAACTTCTTGTATTTAAATTTCTGCAGTTTCTTAACGGCATTCCCTTCAGCATCCATTTCCATTCCATTAGCTTGCCGAAGATGATAATTACGTGTTCTGATAACTTATTTTCAATCTCACTTTGCTATAACCTTCCAGTTTTTGCATAATGTGGCTGGAGTGCATAGCATCAGCTGCAGTTATCTAGCGATTGATCTCTGGAAATAACGCACGAAGGAACAAATGAAAACTGTAATACTATTGTTGTCTGATTCACGTCTTATGTTTCAGCTCGTGTTACTCAGCTGGCGGAGGAAGATGACACTTGGATGCGAAGTAATTGACTACTCAAACCATCCAGATTCTGTAAAGGTAAGGAACTGGTGCAACGATGTCCCTTTCAATGTATCAGCTACAGCAACGCCATCATTAATATTAAGGTTCAAAGCACTTACGCATCTGCTCCACATACAAGTGAAAAAAACTAGCTTCTTGGACTTAAAGCTACCACCTCCACTTAAGAATTCGCTGTGTTGTTAAGTCATGACGTTACAGTAGCGAGCTAGACTAGGGTTGGGGTTAGAAACCGGACACCTGAAATCAACAGATAATCTGCAAAACCTCTGAAGAATTTGAAATGAATAGACGGAGGCTTGTGTGGAAGAATAGTGCGCTTCTCAAGATTTGTGTATGGTGAAGACGATACAAAAGCTCCTCTGGTTCCAAATCAGGTTAATTAACTACATCACTGAAGTTTCGAGAAGACACTTTCCGTCTTCTGGAGAAGTGGCGCTGCAATCAGAATAGCTTCACAGTGACGTCGAGTCTATTACACCACTATTCATTATTCCCAAGATATAAGTATTCGGATTAGAGCACCAGCTTGCACTAAACCCGTGACTACCAGCTCCCCAAGTTTTATTCATGGGGTTGACCTTTCTGATACTGCGTGGAAACTGAAGCATTCGGAATTCAACTGTTCGACAGCTCTAAGAGGCCCAGTCATATTGTGCAACAATCATTACAAAAATAAGAGACAAATGGGGTGACGGAATAACAGCGCTTCAGTACGTTTAGTTTTCAGTTTGCAATCCTTTGCTAACTGTTCCATAGTTATTTATCAATGTCATTACTTTGAGAGTAACAAATTCCTTGAGGTGCTGACTTTAATTCCAGAGCAATAGTCTGCTCTGGACGTAGTTAAGCTAGTTGAGGATAACAAACAAAGCAGATCATCCTCCCTATCTTTCAATCGACATGCTAAACTAATAAAGCAACTGTTTTTCTGTGGCTGTATTAAGTCAGCTATTGACGGTAAGAAGAGTGCATTACGCTGACCGAAAAAAAGAGAACAGACTTCGACGTAGCATCGCCGTCCAGCTCCTTAGGGCAGGAATGGGGAAGGAAAATTGCCGTGGCCTTTTACGGACAACAATCTCACACAGGAAGCGGCATGATACATACAAATTGCAAATAGTGTACAGTGTATCTTATTTCGTTCAATATCTTAGGTTGGTGCGTAGGTTTATAGCGTTATTCCATGCTTTTAATAACCACAACAGGCTGTTGAATACAGAGCGATAAAGGTTAAAGATCTGAGAGCGCAAGATCAGGTGAAGAAGGTGGATGCAGAGTGACTTCGCAACCCAACTCCTGCATAGTTTTTTTGTTTTGTTTTGTTTTTTGTGGCAGTATCGGAATGCGGAAGAGCATTATCGTGGAGTAACACCACTTCAAGCAGTCTTTCTAGCCGATGAGTGATAGTTACACCCTAAGGAAGTGATTCTTAGTACACCACACTGTAGCTGCCACACAAGATGCACAACAGTATCTTTTGTGGATGCGTTTTTGCAAAGGGACTTGCTGCTCTGTATAGGCTCAACCATTCCACCCTTTTCCTTATGTTAGCATATAAAAACAATTTTTCGTCACCTGTAACGTCACAGAATAGGAGCGGTCGGTGTTGTTCACGAGCCAATTGATGAAGAGCAAGCAGCGATGCACATATGGCCACCCGCTGATTCTTGTGATTTAGACTTACAGCATGCGCACCCATATACGTCCGATTTTTGAAACTTCCCCATTGCATGTAAATGTCACAGGGTGGTGAATGATAACAGTTCATCGCATTTACCAGTTCTGAAGTATACTCAGGTGGATCATTGTCTCTTAATGCGTTAAAAATGTGTTGATCAAGCCCAGTAGGTCTTTCTGAAAGTGGAAAGTCACTAACGTTGAAACGGTTCCTTAAAACTTGAATATTCTTAGCAAAGAGTAGAAACCAGAAAGGTGGAAGGAGTATATAGAGGGTCTATACAAGGCCGATGTACTTGAAGACAATATTATGGAAATAGAAGAGGATGTAGATGAAGATGAAATCGGAGATATGATACTGCGTGATAAGTTTGACAGAGCACTGAAAGACCTGAGTCGAAACAAGGCCCCCGGAGTAGCAACATTCCATTAGAACTACTGACGGCCTTGGGAGAGCCAGTCCTGACAAAACTCTACCATCTGGTGAGCAAGCTGTATGAAACAGGCGAAATACCCTCAGACTTCAAGAAGAATATAATAATTCCAATCCCAAAGAAAGCAGGTGTTGACAGATGTGAAAATTACCGAACTATCAGTTCAATAAGTCAGAGCTGCAAAATACTAACTCGAATTCTTTACAGACGAATGGAAAAACTAGTAGAAGCCGACCTTGGGGAAGATCAGTTTGTATTCCGTAGAAATGATGGAACACGTGAGGCAATACTGACCCTACAACTTACCTTAGAAGCTTGATTAAGGAAAGGCAAACCTACGTTTCTAGCAATTGTAGACTCGGAGAAAGATTTTGACAATGTTAACTGGAATACTCTCTTTCAAATTCTGAAGGTGGCAGGGGTAAAATACAGGGAGCGAAAGGCTATTTACAATTTGTATAGAAACCAAATGGCAGTTTTGAGAGTCGAGGGGCATGAAAGGCAAGCAGTGGTTGGGAAGGGAGTGAGACAGGGTTGTAGCCTATCCCCGATGTTATTCAATGTGTGTATTGAGCAAGCAGTGAAGGAAACAAAAGAAAAATTCGGAGTAGGTATTAAAATCCATGGAGAAGAAATACAAACTTTGAGGTTCGCCGATGAAATTGTAATTCTGTCAGAGACAGCAAAGGACTTGGAAGAGCAGTTGAACGGAACGGACAGTGTCTTGAAAGGAGGGTATAAGATGAACATCAACAAAAGCAAAACGAGGATAATGTAATGTAGTCGAATTAAGTCAGATGATGCTTAGGAAATGAGACACCTAAAGTAGTAAAGGAGTTTTGCTATTTGGGGAGCAAAGTAACTGATGATGGTCGAAGTAGAGGGGATATAAAATGTAGACTGGCAATGGCAAGGATAGCGTTTCTGAAGAAGAAAAAATTGTTAACATCGACTATTGATTTAAGTGTCAGGAAGTCGCTTCTGAAAGTATTTGTATGGAGTGTAGCCATGTACGGAAGTGAAACGTAGACGTTAAAAAGTTTAGACAAGAAGAGAATAGAAGCTTTCGAAATGTGGTGCTACAGAAAAATGCTGCAGATTAGATGGATACGTCGCCTAACTAATGAGGAGGTATTGAATAGGATTGGGGAGAAGAGGATCTTGTGGCACAACGTGACTAGAAGAAGGGATCGGTTGGTAGGACATGTTCTGAGACATCGAGGGATCACTAGTTTAGTATTGGAGGGCAGCGTGGAAGGTAAAAATCGTAGAGGGAAACCAAGAGATGAATACACGAAGGAGATTCAGAAGGATGTATGTTGCAGAAGGTACTGGGAGATGAAGGAGCTTGCACAGGATAGAGTAGCATGGAGAGCTGCATCAAACCCGTCTCAGGACTGAAGACCACAACAACATCAACAACAACAGCAACTATTTTCTTGCCGAGCTCTGACCAATGGCAATATCCCCATATACGGCACGAATGTTTCCGCCTGCGTCCCCTGCTGTTACCCTGTGCTGTACTCAAACAGAAGAATATGTCGGAAATGTACCAATTTCTCCACCTGACAATTTTCTAGCGTCTACAGCTCACTCACTATGTTCAAGCGACAAAATGAGAGTATGTAAACTGAAATAGCAAACAGTGGACTACCAGTAAGAAATGGCAATCGATAAATAAAACCATAGCAACCGGAATAATGTAACACAAAAATGCTACGAACTTACGCACCAATCTAATAATTTTCTATACTGCGTGCTGAGACAACAGTAGTTACAGATTTTGGAGTCAATGACGTTTTTAACTACGGATACTCACGTAACAGTTATAGTTCCTTAAGCCATGAAAGTGATATCCTGGTGCAAAATTGTCGCTGTATCAGGTATCATGACTTAACATTCTGTCAACGACGAGGTTATTACAGAGAGTGCACAGTCTCTGAGATGACAAATATGGAGACAGAACTTTGCCGTGCCGCCCTCAAATAAAACATCTCGGCATTGTCCGTATCGACTAAGGGATCTCGCGGAAGCCTAATTCTGGAGGTGGTTTGCAATTGAAGGGTTGAGGGAAGGAAGTCCTAAGCCTCAATTTAGTAAGGATTAGTCTGTTCATGCCACCTTTTGCTTATTTGGATGCATCACAAGCTCGTAACGAATAACTCCACGTGAGCCGATAGAAAGAACTGTCTTCTATTTAAACCTGATTTGTGGGACTGTATTTATGTTCTTGTCTGAATTTAACCAAGCGTATAAAACCCAGTAACGCAAAATACGATCTTGTGTGTTAACACTTTCTTCTGTCTACCGCTTCAATCTGAAACTTACTACTCCACAGAGTCCCATCTCTTAACCTCTAAGCTACCTCGTTCGGTGTTTACCAGATAGATATTGTGGTGAACAACTTACGCTTTAACGCAATGGTTCTGCGTAAACTGTGACACAGTTTGCTTCGTCACAGATGGTTGCAGAAAAGGCTTCGAGCACGAGCCACAGGTTAATATGTCCATTTCATCTTTTACAGTATGCACACTTTGTAGGCGAAAGATCGGTTGTTTTCAAGTCTAGATTCCAGGAGACAAAAGTTTACTACAACAGTATTCCATGAAAACGCTCAGACACGGGTTAATACTTTACGTGTACCTTGCAGATCAACGAGTACTGTCAAACAGGATTGTGAATGTGGCACTAACCAAGATACAACATCGCAGTAACATTTAAAAACTGAAATGTTTGTTAACATTGGACGACAACTTTCTGCTTCCTGGTTGATGGATACGAAAGTAACTGTTGGGTGTATTCCATTGATTCATAATGCTCCAACTTATGCGGAAGTATAGCGTGGTCAACACAATCAATGTTTCTGTTTCGTCAAGACGGATATCAATAGCTCTCTAGCTCCTTATTTAGCCTTGCAAGTACCTAACATACAAAACAAATTTTATCTTTTATTGCTGTCTCCTTCCTACGTCCACACTTTGGCAGTGGTCGGGCAGACCATCCACAGCTGTCACATCTGACATGTTGCAGCGGGCTGATGATGAATTCGCGAGGATAGACGCATTCGTGGAAGACATTTAGAGGACTATGAGGAGGTGACACACACAATTCCGCCACCAGGACAAGGATTGGTACCGACAGGGCATATGCGCCCTTGTTTCGCGCTGGATGAAGGCCATAGAACGGGATGGATATTACGTGGAAAAATAGGGTGTGTAGATAGAACACCATTCCTTCGTGTGTGTAATTCTCACTTACATCGATTTAAAGTTTATTCAAATATGTAATTGCTTGTATCTACAGCTACATAGCTCACAACCGCCTCAAAACACTATCTTGTGAATGTCTTGAATTCTAGGCAAGTTAAACTTTCACTCGTACAGACAACCACAGACAGGAAGTAATTCTGATGGATCACAGTTTCAGTCTCTCACAGGAGAGACGTTGTATGTTGTGCAATAATTCTGTTCTGGTGATTTTTTCATAACTGACCGGGTTGTGTCTAACACCATGTCTTGTGGCGTAAAAGAGGACAAAAGTTCATCTAAATGTGAAGTATCGCCACAGAAGAACCCTTCCTCATTTTTGATACAGTCAAGTAACACAGTGTATGATCCGTCATTCAACTAGAGTTAACTACAAAAAGGCAAATTAGAAACTGCTGAAGAGAGACTGTAATGGGGCTCCATGAGCATTCGCGTACTGTGCTGTACCGCTGTGCCAAATCG
The DNA here is from genome assembly GCF_023897955.1 of Schistocerca gregaria. Taxonomy (NCBI): domain Eukaryota; kingdom Metazoa; phylum Arthropoda; class Insecta; order Orthoptera; family Acrididae; genus Schistocerca; species Schistocerca gregaria. Next base: position 416,318,237 of record NC_064924.1, read on the forward strand.
CTTAGACCCAAACCGAGCTAATACGACTGGATATAACACCGTGACTGTTAGATGTTTTGAGGTTTCTGTTCCCTTTCGCTGCAATGCGATTCAGTTACCGATGCGCGCAACGGTTCAGCATCATAACGCATAAATCGCTGTATTGGCTAATTTTGTGGCAATGAAGCGAATCACGTAGCCTATGCCTGCTCTGCTCGTATCAAAAACCTCTCCTCATCACTCGGAGGCTCGAGTGTTTATAATAAGACTTACTTATCAACAGATGATTATGCTACAAGAAAGACGCAGTTAATCAAACAATTCAAATACCTGAATGTTTCATCGAGCTGCTTATATCACAGGTGGTCAGTTCTGAGACGTACTAAACCCTGCTACTAAAAGTTGGAATCTCTGCCTGTTTCCTACCGCTATTACACTAATGTGGCACATTAAGCGCTCTCGCCGATCTCCGATTTAGTTCTTGTTTTCAATGGCTGGAACCTATTTCTGTCGGCACGTCGATATTTACTGTAAGAGTGGCAGGAAAGTCTATAGCCTGTCAGGATGCGAATCGTGTTAATTATTGTTCCGTGTGTTATCGTGTTTGAACTGTTTGCGTATGGTGTGTCTGCGTCATAGAGAGGTGGACGGGCGTTTGCCCAGGCACGCGTGGGAAATCGCCTAAATACACAACTTTGTGTCAATTGTGTATCCGGCCAACCATCTTTTATACTGCGTGTGGATTCGATTTTTATCCTTCCACCTAGCTACAGCTTTATCACAAGAAATAAACTGTACTTACAGGAAAACTTCATCTGTACGACTTCGGACGCACAGACTGCAGCATTCACAACGAATATATGTTTGTAAAAAATTGGACATTGAGGTGATCGCGAATATCTCGCTTTCGCAAATGGTAAGTAGCTTCAAAGTGTCGTTTCAGCGTATTCTAACATGGTTACATCATTCGGAAAAATATATAATTAATTACATTTAGAACAGCAAATATACTACAATAACGCGATGTCTAGTGTTTTGCTATGTAGAGAGGCAGAACGATGAATCTGTTAAGCTTTCTTCGGAGTGGCCACTACACAGCGGCTGACGTCTGAAAGCTCTCAAAATACACTTCGATACTGCTGCTTCTACCAGAAGACATGGCACGGCAAACTCTGTACATTCAGTGAAGCAGCAGCTCTCAATGACTCATGGCGCACGAAGGATAACAGAGCCTTCTTGTTCAACTACATCGTCGCCAATCAATAACTGTAAGCAATGACAATCACAAAATATGCAGGCGTATCCGCAACTAGCACATAATTATATCTAACCGCGGGGACGGTACATGTCACAGATATAGTTCATTTTAGAAGATCACTCACAGAACTCTTGTCGATCGATTCTTGATTACCGTGTGTCAATATGCGATCCAGCCAAGTTGGACTAACGGAAGAGATCAAAACATTAGAGGAAAGCTGTACAATTTTTCAAGGGAATAAAGTGCCACAGAAGCGATCAATGATCTTCGGTATGAGGCGCTAGAAAAAAGACTGTGCGAAGGTTTACTTTTAAAGTTTAGAGATCTGGCGTTCCAAAAAAAGTCAAGAAATACATTACTTCGTCGTAGATCATGGTTCACGAATTCACGTAATTTGAGAAATATCAGGATTCTATGTGAACGTGCGGAAATGTATTTTTCTCGTGGCCTGCACGCGAATGTAATACGGAGGAAGGATAAGGAGCGAGGGGAACAAATTCATTAACAGCGAAGTCCACGAGAAAGGCAGGCCGCGGCGTGTGCGTCACAAAGGTAGGCCTGAGCTCGCTGAGTTTCTACAGGGTGTTACAAAAAGGTACGACCGAACTTTCAGGAAACATTCCTCACACACAAATAAAGAAAAGATGTTATGTGGACATGTGTCCGGAAACGCTTAATTTCCATGTTATAGCTCATTTTAGTTTCGTCAGTATGTACTGTACTTCCTCGATTCACCGCCATGATTTCATACGGGTGCTGCTAGAATATGTGCCTTTACAAGTACGACACAACATATGGTTCATGCACGATGGAGCTTCTGCACATTTCAGTCCAAGTGTTCCTACGCTTCTCAACAACAAATTCGGTGACCGATGGATTGGTAGAGGCGGACCAATTCCATGGCTTCCACGCTCTCCTAACCTCAACCCTCTTGACTTTCACTTATGGGGGCATTTGAAAGCTCTTGTCTACACAACCCCGGTACCAAATGTAGCGACTCTTCGTGCTCGTATTGTGGACAGCTGTGATACAATACGCCATTCTCCAGGGCTGCATCAGCGCATCAGGGATTCCATGCGACGGAGGGTGGATGCATGTATCCTCGCTAACGGAGGACATTTTGAACATTTCCTGTAACACAGTGTTTGAAGTCACGCTGGTACGTTGTGTTGCTGTGTGTTTCCATTTCATGATTAATGTGATTTGAAGAGAAGTAATAAAATGAGCTCTAACATGGAAAGTAAGCTTTTCCGGACACGTGTCCACATAATATATTTTCTTTCTTTGTGTGTGAGGAATGTTTCCTTAAAGTTTGGCCGTACCTTTTTGTAACACCCTGTATATTTATTAGCTCTTAATCAGCTATTTATGTACAAACGAGAATTTAATATTTAACGAAAATCTTCTATTGTGGAGTCTTATTGTTTATCAGTCATACAATGACCGGAAGTCCTTAGGTCTACTAATACTTTGTTATGGCTGTACTGCGTACAATAAAATTACAATCATGCCGAAATGATTATCGGTTGCATGAGGGACCACATCTTATAGGAAATGAGGACTGTTACGCAGACGAGACGTAATGCTAGAAACAACCTGTTATACCATACACATCGAGTGAAAAAGTAGTTTGGTGAGTTAAGCGAGCTCAGGCCTACCCACGTGGCGTACGCGCCGCGGCTGTCTGTCTCGTGGGCCTCGATCTACATTATATTACGTAAGCTTACCTTCCAACAGACGACGTAAGGTAACATGCTCAGTTCATACGCAGAAAGGTTGCCTGGTTAGTTTAAATGAGAGGGGGGGGGGGGGGGGGGGGGACCAAACTGATAGGTCATCGATCTCTCGTTCCGATTAAAATAATTCCACGAGGGTGGGACAGTACGCAAAAGAGAACAATTTCTAATACGGCGTTAGTTTTCTAAAAACCTATGTTCTTCCATTTGCGGGGAATGCTAAATGCTGACCGCTAGTGGGCTCTCGCAAAGCTGAAAATGGATGAAATATTTTCAGGAAGGGAACTGTAGCAAACCATTACCTTCCTACTGTCCGCAGTTCCTCGTCTAGAAGCAGTCGCCGCTGTCTGCAGATAGCGTGGTCCCCGATTCGATTCTGGCTGGGAACTGGGTGTCTGTACCGTCCAAATCAATTCATCTCATCTTCGTCGACGCGCAAATCGCCAAAGCGGCGTCAAATACAAAGACTTACACCAGGCGGCAGAACTACCACAGACGACGTCTCGAAGCCAATAATACCATACCACCATTTCATTTATCTTCCTACTGCTGAACTATCCACTATATATTCAACATTTCTGGATTATCTGAAAGAAACTACCCATGTCAACATTTCGGATAACTATGACTTTATACACTGGCGACAGGTGTAGAAGACGCGACCAACGCATGTTGACGTAAGTCTGAATAATTTCACACAAGGAAAAAACATACGACTCTACGGGATAAATACTTACTGAGAAATTTTTCGCTTCGTAATTAGAACGTTCGTAAATAGAACACAGATTAACGCAGTTCTTGTTAAAAAGCGTACTAGTCTATAAAATTTTAAGACGAACACAATTAGGACAGCTTGTCGCAAAACTTCACAGTTTAAGTGCTGTTTATAAGCCAGATTGGTCCTCGTAGGAAGTTGACGACATAATTATTTACTATAGTGATATCCATGAATGTGAATGATTTGATGTGAAACCATCCATTCTAGAAATAATACGAACAAAGCGTTACATAATGTTTTATAGCTCAGGATCAAAATATTCCGTTTACTGAACTGAAGAACTGTTAAACTACTTTCAAAATTTCAGTGGAATATTGTAATTAAAAAAAATTGATCTGCGACAACAACATACGAAAAGGCCAATCTCTTCAATAGCGTTGGTATGCGCGGTACACATTTTCTTAAAGTAATGCGCCAGTTCTAACCACTGATAGTATCTACCTGAGAATAAAATTTTCCTGGTTTAATGAACACTGGGGACGCAAACAACGGAAATATCCGAAGTTAAATTATAATGTTATTGTTGTGGTATTCAGTCCTGAGACTCGTTTAATGCAGCTCTCCATGCTACTCTATCCTAGGCAATCTTCTTCATCTCCCAATACCTACTGCAGCCTACATCCTTCTGAATCTCCTTCGTGTATTCATCTCTTGGTCTCCCTCTACGATTTTTACCCTCCACGCTGCCCTCCAATACTAAACTAGTGATCCCTCGATGTCTCAGAACATGTCCTACCAACCGATCCCTTCTTCTAGTCACGTTGTGCCACAAGCTCCTCTTCTCCCCAATCCTATTCAATACCTCCTCATTAGTTACGTGATCTATCCATCTAATCTGCAGCATCTTTCTGTAGCACCACATTTCGAAAGCTTCTATTCTCTTCTTGTCCAAACTGTTTATCGTCCACGTTTCACTTCCATACAAATACTTTCAGAAGCGACTTCCTGACACTTAAATCAATACTCGATGTTAACAATTTTTTCTTCTTCAGAAACTGTTTCCTTGCCATTGCCAGTCTACATTTTATATCCCCTCTACTTCGACCATCATCAGTTACTTTGCTCCCCAAATAGCAAAACTCCTTTACTACTTTAGGTGTCTCATTTCCTAAGCATCATCTGACTTAATTCGACTACATTACATTATCCTCGTTTTGCTTTTGTTGATGTTCATCTTATACCCTCCTTTCAAGACACTGTCCGTTCCGTTCAACTGCTCTTCCAAGTCCTTTGCTGTCTCTGACAGAATTACAATTTCATCGGCGAACCTCAAAGTTTTTATTTCTTCTCCATGGATTTTAATACCTACTCCGAATTTTTCTTTTGTTTCCTTCACTGCTTGCTCAATACACACATTGAATAACATCGGGGATAGGCTACAACCCTGTCTCACTCCCTTCCCAACCACTGCTTGCCTTTCATGCCCCTCGACTCTCAAAACTGCCATTTGGTTTCTATACAAATTGTAAATAGCCTTTCGCTCCCTGTATTTTACCCCTGCCACCTTCAGAATTTGAAAGAGAGTATTCCAGTTAACACTGTCAAAATCTTTCTCCGAGTCTACAGTTGCTAGAAACGTAGGTTTGCCTTTCCTTAATCAAGATTCTAAGGTAAGTTGTAGGGTTAGTATTGCCTCACGTGTTCCAACATTTCTACGGAATCCAAACTGATCTTCCCCAAGGTCGGCTTCTACAAGTTTTTCCATTCGTCTGTAAAGAATTCGAGTTAGTATTTTGCAGCTCTGACTTATTGAACTGATAGTTCGGTAATTTTCACATCTGTCAACACCTGCTTTCTTTGGGATTGGAATTATTAAATTCTTCTTGAAGTATGAGGGTATTTCACCTGTCTCATTCATCTTGCTCACCAGATGGTAGAGTTTTGTCAGGACTGGCTCTCCCAAGGCTGTCAGTAGTTCCAATGGAATGTTGTCTACTCCGGGGGCCTTGTTTCGACTCAGGTATTTCAGTGCTCTGTCAAACTTATCACGCAGTATCATATCTCCGATTACATCTTCATCTACATCCTCTTCTATTTCCATAATATTGTCCTCAAGTACATCGCCCTTGTATAGACCCTCTATATATTCCTTCCACCTATCTGCTTTCCCTTCTTTCCTTAGAACTGGGTTTCCATCAAAGCTGTTGATGTTCATACAAGTTGTTCTCTTTTCTCCAAAGGTATCTTTAATTTTCCTGTAGGCAGTATCTATCTTACCCCTAGTGAGATAAGCTTCTACATCCTTACATTTGTCCTCTAGCCATCCCTGATTAGCCGTTTTGCACTGCCTGTCGATATCATTTTTGAGACGTTTGTATTCCTTTTTGCCTGCTTCATTTACTGCATTTTTATATTTTCTCCTTTCATCAATTAAATTCAATATTTCTTCTGTCACCCAAGGATTTCTACTAGCCGTCGTCTTTTTACCTACTTGATCCTCTGCTGCCTTCACTACTTCATCCCTCAGAGCTACCCATTCTTCTTCAACTGTGTTTCTTTCCCCCATTGCTGCCAATTGTTCCCTTATGCTCTCCTTGAAACTCTGTACAACCTCTGGTTCTTTCAGCTTATCCAGATCCCATGTCCGTAAATTCCCACCTTTTTGCAGTTTCTTCAGTTTTAATCTACAGTTCATAACCAATAGATTGTGGTTAGAGTCCACATCTGCCTCTGGAAATGTCTTACAATTTAAAGCCTGGTTCCTAAATATCTGTCTTACCATTATATAATCTATCTGAAATCTATCAGTATCTCCAGGGTTCTTCCATGTATACAACCTTCTTAAATAATAGTGCTACAAAAAGTGGGGTACAGAAAAGCCTTGCCGATCCCACTCATTTTCAGAATCAATTACTTGACAATATACAATTTCTCATCTGTCCATCCACAGTTTCGTGGCAGCATCCTCGTATAAACCACTATTTCGGACCAGAATTCCTTCATTCTGTATGGTTCAAACCACAAAAATATGAATGGAGAAACCATTGAGGTTTCCTAGTTAGTAAGGTATCCGACAGTTCAACGCGACGAAGCCTACTCATTTGCAGAAAATCTTATTAATCAAGCCACTGTGGAGATGGTGAGTTATATGTTATGTAAAAACCAACAAAAAAAACAGCGATATCTCATTTTCGAATGACATCGTACCTCAACGCAAAAATTGAGTACCAATACAATGTTGTAACTATCCGGTCTCCGGACACCTCTATGTATTGCGGTACGGATCACTAGATGTCACGAGAAGCGGACCGCCCGTATAAACAGACGCGGGGAGTATTGCGTTGTCAGCGGAGAAGCAATAATAGCAGAATGGGCCGGCCAGGTATGCTCAGTAACACTGAAGGTGGACTACTTAATATCAGCTGAGTAACAAGTCCGTTAAGTACTTTTCAATTCTTGTGATGCTACTTGAGTCGACTGTTAGTGATGTGATTCTGAAGTCGAAACGCGAAGGAACAACGTATCTAAGCCAAGACAAGGCAAACCTAATGTACCAACATTGGGCGGCGGTCGTAAAAAAACCATGTGAAATCAGTGAAAGCTCTCACTCTTGAGTCCAGAAGTGCTACCTGCATTCCAGCAAGAACAATGACTGTGCGTAGGGAAATAAAAAGAATGCGTTACAGTGGTCGAGCAGATCCTCAGTTATATATTTCTGTAGTCACTGTGGGGTAAGGAGTAGGTGGTGTTACAATATGGGTGTCTTAATGGTCCAACAGATCCTGTCATTGTGGAGTAAGGAGTACACAGCCTTACGGTATGGGTGTCATTTTCATGGTTTTGGTGCGAGTTCTTTATTGCGCTTGAGAAAACCATATCGGTATAAGGATATGAACACATTTTAGAACAATGCGTACTGCGTACAGTAAAAATAGTACGGAGGCGATGATTGACAGCATCAGTATTATAATGTACTCCGCCTTAAAGCAGAATCTATAAAGCAATGTGGACAGCAACATTCCTAAAATGGACTGGCCTGCCCAGAGTCCCGACCTGTACCCAACTCTTTCGTGTTAAGTTAGAATGTCGACTTCGCTCCAGACCACAGCATTCAACATCACTACCTCCTCTTGTTTTCGGCTCTTTGTGAAGAACGGGATCCCGTTCCTCCACGGACATTCAGCAACCTCACTGAAAGTGAGCCCTCATTAATAGGTATAAAGATGCGTTTGATCAGATAGTGTATACGGAATGGACTTACTTTTCGTGTCAAACCACGCAAATTTTCATTATAAACTGATGAATATAAAAATGTAGATGGATTCGCATTTCAAACTGCAGTTATTGGATATCTTTACGGAAACGCATTATTGGAGGATCTTTTATGCAAATGTCCCCAAATATGTGAAATATTTGAGCCTTTAAATTCCTTTTTTGAACAGAATAGAACATCATGGGACTACTGTATTGAAATCTGTACCGATTGGCATATTTTATGGAGGTGTGGAGCTAAAAAAATATCAACGAAAACTGTTCTAGCAGCCACTGCATAAACCACAGGCAGACACTTGCAAAGAAAAAAATATCCCTCTAATTATACGAAGGGTCTTGATGAGGCTGCACCAAGCCCTTCTTTTACATACTGAGGTTAGATGGTTATCTGGAACAGACACACGAGTCTAGTATATATTTTTAAGCTGAGGGATGAGGTGCTTGGTTTTACTGTAGAACACAATTTCAAATTGAAAGGTGGATTACTTAATAGAAATCAGGTGCTTCGAATTGACTACTTATGAGACATATTAAGAAATGAAAGATTTTAACTTTGACCTTCAAAAGGCAAACGAGTAATGTATTTACTGCTCATGCAAAATTCTTGCTTAAAAAACATAATTGTGGTGAAATTCTTGCTCTCCAGCGAGTCTGAGTCCTTGCCAACAATAAAAGGCTTTTTAGAACAGAAGCGATTGTTGTAGATTATTCACCATGTGAAGGGTTCCCCAAATGAATAGCAGATTAAATATACATATTAATTGTTGGTTAAAAACTCGTTTATTGTCCACTCACGCCTTTCTACAGTGTCAGCAGAAAAATACGAAACTTTTATTCATCATTAGGAGGAAAAAATATAAATATTTAATACATAAAAAAAATTATTAAAATTCTAAAGAAGTTTAAAAAATAAATATCCTCAACTGTCGCGAAAGGTCATGATGGTACTTTCACTTTTTATAACTACATGAATGTGCGAACAGGGTTCGCAGCTCATGTGTCGAGAAAAAGAAGTACCGCAGCAGACTGTCGACATGTCATGGGAATACAACTTTCGTCCGTAAGAACTATTATTACGTGTAACTGCGAAAATTATCAGTATCACTCACCTCATAAAATAAAAACGGAAAAGTCCTATCTGGTTATGTTATTTTAAATGCAAAATACTTCAGAACTTTTTGGTTCAGTTTGATAGTATTTTTTTTAACAAATTTTATTTGAGAATTGTTATTTTCGTTGCAAATAATCAAATAATCCATTCACAGAATGTAGCAAAACAATCTTTAGAAACAAAGTAGGGGACCCCCGATAAAAGTGGGGATAAAAGGGATTCCACTTATCGAAAAGATTAAGAAACGCTGGTCTAGACGCATGCTCAATAAATTGAAATTAACTCTTCGACTATTACCACCGTCACCTTCATCGAAACAAAAACTGTTTGCTAGTGACGAAGATTGAAGTAGTCATCCGTAAGTTGTTTCAGGTTACACTGAATGTAAAGTTCCACGAATGTCTTACATGTAATTTCTGAATGATTGCCTTGTTGCCTTGCAACACTAAAAATCTATTGTCTCAGGAACAATTTTCTCTCATGTCGTTCATTGCATTTCGAAGCCCACGTGCTTGAAACGTAAGTGTGTTGTGTGCTCATGCAACTGTAAATAGAATTTTGTTTCCTATGTTTCAGCTCGTGTCGGTGTTCTGGTATGCAATGATAGTACGCATGGCTGATCTCACAGAGACGGTAAGCACGTCACATCTCCGGCGTGAAGTGGCTATCTCCATACTCGATAAGCTATAAATAATAATGAAATGTTACTACCAGTTCAGCTATACCATCACGCAAGGGAGTAGAGAATAAGCGAAGGCTGAGTCGTGCCCTGAACTTCGATGTAAATTTTCATTTCTGGGTCGGTAATACGTGAGCTACTATAACACTGATGTAAAAAAAAAGTTAAGCATAATCAAAAAATTGTCAAAGAGCGAGTAGAACTAGCGCTCTGAGGGTTCGCTAAAAACTTTATTCTGTGTTCACCTATCCCGAAATCACGAACCCCTACGATTTCTTCTGCATGTTATCGACATCAATACTGGCAAGATATCGGTCCTTGGAGTTTCAAGACTTTCGACAATGATTTAATTTTAAGTGATATAACTACAAATTAACTTTATTACGATTTTTTCCTTTGCTTGAATCGTAAAACCTTGCTTCTTGCCAAATTTCATGGTTCTAGATGGACGGGAAGTGCCCTATTGGTTTTGATGAGTGAGTTTGAGAGTATCAAAATGTGAGATAAATGACCGTATCTTTTGATTGTACCGAGTACCGACTTCGACAGCAGCTAGAATCGAATGAACAATACTGTCCATGAAGACTTAATCTCAACCAAGTGGTCCTCTGAAAAATAGCGCATGTATCTGCAGCACCCCCCCCCCCCCCCCCAATCCAACCACATGACAGAAAACTGTTCTCCTTTTCCTTCTGAAGGATGAACGACAGTAGAACTTTGCAAAAACATTCCAGCATTCATTTACAGTTTTATCTCCATTATAAACGGCCCTGGCTTAGTACTGCATTGAGTGGGACACACCTAACACTTTAGGGTCATACTTATATAGACGGATTATTTTTTCTATACTCTGAACATGAAGTAGCTGGGATATAAAATCCCTGGTGAGCCCGCAGGCAGAGTGCATAGTGGGGTTCTAGGTGCCTTTGACAGAACGCTGAAAGTGAGAATTGCCTATGTCAGCAGTAAATTATACATTCATTTCCGAACATTATTTCCCTATCTCAAAGTACTCAGTTTCGGATCATCCTTCATCTTCATAATTTGTACCCGAAAGATTTGGGACATTAACAAAGCTCTACGACTCCGATACAACGCGAAAGAGAAACTGCAACTCCTGTGAGACAGTAATCTGAAGATTGCTGTTTGTCAGACGTTGTTGGCTTTCGTTGCGCAGCTAGGGCCAGATATTGGCCATGTCGTGAAATATTTGTCTTCGCCGATTTTTTTTTTTTAATTTACGGTTGTCTCAGGACCATCGGCAAGATGTGCTAGACCTTGTTCATGAAATGCGAGGATTGTAACTAGAAAAATACGAGAAAGTTTTAAATAATGAATTTCTTGCATTTCATCGTAAACTTCACCAAGAGGCTGTACTCTCCACTCGTCGAAAATGCGAACGAAAGTGAAATATAATAGGTGTGACGCACAGCTTACTAGATTTAAATCTTGCACTTATGCCACGCAGGGATTTTCTACAGAAAGCGTAATTTCGTTTTCTGGATAAATCCAGTCATTCATTTACGGTAACTGCTCGTCTTTTTCCTTTTAGTTTTCCTCCCCGATTATGCTTAACTTTTCGACATTAGTGTACTTGCGGAAGCTGGCGTATTCCAGTTAACTGAGGCGTACGCAGAAGGCTGCCTTATCTCTAATGTAAACTTCGCGACATAGTGACCCAGTCAGCCATGCTAGCTAGCATAGCAAAGGCGCAATCCCTGTTATCAAAGGGTATTCGACTCAGCTCTCTTTCTCCCCCCCTCCTCCCCCCCCCCTCTGTCTCTCTCACACACACACACACACACACACACACACACACACACACACACACACACACACACAGAGAGAGAGAGAGAGAGAGAGAGAGAGAGAGAGAGAGAGAGAGAGAGAGAGAGAGGGGGGGGGGATAAAATTATCTCTATTGTTACTGTCAAACTGACTTTGTTGACAGGCTATTTTCGTGCTGCGCAAGAAATTCTTGCAAGCTTCCTTCCTACACCTGTACCACCATACGACATCACTGCTGCTCAGCTGGACCGTAGCTAAGTACACGGCAGGTGGGGTGTGTGTATTCCCACTGATGGTCAACTCACTGGTGCACACCGTCATGTACACATACTACCTGCTGTCTGCTATGGGTGCCCTCACAGCCACAGAGACTGTACTGCACTGGAAGAGGCGCCTCACGACGTTGCAGATGGTAGGTCCACAATCAATAGATGATTCGAATTTGAAGTCAGAACACAAAACCAGTACATTACCAATATTGCTTAATTACTTTTCTCTCTTTCACCAAATGTTTAATGCTTACAGTGCCAAGGACAGAATACTCACGGGGGATTTGTAATTATAACATGAAAAGAGCATAGAGGTAAATGAAGACAACGTAATGCACACAACAAAACAGCTACGAAGAAACGATAAAGAAATGAAGCTGCTATTTGGGATTGTTTTTCATTAATGACATATGACGAACTGACAGCCTTATATACAGAATCTCGCACATATTACCAATAATACACTATCTTACTCTAGGCCAAATACAAACTTGAACCAGCTACTTCCATTGAGAGTTAACGTTTGATCCACATTTCAAGAGGCAATTAAAATACTATCTAGATTCTTAGCATTTGGCAGTTATATGTCGAGGTTTTACGATGGATGATACGTAAGCGGATTTCTTGAATTTTCGCTAACGGCAATGACTACGAAAATAGAATACAATGCTATCGCAGTTATCAGGCTACACATTCAGTTGACAATCTGGATTGCATTGTATCAGCGCCAAAAGTAGTTGTATGATGCAAGTCTGCAACACACTGAGGGAACAAAAGTCATGCGATAGCGATATGCACATATAGAGATGGCGATAGTATCGCGTACGCAAGGTATTAAAGGACAGCGAACTGACGGAGCTGTCATTTGCACTCAGCGGACTCGTGAAAATATTTCAGACGTTACTAATGGCGGCACGACGGGAATTAACAGCCTCTGAACACGGATACGCAATTAGAGCTAGACGTATGGGACATTCCGTTTCGGAAATCTTTAGCGAATTCTATATTCCGAGATCCAGTGTCAAGAGAGTGCCGAGAATACCAAATTTTCGGCATTACCTCTCACCACAGACAACACAGTGGCCGACGGCCTTCACTTAACAACCAAGTGCAGCGGCGTCTGCACGAAGCACAGAGTTGTCAGTGCTAACAGACAAGCAACACTGCGTGAAATATCCGCAGAAATCAATGTGGGATGTACGACGAACGGGTCCGTTAGGATAGTGCGACGAAATGCAATGTCCTTTTTCTATTTCTTTTTGTAAAATATTGAGCGTCTATATTCCATTCACTTCAGCAGACCTGAGAATACATCCACTGAATCCTTAAATGGTTTGACCAATGTACACCAAACCCTCTCTGTTACCTTGACACAAATTAACTCCGTATCCTCCAACTCAGGGGATGGCGCCATAAGGGCCGATTATTTCTCCTCAATAACACTGTTGACATTTGAATCGTTTATTTGTATCTGATAGTAATATGTGGCGTAGGTGATCAACTACTTCTTCGTGGTGTGCAATAAGGATTCAAATTTAAGAAATGGGATTCGTATTTTCTTAACTCAGTTACGCCTAAAAGAAGTTTTTCCACTTTTTTTACTCCAACTTTCTCAAAGAATCAGGAACACGAAAATTTTTAGAGAGGGCGGGAAGCGATTGTAAGACTTTTTAAGAAGGAAATAGTACACGCCTAAGTTTATAGCTCTGTCATATCTGTAATTAAATGCGCACCTTAAACTAGACAGAAAAAAAGGAATTACCAAAGGTTTTCTTCGTGAACTGCTAGTAAAATGAAGTGGAACATCAAATTAGTTTTTTTTTTAATCTTCAGCAAACAAATCATGCAACATCCTGACCATTTCGCTAACCCAATCATTTAACTTGCGAGAGAAAAGTCACAATCAGTCACATTCAACATCGTTGACTGATCATTCCTCTTCACCACCTCCTACCACGTATGCTATCTGCCTACTACCACTGACGCTGAGAGTATTGCAACAGGTAAACAGATGGACCCACGTATCACCCTTTCTAACTTTACCTATGATTTAAATATTTTTAAAGCATGAATAATTTACGTGCCTGATATGAAGTCGAAATGTACGAACACTAAGCTCCAGAAAGAGTCATGTCGACACATATAAACACATATTCAGCATTTGATGAGGGAATCAAGTCAGAGGAGGATAGATAACAAGGAGTGGAAGCAAACTTCGATTGTAGACATACAACTCGGCTCCGTCACAGGTTTGTACGCTTTTTCTGTAACAGTACATAAATTGTCACACTTACAAAAACTGTATATTAGCGTAATTTTATATGCTGACGGTTCAGTGTGTACAGCTTATTTCTAACGGTATCGTACATTGTGTTTGCAGGTGCAGTTCGTCATCCTCATAATCCACTCGATGAATATTATTCATCCTGACTGTCCAGTGCCACGAGTGCTGTTTTACCTTCATTTTCCGAACCTCGTCATGAATTTCTATCTATTCTACGGATTCTACCAACGAGCGTACAATCATGCAACGAAGTGTGCTAAAGACTGAACATGGTGTTTTAGTATCAACAGATTATAAGTTTCAAGAGACTGGTAAACAAGTTTTCAGTTACTGGGCAACGGACCACGTGGACAACGTGCTACTAATTTTTAGAACTCACCACAGAATAGGCAGCCCTGGTCTGTAAGTGTTATTGCTCTCAACTGACAGTTCAACAATATGAATCGTTGCCGAACAAGGTCAGAATTGATGCGCCTGAATTCTCTCACTCAACTTTTGTTAATCCATATGTACAAAGTTTTCCTTAATAAAACAGTAATGTATAGTAAGCACGTCATTTATTTTCCTTTACATGTTCTTTGAGAGGAACAATATACAGTCTACTACATTTCTCAATACTTTAAAGACACACTATCGCCTACTAAAAGCTTAGGTCAAGAAAGGGGGAAAGGGAACACACAATTTGTGTACAGTAGCGCAGCGCAAACCGGTTCTATGAAGCCACTACAAGCTAATCAAGTTGCGATGTACGTACTATTTATTAAGTGTTCCATTCAGAAACACGCCGAAGAGTACAATATCTGAATGAATGAGCCAAAATGGAAGTGTTCATGCGTCGAATGGCAACGAAGCACAAAATAAAAGCAAACGTCTCCAGGAAATCGGCAAAACATGGCCCTTTCAACACTGAATACTGCAAGGCATCATACAATTTTTGTTCGGTAAAAGACAATTTATAATTCTTTCGTGGTTATGTTTGCTACTGCTCTGGACTAGCGCTGTTTGTAAAACGTCTCCCTTTTCGAAATCTAAGAAATGAACGAGTACTGTAATACTGGAGTCCGCTGCCCACTAACGACATGAACAGCGCCTTGCAGCGGTTTTCCACCTCTCCCTACACTGTTGTTACACAGAGACTATTTTAGTTTTGCCTGCTTTATACCACTTCGAAGCACAGCGGAAGAGAAGTTGAGGGAGTCAACGCAGAAACATACCAACGAGAATAACGGTCATACTGATATGGACAGAACAGCTGGTGTGCCATCAGCAAAAGGAGTCGCCTAAGTCTTATTGTTATGAACGCTATAGCGCTCATTATAGGAAATATCTCCAGTAGAGGTAATATATCCCATAGACACATGTATCGCACATTAAAAAGTGGAGTATTATTTAACATAATTCGAAGTGTTACAAGGCGAGCTGTTTCGAAGCGTGGAAGGCCGCTCACTTAGAAGTACCACATGATGTCGATGATGGTTTATTCATTTTTATTTAGCGTATGGCGACATCACAAACAAATAGTATCACAATTAACTTAAAATACAAACTAATATTCAAGCCAAGAATATAGTCTACCGATCCCTCCGTGACCAGGAACTCTTTTGGATCGCCAGGGAAAGATCTCAGAGGAGGTTCTTGCATGACATGGCGAACAGTCTACTATTCAACGACACAATCTTAACCCTGTAAAGTTATTCTTTCTTCCACTTGTGCAGAGTCGGCACATCTTCGAGTGCTGGTTCTCACTCGGTTAAGAACAACCGACCAGATATTCAGTGACAATTCAACGCCAAGAGGCTTCCTCGATATGCATGGCACCTTAAGATGATTTGTCGTAGCATTAATCTGCCGTATTGTGCCTCCAACAATCATTAGTATTAAAGCTGTTTCATAACAACATTCTTGCGGTTTCCAGGGACGGGTGACGAAGTGAAGCCTGTCTTTGCTGATGCTTGGAATGTCTGCCAGAACAGGATGTTTCTGTATTTTTTTTTATGCTCGATGATGTTATTTTGGTATTGAATTGTTTAGCACACTCGTTTTCAGTGTCCTTACCAACAATAGGATCTTACGCACTGATCCTATTCGGATTTCTTCTTTCCTACACGATTTGAATGTAAGCACATGGACGTCAATTTCAAAAATCAGTACAGTGCAGTTCTCGAAAAGACGCCTCTGAAGATAAGATTTCGGAGTCCTGTTCAGTAAAAAACACGATAACAAACACATTACTCCACACAGTCAGCTACCGACTAAGGCGTCAGTTAACAAATTATTGTGCTTAACTAGCCTCAGAAGTCTTCCTCTTTTCAATGGCGATTTTTAAGTGAATCGCGAAATTTAGGGTACTGATCTACAAATCCAGTAAATACCAAGAAAACCGAAAAGGGCCAGTCGGTAAGGTTCCATGTTCTGGCCTTCCACAGGGCAATCGGGACCGACCGACCGACCGCCGTGTTATCCTCTGCCAATGGCGTCAATGGACGAGCAAGCTGTCACCACACCCCTCTCCAGGTCGTCATCGGGTATCTTCAGCTTGGGAGCTGTTACCACTCGGCCAAGTAGCTCCTCACAAGGCGGAGTGTACCCCAATCCAGTCCTCCCACCGAGTAAAAATTCCTGGCAGTACAGGTAATCGAACCCGGGTCTCTCGCACGGAATTCAGTCGCACTGACCAGTCAGCTGCGGAAGCAGACTTCTTCCGTAAGATTGCCTTGTAAAATAGATACGAACACTGTTGAAGTACCATGTAACACCACCATTAAGAATCTATTAGTGGTTTTTACATTTTGTTCCACGTATGGCGTCATATTTATCACGACAAACGGGCCAATGTTACTCTCGCCAAGCTGTACGTATAGTATTACAGTAGAAACTGAACTGTGTGAGTGCTAAAGATTACAAAATATAGCGTTCGTAGATGGCAAGAGATCTTCTTGAATACATCTGGAACGGAATCGTAATATACAAGATGATTCAGGAAAAGCGTGTAATTTTCAAGAGCTTAGTAACGCTAGTGGTCCGTAGCAAACACAGGGCTGTTGAAAAGGTTTTCTTCTGTACGGGTACCGGAGGGAGACGGTATCAGTTGTCTCTTCCAGCAGCGTTGGCGTAAGACACAAACTTAAAGTTAGACGCTATTTCAGAGGGCAGACGCCCCACGGCAACAAGCAGGTGGACGAGTCCAAGGAATAGACGACAGACAGAAGAAAAAAACGCTCCATTAGAAAAACATTTCACAAGAATGAAGTTATAAGTATTTGAGAG
Source organism: Schistocerca gregaria (assembly GCF_023897955.1). Classification (NCBI taxonomy): domain Eukaryota; kingdom Metazoa; phylum Arthropoda; class Insecta; order Orthoptera; family Acrididae; genus Schistocerca; species Schistocerca gregaria. Next base: position 416,335,598 of record NC_064924.1, read on the forward strand.
TGTTCCGGCAGAGTTTTCTTTGGAGGAACCGACGTGGGGGCAACAGTTCTGATAGGAAAATAATTGGTGCGGAGTCTCTTTGGCGTCAATGGTTCGAAAGTTGAAAGTAGAGGTGACCGAACGTAGTGTACAAACGAATACGTCGGGGATAGAGTGATGTTTCTTACGTCCGAATACTTACCGCTGTGTAGTCACGACCCTTAATTGGTTTTTCAAAGCATATTTTTGACTTTGACAATATCTACATATGTTGTTGTTGTTGTTGTTGTTGTTGTCGTCTTCAGTCCTGAGACTGGTTTGATGCAGCTCTCCATGCTACTCTATCCTGTGCAAGCTGCTTCATCTCCCAGTACCTACTGCAACCTACATCCTTCTGAATCTGCTTAGTGTATTCATCTCTTGGTCTCCCTCTACGATTTTTACCCTCCACGCTGCCCTCCAATGCTAAATTTGTGATCCCTTGATGCCTCAAAACATGTCCTACCAACCGATCCCTTCTTCTAGTCAAGTTGTGCCACAAACTTCTCTTCTCCCCAATCCTATTCAATAACTCCTCATTAGTTACGTGATCTACCCATCTAATCTTTAGCATTCCTCTGTAGCACCACATTTCGAAAGCTTCTATTCTCTTCTTGTCCAAACTATTTATCGTCCATGTTTCACTTCCATACATGGATGGCTACACTCCATACAAATACTTTCAGAAATGTCTTCCTGACACTTAAATCTATACTCGATGTTAACAAATATCTCTTCTTGAGAAACGCTTTCCTTGCCATTGCCAGTCTACATTTTATATCCTCTCTACTTCGACCATCAGCAGTTATTTTACTTCCTAAATAGCAAAACTCCTTTACTACTTTAAGTGTCTCATTTTCTAATCTAATTCCCTCAGCATCACCCGATTTAATTCGACTACATTCCATTATCCCCGTTTTTTTTTCGTTGATGTTCATCTTATATCCTCCTTTCAAGACACTGTCCATTCCGTTCAACTGCTCTTCCAAGTCCTTTGCCGTCTCTGACAGAATTACAATGTCATCGGCGAACCTCAAAGTTTTTATTTCTTCTCCATGAATTTTAATACCTACTCCAAATTTTTATTTTGTTTCCTTTACTGCTTGCTCAATATACAGATGGAATAACATCGGGGAGAGGCTACAACCCTGTCTCACTCCTTTCCCAACCACTGCTTCCCTTTCATGCCCCTCGACTCTTATGACTGCCATCTGGTTTCTGTACAAATTGTAAATAGCTTTTCGCTCCCTGTATTTTACCCCTGCCACCTTCAGAATTTGAAAGAGGGTATTCCAGTCAACATTGTCAAAAGCTTTCTCTAAGTCTACAAATGCAAGAAACGTAGGTTTGCCTTTTCTTAATCTTTCTTCTAAGATAAGTCGTAAGGTCAGTATTGCCTCACGTGTTCCAACTTTTCGACGGAATCCAAACTGATCCTCCCCGAGGTCCGCATCTACCAGTTTTTCCATTCGTCTGTAAAGAATTCGCGTTAGTATTTTGCAGCTGTGACTTATTAAACTGATAGTTCGGTAATTTTCACATCTGTCAGCACCTGCTTTCTTTGGGATTGGAATTATTATATTCTTCTCGAAGTATGAGGGTATTTCACCTGTCTCATACATCTTGCTCACCAGCTGGTAGAGTTTTGTCATGACTGGCTCTCCCAAGGCCGTCAGTAGTTCTAATGGAATGTTGTCTACTCCGGGGGCCTTGTTTCGACTCAGGTCTTTCAGTGCTCTGTCAAACTCTTCACGCAGTATCTTACCTCCCATTTCGTCTTCATCTACATCCTCTTCCATTTCCATAATATTGTCCTCAAGTACATTGTCCTTGTATAAACCTTCTATATACTCCTTCCACCTTTCTGCCTTCCCTTCTTTGCTTAGAACTGGGTTGCCATCTGAGCTCTTGATATTCATACACGTGGTTCTCCTCTCTCCAAAGTCTCTTTAATTTTCCTGTAGGCAGTATCTATCTTACCCCTAGTGAGATAAGCTTCTACATCCTCACATTTGTCCACTAGCCATCCCTGATTAGCCATTTTGCACTTCCTGTCGATCTCATTTTTGAGATGTTTGTATTCCTTTTTGCCTGCTTTATTTACTGCATTTTTATATTTTCTCCTTTCATCAATTAAATTCAATATTTCTTCTGTTACCCAAGGATTTCTAGCAACCCTCGTCTTTTTACCTACTTTATCCTCTGCTGCCTTCACTACTCTATCCCTCAGAGCTACCCATTCTTCTTCAACTGTGTTTCTTTCCCCCATTGCTGTCAATTCTTCCCTTACGCTCTCCCTGAAACTCTGTATAACCTCTGGTTCTTTCAGTTTATCCAGGACCCATCTCCTTAAATTGGCACATTTTTGTAGTTTCTTGAGTTTTAGTCTACAGTTCATAACCAATAGATTGTGGTCAGAGTCCACATCTGCCCCTGGAAATGTCTTACAATTTAAAACCTGATTCCTAAATCTCTGTCTTACCATTATATAATCCATCTGATACCTTTTAGTATCTCCAGGATTCTTCCATGTATACAACCTTCTTTCATGATTCTTAAACCAAGTGTTAGCTATGATTAAGTTATGCTCTGTGCAAAATTCTACCAGACGGCTTCCTCTTTCATTTCTTAGCCCCAATCCATAATCACCTACTATGTTTCCTTCTCTCCCTTATCCTACTGACGAATTCCAGTCACCCATGACTATTAAATTTTCGTCTCCCTTCACTACCTGAATAATTTCTTTTATCTCATCATACATTTCATCAATTTCTTCATCATCTGCAGAGCTAGTTGGCATATAAATTTGTACTACTGTCGTAGGCATGGGCTTTGTGTCTATTTTGGCCACAATAATGCGTTCACTATGCTGTTTGTAGTAGCTTACCCGTGCTCCTATTTTTTTATTCATTATTAAACCAACTCCTGCATTACCCCTATTTGATTTTGTATTTATAACCCTGTATTCACCTGACCAAAAGTCTTGTTCCTCCTGCCACCGACCTTCACTAATTCCCACTATATCTAACTTTAACCTATCCATTTCCATTTTTAAATTTTCTAACCTACCTGCCCGATTAAGGGATCTGACATTCCACGCTCATACTTAGACGTTAATTTGAACAAATCTTAAGGGGCGTCACACGTCGCCACTCAACCAAATGTCGCTAAGTTGGACGATGCTGTCTAGTAGTTTAATTTCTCATAGACTGCCGCTTATGGCCATCTGGTTGTGTCTATATGGTTAGCTTCTTTTTTTGTGTTGGAGAAACCGGGGGGCTTATTGCCGGCAGATTCCAAAACTATCGTGGTGATTCGGGCCATACCCCGCGTGGCAGGTCAGCAACCTGATAGTAATGTAATATGCGAGTGGCTAATTCGGCAGGGCGGGACTATCTTGTCGATGTGAATTAGCTTCAGCATGATGACTGCTTTTGTTCACCCCGCTTCAGCGTTTGTACACAAAGTTAAACTGAGGACAAACGGCCCCAATATGATATTTTATTTTACGAGATTATTTTATGCGTTCTTTAATGGTGTGCTGACCCTTTCCAGTGTGTTCTTGTATTCATGCAAGGTACAATTAGGTGCGAATAGAGGAGCGCAGCATAATAAAACTGCATCACAGATTAAGGGCAGGTAGGTTGAAGAGCTCGAAAATGTGCGACTGGACTTCAAGTACGCAACATCCAAAGGTACCTCTTTGTTTAGTTAAAATCACGCACCCATGTTAGCCCACCGCTTGCCGTTCTAGGTAAGTTGTTCGATAGTACATAGCTGAAGTAAGTAAAGCTCTGTCACGCAGGTTCTAGACACGAATCGCCAGGATAGTTTTCGAATCTGCTGGACGTGAGTAACATGATTTTCCCAAGACAGAAAGTATGCTATCACCACAGCCGCAACCAGACAGCCATCAGCAACTCTCTACATCAACAGTAAGCAACTACACAACTGGACGACTAGCATCTGGCTCTTTCTCTCCGTGGAAACTGTTGGAATAATTTATCTGTGATGTTATGAGAGGCAGATTTTTATTCTAGTCGGCATCCATAGACACGGGTTCCCAGGTAGATGCCGTGTTTCTTGGCTTCCGCAAGGCGTTCGATACAGTTCCCCACAGTCGTTTAATGAACAAAGTAAGAGCATACGGACTATCAGACCAATGGTGTGATTGGATTGAAGAGTTCCTAGATAACAGAACGCAACATGTCATTCTCAATGGAGAGAAGTCTTCTGAAGTAAGAGTAATTCAGGTGTGCCGCAGGGGAGTGTCATAGGACAGTTGCTATTCACAGAATACATAAATGACCTTGTGGATGACATCGGAAGTTCACTGAGGCTTTTTTCAGATGATGCTGTGGTGTATCGAGGGGATGTAACAATGGAAAATTGTCCTGAAATGCAGGAGGATGTGCAGCGAATTGACGCATGGTGCAGGGAATGGCAATTGAATCTCAATGTAGACAAGTGTAATGTGCTGCGAATACATAGAAAGATCATTTATCATTTAGCTACAATGTAGCAGGTCAGCAACTGGAAGCAGTTAATTCCATAAATTATCTGGGAGTACGTATTAGGAGTGATTTAAAATGGAATGACCATATAAAGTTGATCGTCGGTAAAGGAGATGCCAGACTGAGATTCATTGGAAGAATCCTAAGGAAATGCAATCCGACAACAAAGGAAATAGGTTACAGTACGCTTGTTCGCCCAATGCTTGAATACTGCTCAGCAGTGTGGGATCCGCACCAGGTAGGGTTGATAGAAGAGATAGAGAAGATCCAACGGAGAGCAGCGCGCTTCGTTACAGGATAATTCAGTAATCGCTAAAGCGTTACGGAGATGATAGATAAACTCCAGTGGAAGACTCTGCAGGAGAGAGGCTCAGTAGCTCGGTACTGGCTTGTGTTAAAGTTTCGAGAGCATACCTTCACCGAAGAGTCAAGCAGTATATTGCTCCCTCCTACGTATATCTCGCGAAGAGACCACGAGGATAAAATCAGAGAGATCAGATCCCACACAAAGGCATACCGACAATCCTCCTTTCCACGAACAATACGAGACTGGAATAGAAGGGAGAACCGACAGAGGTACTCAAGGCACCCTCCGCCACACACTTGCGGAGTATGGATGTAGATTTAAGTTACTACAACCATATTTATAGCTAGGTTACAGGTTTTTGAAATGTACTCGACAGGGCTTAGCGAGAAGCACATCCTCCAGGAATTCCCATGTAACTTTGCTGAGCATTTCTCTTGCACTCTGTGTGGGCTGTACTAACTTATGATCCAACAGCGCATGTATGAGTTCGTTCGATGTCACCGATTTCCATCCGCGCGAAACAAACAGGGATAAAAATATGGAAACATCAAAATCGTAGGCCATTACCATGCCTAATAAGATGTAGGAAAACCGTTAGCATTCAACGCAGTTTCCAGTCATCTACGAATGGATAATACAGCTCATATGGTTTTCAGGGGACTTACGTCAACTTCCTGAAAAAACAGTGGCACATTCAGGTAATGATTATGGACGTGGATAGCGATTTCGCACCCTTCTCTCAAAATAAGACCACAAAAGCTCAATAATGTTGAGCTCTGAAGACTATGGTAGTCACGGCAGTTACAATTCATCCTTGTGCTCACAAAAACCACTGCTGCACGATGGAAGTAATGTGAACAGAGGTACTGCCGTCTTGGCACTCAGAATCACTATTGGTGAACTAGTACTATAGCGCGGGATGGGCGTTATCAGCCAAAAAAGATCGTCACATTTGGCAGTACCGCGACCTTGCAAATCAACCACAGGGCCCAGGGAATACCACGATATGGCTGTCCAGAGCTCCGCCGAATCCCAGCCATGCTGGGACGTAAACTTGGCCAGAAGTTGGATCTGGACCAAAGAACTTTCTTCCATTGCTCCTAGTTCAGGTTTAACGGCTTCGGCACTATGCCATCATCTTAAGGACATCTGCATCTTTTGGAATTCCAGATCGTCCCTACAATTCCCAACTCGTGGATTTCCCTTCGTGTTGTTTTGATGATAACAGGGATCACCAGTGTGGCAGTTTTACAGTGACTTTTGCAGCTGACGCCTTCTTCTTTATTGTCACAATCGTCTTCAGTGACCGTCCGTCACGATCACTCAAGAAATACTTTCGTCCGCGGTTCTTACTTAGCGGACGACATTTTACCGCTTTCCTTGTACGCGGCATAAATCTTCGATACTGCGCTTCTGTAAACATCAAACACTTCGGCTTCCTTCATCACGGAAGCACCTACGAATCGAGCACCAACAATGTGCCCATGTTCGAATTCACCTAGCTGCGGACATAATGTACTCGCAATTACACAGAATACTTTTCTGACCACGAATGACGCTTGCAACGTATTGAGGACATTGCTCAGGTGCCGTTTGTGATCAAATGCAACAGCGCAAACTGCAAGCTTGACTAGAATCTGCATTTACGTTCAAGCATGTATTTCTAGTGGTGTTTATTTTTTGTCGAACCCTTGTAGCTCGTTACTAGTAGCTCGCTTTTCTCGCGACCTTCGTCAGGGAAATATTAGTTGTAGGCGAAAATAGAGTGTTCGTCTCCCTAGATTTGCGAAAAACGTTTGACAGCGTACCACATTCTCTACTACTTATTACCATCTTACAGAGTATATTCACAAATATACTATTGGTTCTAAGAACTTTCCGACCAATGAAATGGAGAACGTAGTCCTGGACGATGGATCCTGAACACAAACGAAACTAATGTCCGCTGTGTGCCAAGGAAGTGCACTTCCGCTGCTAATGTTTTCACTTATACATAACCGATCTATAATATTGTGACAAGGGCGCACAATAATTGTTTGCTGATGGCACTGTTGGTTACATGAACGTGCGAAACTTCAGGACAAGTTTAATAGCATTTCCACTTCGCGTAATGAAGGGAAGCTCTATCAAAATGTGCATAGATGCCAGTTAATTGCCATTATTGAAACAATGAACCTTTTAGTATCCTATTAAGGTAGTCCGTAATTTTAGCCCCTTTTAAGACACGATTATGCGACTTATGTTCTGGTTACGAAGGAACAACTGTGTTCAACGGCAGGTAATAATACCTATTACACAGAGAAAGAGCTCAGTATCATCCGGTAACAAAAATTAGTTGCGAACACCTAGAACACGTCACTTCGTTTAAATTTTAAGGGATGTCTCTTGATAGAAGCCCTTTTCCTACTTAGGCTGTTGCTTTATTTTTAAATTGCCAGTTTATTTAATAATTTAACGATTAGCTAATTTCACCCCTTGGGCTTTATCAATATACATCTCAGTAAAAAAATTGTAAAGCTCATAGCGTGTTTTATTCTTCACATGGGTGTGGAGGAAGCAACACGTGATGGCATCCTTTTACGGGTTTCGGACAATCATGGGGGCACAATTATCTCAGACATGAAACCCAAATGTATAATGGAAAAAATGCGATGCTGATATTGGTTTTACCACACATGTTACAATTAAAAAAAAAAAAAAAAGACATGGCGCGGTCAGCGCCTCTAAATTAAACAGAGTAATTGTCGAAGAACTTTACCATTTAGGGACTAGTACTAAAACGCAACAAGAAATTAGACAAACATGTGGAATCAAAAGCAGGGAAAGCGAATCTAAGGCTAGGATTCATTAGAAGGGTTCTAGGGAAGTGCACTGAATCTGTAAAGGATATCGCAAACACATGCGTGCAACCAGTTGTATAATACTGGTCAAGCGTCTAGAGTAATTAAATAGGCATGACAGATGACATCGAACAAAGGCAGACACGTGCTGTTGATTTGTAAATGTTCGTTACAGATCACGCGAAAGTGTTAAGAGAAATGCTCGAGGGATTTTTAAACGGGCATCGTTGCACGAAAGAGGACGTAGTTCTCGAATAACCCTGTAGAGTACATTTAGAGAGCGTGTACTGGCAGGCGACAGTGCGATCATCGTGTTGCCGCCATCGCGTATCCTGAGTAGGTATCGTGACAGTAAGAAAAATTATTTCGCGTACGGAAGCGTGCAGACATTCATTTTTCTCTTGGGGCACAAACTACGAATAGATCAAATTACTCTTCGTAACAAACAGTTCGGTGGTTTTATTATTATTGGTGCCGCTGTAGATTCGCTGAGAGATATATTCTCGATAAATATTATCTAGAAAGCGGTTTATTGCGCAGCATAATCTATGTAAAATTAATAGGACTTCCAAGAAGCCTAGTCTAACGCTGAGGTTACTCCCACTTTCGGGAAAAGAAACTCGCCAGCCAAAGCGAAGGAAGATACACTGCACAAGCACGGTTGATTGTGTGTATGACAAATTTGTGCATGCATCACGACTGTATAAGCAGCTTGATGCTTGACAAGATATTGATTATGGATACTTGTGCAAGCATTACAGCGTTTGTATCCTTGAGTGTGTGTACGAAGAATAGGGAGGGGTTGTGCAAACGTTTCTGTGATCAAGTTTAATTTCGTTTTTATTTGGTCCTACTAAATTACATTATATACCAAGGTATACAAAATACAGGGAGCGAAAGGCTATTTACAATTTGTACAGAAACCAGATGGCAGTTATAAAAGTCGAGGGACATGAAAGGGAAGCAGTGGTTGGGAAGGGAATGAGACAGGATTGTAGCCTATACCCAGTGTAATACACTGAGCAAGCAATAAAGGAAACAAAATAAAAATTCGGAGTAGGTATTAAAATCCATGGAGAAGAAATGAAAACGTTCCAAGAGCAGTTGAACGGAATGGATAGTGTCTTGAAAGGAGGATATAAGATGAACATCAACAAAAGCAAAACTAGGATAATGGAATGTAGTCGATTAAGTCGTGTGATGCTGAGAGAATTAGTTTAGGAAATGAGAGTTAAAGTAGTAAAGGAGTTTTGCTAGTTAGGAAGTAAAATAACTGCTGATGGTCGAAGTAGAGAGGATATAAAATGTAGACTGGCAATGGCAAGGAAAGCGTTTCTGAAGAAGAGAAATTTGTTAACATCGAGTATAAATTTAAGTGTCAGGAAGACATTTCTGAAAGTATTTGTATGGAGTGTAGCCATCCATGTATGGAAGTGAAACATGGACGATAAATAGTTTGGACAAGAAGAGAATAGAAGCTTTCGAAATGTGGTGCTACAGAAGAATGCTAAAGATTAGATTGGTAGATCACATAACTAATGAGGAAGTATTGAATCGGATTGGGGAGAAGATACTTTTGTGGCACAACTTGACCAGAAGAAGGGATCGGTTGGTAGGACATGCTTTGAGGCATCAAGGGATCACAAATTTAGCATTGGAGGGCAGCGTGGAGGGTAATAATCGTAGAGGTGGACCAAGAGATGACTACACTAAGCAGATTCAGAAGGATGTAGGTTGCAGTAGGTACTGGGAGATGATCAAGCTCGCACAGGATAGAGTAGCATGGAGAGCTTCATCAACCCAGTCTCAGGCGTGAAGACCACAACAACAATAACAACGAAGGTTGTACTGCATTGTAGGTCATAACAGAATACAATGTTACATGACGAAAGAGAGAACATCAACAGTACTGAGAGACAGTTCCTTAGTGTGTGTACCAACAGCCAGCGGTTAATATTGGAATAATATTTTCATTTCTTTAATCACTCATTACTCCACGAATCGCGTTCTCTCTTTTTCTCGAAACAAAATCAAAAGCGCAGACAAGGAGAGCGCAAAGTCTGAGCTCCCCATTTTTTGGTAGTATTCTAATGCTTGTACATGCTTGCTTGAACCGTGTGGAGGTGCCCGGAATTTGTGCATGTTTGCTGAAGCACGCTTGTAAAGAATAGTTCCTCGTGTCGCCGCCTTCACGGAGGGAAGTCGTGTGCGTAACATGACTGAATAGTGTAAACTTCGTTGTGTGTGTGTGTGTGATCGCGCACACACGCTGGCCGGTGCACTGCCGCGCAGACTCCGTCCTGATCTGGCTCACTTTCCAGACTCGCAAAATAGCGCTCTGCACGTTACGTTATATATATTTGTCAACGGAGGCCAGAGTTCACAAATTCCTAATTTACAAGCATGAAAATGTACTGTATACATTGGGATCATACGGAAGAAAAGAAGGGTTACCAGGATTTAACATCTCGTCCACGAGGTCGTCATAGAGACAGAGTACAGGCTTGGATTGGCAATGGATCGAGGAAGGAACCGATCGTGTCTTTTCAACGGAACCACGCAGGCGGCATTTGCCTTAGCCTAACCTGGACGCCTGGAGGGGGAGCTGAACATCGCCTTCTCGAATACGAGTCCATTGCCTTACCACTGCGCCGTCTCGCTCAACAGGAATTATAGGAGCTGTCTGTAAATCTAAAATTCGGAATCAAAAACACTGTGTGTAACAATCAGGTAAATATTGTACTGAACTACGTTTTTTATGCTAGGAAGCAATGCAGAATCAAATTACCGCATCCTTTCTTAGCTATATATCCGAAGAAAAGATCTTCATTCTCTCGCTGGGATTAACACACTCGGATTACAATTTTTAAGACGATTCAAAGAGGGGAAATAGGTAGTTGGCTACAGTTGGAACGTTTGGTCGTCAGAGGGGTGTTCAGTGAGCAGTATCTACGATGGACGAAGAAGGAGAAGAAAATTAGCCGTTTACTAAAGGAACTATCCCAACCTCAAGTGCAGTAGGGTGAACATACATCAATCTGCCCCGATGCGAATCTGGGCACTGCTACTCTTAGCTGAAAGTCCAGTGTCTTAACCACCACACCATCTCGTTCATTGTGACGAGGAGTCAAGAAAGCGGTTATCTTCATAAAGCATAATCTTCAAAACTGGAAGCTGTTAAATAAAAGAATACACACAGTAAATCTGTTACTGACATTCATGAAGAAAGCGTTAATAGCTACGAATATAAGGGACAGTTAACGGAAAACGAGACAGATGGAACAAAGAAAGCAAAATAGTTTATTATTGCAAAATTAATCGCCATGAATGTTGATACATTTATCCCACTGTGAGAGAAGATGGTCAATGCTTTCATGAAAAAATGTTATCGGTTGCCTATGGCACCACGATTGTGCCCAAGCGTGCACCTCTTCGTCCGAAGCAAATCGACGGCCACGAATGTCTTCCTTCAGGGCTCCAAAAATGTGGAAATCGTGTGGGGAGAGATCGGGACTGAATGGAGGATGTGTACGGTTTCCCAGGGGACTTCTGCAGCGTACTCTAAACAACCTCGGCAACATGTGGGCGGGAAAGTCATGATGACCTTTACCTTTGACTGCACGGACCCGCGGCTTACTGAGTTTCTGGAACACGGTTCCGCTATTAATGTACGGAACTATGAGGACATATCGCAAAAATTAAAGTAGGCCAAAAAGGCCAAAGGCCCAGAAATGTTGACGCACGGCACATTCTGCTGCAGGATAATGCCCTCGCACGTGTTGCCGAGGTCGTTTCGAGTACGTTGTAGAAGTTTCGCTGGGAAGCTCAACACATCCACCATTCAGTCCCGATCTCTTCCCATCGGATTTCCACATTTTTGGTGTACTCAAGAAAGACGTCTTGGGGGTCGGACGAAGAGATGCAGGCCTGGGTACAACCATGGCTCCACAGACAAATGTTTTTGTATGGAAGCACAGACCATCTTGTCTCACATCGGGATAAATGTATTAACAGTTACGGTGATTACGATTGAATTAATAAAGAGTTGAATTACTTATTTCCCGCCTGTCTCGTTTTCACTGACGGTCTCTCTATACTAACAACTGCCCTGAAATGTTCCTATCGTACGCACCTCTGAGTATAGGTGTCCCCAAGGGAAAGGGCGGAGAGGCAGGAGAGGCCAATAACGGCACTGGCTTCGCTTGAATTCTGGAGTACAGACATTTTATTCATAACATAATTTATCTATAACAAATACTGAGAGGATAACCATTAATTCTCTGCGATATAATAAGAGTTTTATGTCATTTTGTTCTTCGGACATGATATATCTCGAAAATAATCAACTTATTTATACCTAAAAGGGCAACCGCGCGCGCGCAGTGAGACACAAAACCCGCACACTTTTGGCGCCGTGCGGCGCACGAGGCAAATTACGCGACATACTGCCCCCAGGATTTCGGCAGAAACGTCTGTTACGGGTTTCGGATTCATTCTGTGCGCTGCTAAATATGTAAAACCAGTCTAAATAAGGCTATTTATCCTCGCTTTGACCCAAGAGACGGGGCTAAACACCTCGATACCATGAAGTCTATATTTAAAATCTCTAGCATTTCATGCACTACCAAAGATTCAGAGATCCCAACACTAGACAGGCATATGTCTCCAACTGACTCCTACTTCTTCCGCCGTTAATCTCCACATATAACAAGAAAACACTTCAACGCAATATGGAAAAAAGTCAAAACGGCACATTCTAATTACCGCGGAAACGAACATAGTTTATTAGCTTCAATTAAATGTCGCTAAGCCTGCTTCATTCACAAAATAGCTCTATCCAGTCCGTGATCTGATGTAAGGCCTTTGCTTTAACCGAGCATGCGCATCCTCAGTTAAAGGCAACAGTCGCCTAGAAAATCGGAAGTGAGTAAGCACAATTCCACGCTGGCTCACGGGAACGCAATTCAGAACGCTTGTAGATCTTTCGACCTGGAAAAATAACTTAATTGATGACTCAGGATCACCAGCTCACGATTTCTAAATACAATACGGAAACACAACCACCTCAGAACGCACATGAATGGTGCTCTCAGAATCGTCGACTTCGCAAGCTCCAACCCGTCCACAAAATTATTTAACATGTATACCTTTTGGGCAATGCAATCAAGACCAGAATGAGAGTGCTGCCTCCTAGCATGAGCTCTAGAAGTTTCTCCACAATGGAAAACACCAGCTGCCAAAAGTAAATCACTGTACCTTGAACCGAGCTCATATTTCAACACAGGTCCATCAACTCCATTCTGAAGAAAGTCTACTTCTATCAGAAACCAACCCTGTCATAGACAACAGCCATTGGAAAGCCAACGAGAGCGGTCCAGAAATGATGTGTTACAACAGTATAAGATATCACATTAACCCTTTTAATGCAAAACTGAGTAATCTGGTTTTCATTTTTCTGTTACATTAAGTTTTCCTTAAGATTAAGATGAATCATCTCACTTAGCCAATCTCAATGCAAGCTAATGTGATGTATCACTACGAATGTTTTAGTAGTTAACAGGACTATCTGAAAATTTCAGGTTACAGCAACCACCTTTGCCAATGAATTGTGTATGTGGAAAGATCCACATATAACAGGATGGAGAAGTAAATTAAGGAAATAGCTTATGAAACATCTGTGTGATCCAGATTAGAATACTTTTGAAGTGTGTGGGGTTCAATATCAAATAATACTAATACCAACAGGGGATATTGGATACATACAAATAAGGACAGCACCAATGGTCACAGGCGTAGATCCAAAGTTTGATTCTCAGGAGAGGGGTTGCAGTTGTAACCCTTCCCTCCTCCCTACACACACACACACACACACACACACACACACACACACTGAACTCGCCCTAACCCTCCCTTTTTGATGAGCCATATTATGCCTAAGAATTCAACAAGAATAATAATGACAATTAAGTACATAAAATTCTTTACTACAATAATCATTTGTTTACATTAGTGCTTAGTACATCACTATAGTATAGATTCCAAGGAAATGCAAAACACTAATACATTATTTGGAAAACATTTGTCCTAAGATTTTGCGAAGTCCAGTTGTCATGCATATGAAGTAAAAAATTTTCACACTTTTGATGACTTCATAACTTACACGGTATAAAATTGAAGTGTACTGAATAGTATTTCACTTAGGCCATAGCGCTAAGATTATGAATAAAGGTCTGCCGTCTACCACCATCTGAGCATTTGAAAAGGGGGAATGTATGTATGTTTCTGCCTACACCCAGTTAAGTCAGCTTTTCTGCTATTTCTTCTTACTGGGGTGTCTTCCCATTCTGTCTTTAACTATGTATGGTTTGCTGGATCCACCAGTGGACTCTCAAGCCATGTCAGATTTGTTGTTGACAGCAGGTTCATCTTTAATAGAAGTGCCACCTCAAGTTACCTTTTCCTGGTTGGAAAGCTTTCTGCAACCGTCCACACTTCAAGCCCATCCACCACATGGGCTAGCCCTCACGAAAAATATCCCCTGTTCAATGAAGTTGGTAGTTTTTTGGAACTTATGCTGTTTGATACTTCATTTTCATGTTACTATATTCTCGAAACAATAGCTAAAAAGTTTATAAAATTTCTCCTCCGTGCCATCTTCCCTTAGATATATTAAGAGACTTAACTGGCACTTGTTTAAAGATAGATGCAAATTACCCAGCGAATTCCTATGTACAAAGTTTCAAGAACTGGCTTTAAGGAAGGAATTTAGTCATCAAGAAATCAACACGAACAATGAAAAGTTGCAATGAGTATGGCAGAAGTGATACGACCATACTGAAGGACAATGTAAGCCTCAGCACCACCACCATACAAACCAGGTACCAACTGAATCAGCTCATCCACTGTCTCGTGAAGGTACCTGCAACTGTCATAGGACTCAGGAATGAATGAGTCATACACTGATAGAGAAACTCCCGAAACTCCCAGTACTTTGAGAGCTGCTACCCACTTCTTTCTTCGTATGTGCCTAGTAGACAGACATCATTACACTCGAGACCTTTTTTCTTCCTCAACACTATGTAATTATTTGTCATGAAAATTCATCTTCCCTATGTTTCAGAGTTTTTCTAACTTGGAGCAGATAATGTTATGTATCTGTGCACTTTTATCAGAAGTGCCAGCCCAGACAAACATACTTTAGTTTCCTGTGTCTTTAAATTTCAGTGGCACTCCACAGAAGCCCTCTGTACTCTCCACCTAACTGTGTCTCAACAATCAGCATCCACAATTCTCCCATTGCTGGTTGTTCACTGTGACATACCCACTGCTACAGAATCACTTTTGCCTGTCATATCAAACACCTTCAAGAATATGCCCGTAAAATTTATTTCTGTGCTTCAGATTATGAGAAATTGATAGATTGATAAACGAAAATTTACAGCTTAACAAGGAACTGAAAGGTCTAATTTGATGTATTACTTATTGATTGATATTGCTAATTCTTTATTTCCACCGGTATGCAGCAAACTGTGGGACAAGAAATGGCTATCTTCAAATCATTTCACATCATCAGTTGAACTGTTGTCTTTTTCTCACATGCAAAGACTAACTGACAGTTTTTTCAGTGTGGCAGAGCATCACTATTATTCTGTAGTAGGGAACAACACCCATTTCATATACCAGCACAAAAACAAAAAAATGAGACTAGTAAGTAATACTAATTATAGTAGTGATTTAGGCTTCACAGCAAGTGTTTGTGTTTCCATTTTAGATCAGGAGACCTTCTATCAACTACTTCGGAAAGAACACAAACACAGATTAGAATGTTATTTACATTACCAAGGGCTGCCTACATGCTTCACTTGTGTGTGGTACATGGCATGAGCAGGCAATGCATGTCTGTCTTAATCTGGGGTAGTATGGAGCTGTCAATGATCAGTTATTAACCAGATGACACCTTTATTCCAGAAAATACAAACTTCTCACATTACGTGCACAGCTATTCCTTTACGTTCTGCTTGGTCCGGTATTGATGTATGTTATTTATGTGTATAAAATTTTATGCACTTTTTATCCTGAAGTACCTATTCAGGACTTTATCTGAAATAAGGAGTCGTCAGGGTTCACATATCAAACTAGAGCATAGCTCAAATCTAGGTTAGGTTGGAAGTTATTAACTTGGTTAAGAGTTGATTAACTTAATGGACGTGAATAGTGCATCTCAGTTGTTATGACAGAACACCATTTGCTATTCAATTCAGCTCCTATACCATCTTCACTATAATTCATCACACTTCAGAAGTGTTTCCAGCACACACTTCATTACAAGTGTGTAGGCTGGCTCTTAAAGTTGGACAACTATATTTCACTCTCGCATAGGAAGGAGCAAAGTACACGCCCATAAAAATGTTTGACATCTTCCTGATGAGCTAAAGATGTTGGATAATGAAAACTGTTTTTCTTTTTAAATTAACATCTTCCTGCTTGACAGCTCTTTCTATACAACAGTTGAATTTATAGATAATTAAAATATATCCTGAGCTGCATTTTATTTATTAAATTGTATTGCAGATTATTTAAGCAAAAATCCAATTTGTAAATGGTGAGAATGTATTTGCATTCTTACCATGAAAACATATGATAGTTGTAAACCTACTGCCAGTTTCTACATCACAGGGCATTGTCAAAAACATAGTCCTAGTAACACGGCAGAAATAATGAATTTTTTCTGTTGGTTGTAAACAGTCGCATTATTATGAGTGAAATCATCTCTAAAACGAAATTACAAACATAGGAAAGAGATTCATTACTCTATTGCCAGCAGGATGTAAGTATACAAGAAAAGACGTGAGAGAAAATGCTAGTTTTTAGAACCTGATTACACCAATGGAATAAAATCAAGTGGGCGAAAATGGTTGAAATGGACAACTTTGTTGATTTCCTCTGATCCCTTCTTTCTTCATATAGTCTCAGCCTTATGTAATGTGTGCATTTAGTCTCTGTCATTCTAGTTAATCTGCTTCCTCGCGAAAGAACCCTTGAGTCTACTAGACAGTTTATCTGCCACTTTTGTGGACTTTACCAAACCACTGCTGCTGCATTACTAGTAGACCTATATAGTTGCAGTTGGTATTAATCATCCAGTACTCTAAATTCTGAAAAACAGAAACGCTATAACTAAAAATTAGGGAATAAGTTCTGTACAATCATTTCCCCTACATAGAATGTTACTATTTAGATTCTAGAAATGAAACCCATAAATTATATAATGTAGTTTACTTATAAACAAAATGAGTGGGGGAGTGTTATGTATACATGAAATGTATTCATAATTGTAAATGTGGACAATCATGAGCTTTATATTGGAATTACAACAATAAAAATTTTTGCTGGACCAGGACTCGAAACACGTTTTCCCACTTACTACGAGCCGTCACCTTACCATTAGGCTATCCGAGCTCAACTCAACGCCAGACCCAGACTTCCATACATACCTACTACGTATACTCAAATCCATTATGTATATTCCTGTACAACCAAGACATCTTACTTATAGTTGCCCTGTGTTGGTGGATAAATAAAATACTGCAGTGAATTGTGTAATTTGTACTTGTATGTCTGAAAGAACAGACTTTCTGGATGATACACAGTTGTATGAAATAATTTTGCAAGTATTGGCTGATTGTGAATTCTTTAATGTCAACTGTATTAGCTACATATGCATTACACACATGCGAACATTTGTGCCAGACTGGGACTTGAACCTAGTTACTTGAGCAGTTGCATTAACCACTTTGGCTATCCATGCACACTCTTTGGACTTACCCAAACTTACACATGTCACACCGTTTACATCAGGGTAGTCAACATGGTCCTTACCAGTCACAAGTGGGCATTACAGCTTTCATAGTAGACAGTATGTGGTTTTAGAAACATTTTCATTAGGTTTTCATAAAACTGTCAAAGTATTTGGTAATTAATAATAATAATAATTATTATTACTTCTTTCTTATCTCAGACGTTATGTCTGGTCAAAAGTGGAAAGTGATGCTGACCTTGATCAAGTGCGACTTCCTTTTAACTGCACGGTATATGTTATATTGCATTTAGGAACTTTCGGGTAATTGAACATGAATCAATAATTACGGATTTCTGTAGTTGTATATATAAGTTTGGATGTAGCTGTATTGCATTGATGTACTGGTGGATATTGTGTGGTATGACTCCTGTAGTTGATAGTATAATTGGTATAATGTCAACTTTATCCTGATGCCACATACCCTTGACTTTCTCAGCCAGTTGGATGTATTTTTCAATTTTTTCTCCTGTTTTCTTTTGTATATTTGTTGTATTGGGTATGGATATTTCGATTAGTTGTGTTAATTTCTTCTTTTTATTGGTGAGTATGATGTCAGGTTTGTTTTGTGGTGTTGTTTTATCTGTTATAATGGTTCTGTTCCAGTATAATTTGTATTCATCATTCTCCAGTACATTTTGTGGTGCATACTTGTATGTGGGAACGTGTTGTTTTATAAGTTTATGTTGTAAAGCAAGCTGTTGGTGTATTATTTTTGCTACATTGTCATGTCTCCTGGGGTATTCTGTATTTGCTAGAATTGTACATCCGCTTGTGATGTGATCTACAGTTTCTATTTGTTGTTTGCAAAGTCTGCATTTATCTGTTGTGGTATTGGGATCTTTAATAATATGCTTGCTGTAATATCTGGTGTTTATTGTTTCATCCTGTATTGCAATCATGAATCCTTCCGTCTCACTATATATACTGCCTTTTCTTAGCCATGTGTTGGATGCGTCTTGATCGATGTGTGGCTGTGTTAGATGATACGGGTGCTTGCCATGTAGTGTTTTCTTTTTCCAATTTACTTTCTTCGTATCTGTTGATGTTATGTGATCTAAAGCGTTGTAGATGTGGTTATGAAATTGCAGTGGTGTAGCCGATGTATTTATATGAGCGATTGCTTTGTGTCTTTTGCTAGTTTCTGCTCGTTCTAGAAAGAATTTTCTTAAATTGTCTATTTGTCCAAAATGTAGGTTTTTTATGTCGATAAATCCCCTTTCTCCTTCCTTTTTGCTTAATGTGAATCTTTCTGTTGCTGAATGTATGTGATGTATTCTATACTTCTGGCATTGTGATCGTGTAAGTGTATTGAGTGCTTCTAGGTCTGCGTTACTCCATTTCACTACAAATAAGTAGGTCAACATTGGTATAGCATAAGTATTTATAGCTTTTGTTTTGTTTCTTGCTGTCAATTCTGTTTTCAGTATTTTTGTTAGTCTTTGTCTATATTTTTCTTTTAGTTCTTCTTTAATATTTGTATTATCTAACCCTATTTTTTGTCTGTATCCTAGATATTTATAGGCATCTGTTTTTTCCATCGCTTCTATGCAGTCGCTGTGGTTATCAATATGTAATCTTCTTGTTTAGTGCGTTTTCGGTTGACTATGCTATTTTTCTTACATTTGTCTGTTCCAGAAGCCATATTTGTATCATTGCTGAATACTTCTGTTATCTTTAGTAATTAGTTGAGTTGTTGATTTGTTGCTGCCAGTGGTTTTAGATCATCCATGTACAGCAAATGTGTGATTTTGTGTGGGTATGTCCCAGTAATATTGTATCCATAATTTGTATTATTTAGCATGTTGGATAGTGGGTTCAGAGCAAGGCAGAACCAGAAAGGACTTAATGAGTCTCCTTGGTATATTCTATGCTTAATATGTATTGGCTGTGATGTGATATTATTTGAATTTGTTTGGATATTAAGTGTGGTTTTCCAATTTTTCATTACTATGTTTAGGAACTGTATCAATTTAGGATCTACTTTGTATATTTCCAATATTTGTAGTAACCATGAGTGGGATACACTATCAAAAGCTTTTCGGTAATCAATGTACACGTAGTGTAGCGACCTTTGTTTAGTTTTAGCTTGATATGTCACCTCTGCATCTATTATCAGTTGCTCTTTACATCCTCATGCTCCTTTGCATTTATTATTATTATTATTATTATTATTATCTTTAACTTACTGTAAGCCTGCTTTATAAAATTTGTCAAGTTACTTCGCTGCTTTGTAAATCACCATTACTGAAGATCTGGTGTGTGGATACAAAATTTTGCAACTACCAGAGTTACAAAAGTGAACTGTAGTTGAAAATATTGACAAACCCTGTTCTATATCCTTATGCCATAGCTCACTATATTCATCACCTAATACATTATTAATTAAATCCCACCCCAAAGAGAATGAGACTACAAAGACTCAAGACCGATGTTGCCATCGTATGCCCCACCACACTTTTAATACTTACTTACATGTCTGAAATAATGGACTTTGTGAATGATCCACAGCTGCACAGAGTAATTTGACATTAGCTGATTGTGAATTCTTTGACATCAATTTTACACACTACCTGTTAGTGACACATCAAAATTTCTGCTGGACCTAGACTTGAACCTGGATTTGATGCTTATTATGACCAATAACCTTAAACATTTCAGTCTGAGGAGCATGCATGGACAGCTGAAGTGGTTAAGACGACTGCTCATAATAAGAAGGATATCCAGGTTCGAGCCCTGGCGCAGCTCACTTTTTCAATTGACACTAATAGGCTGTACATCGGGTCAATGGAAGCGTCCGATTCCACCCAAACACTTTGACCCATGACGTAAGGGTGTTGGGGTGTGTGACGTCATTACTGTGTGCAGTTTACAAGCTGGTTAGTTGTAGGTGTTGGTTTTTTCGTATCAATAGTTATGGTTGACCTATATAGGTCAAGGGAAATGACCGATTAAAATTTTTGTAGAGTTTTCTATGCAGGTAATTGTGTTTAGGTATCGTCAGCTGTGGTGAAGGGCATTGTATGATACCAATTTCCATAGTTTTTGCTGTAAGCGTTGGTGTTTTGGTATCGTCAGCTGCGGTTGACCTATATAGGTCAAGGGAAGTGTCTGATTCCTGTAGATTTTTGTAATTTTTTTCCTTCGTCATTTTGTGCGTTTTGGGATCATGTTTTTTTTTTTTTTTTTTTTTTAATGTTATACTTAGCTTGCCCCCCCCCCCCCTCCCTAAAACTGCCAATTTCCCTCAGATGTCTCATTAGTTTGATTGTATTTTTGGAGGGAGATGTTATTGTCTTATTTATATGTATTTTCGTGTTTCTTGCCGTGTGTATGTAGTGACATCACAGGTGCTATAGTGGAGATGCTTAGAATAGCCATTTCCGCCATATTGATGACGTCATGGGTCAAAGCAAATGGGTGGAATCGGACACTTCCATAATCCATTTACATCTATACTTAATACACTCGGTGCCAAAGAATTCACAGTCAGCGAATAAATTTTGAGATGTTTAATTTGATGATGAGTAGTTATAATTCACTATGTAACTTTTCAGATGTTAACTGAAAGACCATTTTAATTAGGCCTATGTGAGAAATAAGTGTTGACATAATAAATATAAAGATCTTAATTATCTTAACAGTGTTACGCTCATAACGTTTACTTCCTTTCAGAGACCTATAAAAGTTCCAGAGCTCTAAACGTTTAAGTGCAACATGGTATTTCCTCAAAATCTGGTTTACAGTGAAAGATTGTGAAGTGTAGCCTGGGGTATGAAGTTAGGATGGAAGATAACACTATGGTCGAGAGCCAGCAAAATCAATGAATGTGGTTATGAAATAAATGCTGTGGTAAAAGATATATATATAGCACAGTCCCAGGTACATATTTAACCCTATCAGGGGCGCATGTTTCGTTGCAACTCAACAAAAGTTTTTTTTTTTTTTTCTGCTGTCGTATTAGAAGCGAAGCGATGAGTTCTGACAATAGTAGTTATCCCACGACAAACAAACTAATTGTTGTACTAGTCTTTGTACAACTGGTGCAGTGGACTGCCACAGGATGTCAGGCATAGACAGAGGTGGTAAGAGAGATTCCCAAAAGCTTTGGGATACTCCTAAGTAGATACTAAGTATGCTTCCCAAGGATCACAAATGACAGATTAATTTGGTGGTAAGTGTGCTTCCCAAGGCCCTTCCTGAAACTATGTTAGTGGTAACCATACTTCTCAAGAATCACTAAAACACCGCTGTTTGGTAGGATCTATACTTCCCACTGTGCTGAAGGCTATATTTCACAACAAACAGAAACTACAGATGGTGCAGCAGACTGTCACTAGATGCCAGGAGCATAGAGAAGTGGTAATACATATTCCCATAAATGCTGTAAAGAAATACAATTAGTGGGAAGAAAAATGAAGTTAATTCAGGAAATCTGAATCAAATAATAGAGGAATTTCATATAAGTATTTTGGTCCATATTACTAACACACATAAGCCTCAAAAATACCAATGGGAATCACTCTTATCAGGTATCTTAACTTTCACCCAATTCATAGTATATGCCACATTTGTCTCAAGAGTGAAACAGTCATGGTAATGTATCATAAATAGTTAAGATTATCAATTAACTACAAGTGAAGTTTATCACTGAACTCCTAATAGATGGAAACAAAACCATCATCTGCATTTTTCCACTAAAAATATTGATGAATTATCTAATATTGTATTTTTAACTGTACCAAACTCTCTGCCTTCCACCTCCCTTTAAAAATATCTGGAAAGAAAGGCTACACATATTTGTACATAAAAAATAATAATCTCACCAGACGAAAACTTAGTCAACCCCCCCCCTCCTCCAGGAGACATGTTTTTACCCCAAACATTGCCTCTGTCTCTGATAATGGTCTTAATTTGGCAAGCAAGAGAGTCTGTGAATTTCTTTAGCTATGTCATGTCCAACAGAAGCCACCTAGTGGTGATTAAATCCTGTGCAGTTACAAATTTGCAGAAATTTTGATTGTTACTTATAACTTTCTATTTCAAACAGTCCCCTACTTCCCTACATACAACATGAGATTAACATTTGGTGATTTAAAAGGACAGTTGAGATGTGACAGCGTGCCCATGGATCATCAGACTAGGAACATATATGTATGACCCTGTGAACATAACTGTAATAATCTTGGAAGATGGATGTGTCTTATAGAACTCATAATGTTGATGTTGATGAAAGGGTACTACTTGGACACTGAGAATGTTGGAATAAATATCCTTTTTTATGTTCACAGTAATTTGAAGTAATAGGTCCAGGTAGTGGAGCGAGAAACATGCCACCTCCAGCTTGAATTACATACTAAACACATGGTGGTTCAAATGTCTCATTGGGCCCTTGGTGTGCTTGATGCGTTGCACCATTTAAAAAGAGGCAAAATTGCGACTTTCTGCAACACATGCCTCCAATCTCCTACAGTCCAGTTTGTGTGTTGTTTGATCCACTAAAGATCTGCAGCTCTATAAGCCACTCTAAACAAATGTATTTTACTATGTAGCCAATGTCAGATGTCTACTGCAAGCAGTTTCCTTCACAATGTTCACTAGAAAACTGGCTGAGATGGACTAGCATTAACTGACAGCAGTAATTGCTGTCACATTTGAAAAGCAACTATCAATGACAAGATGCAACACTTGTCACTAGACCCTGTCAGTTACTACCTTTTTATGACCATTTTCTTATGCCATTCTACCTAGTTGCATGTGGTACACCATTCCTCACATATAAGATGGGACACTCTGGGTCGATACATCAATAAATCTACAACTTCACATTACAGTGTATACATCAAAGACAGCTAATATGGCGAGCAACCTTAAGGATTGTAAATTTGTACAAAAACTTTGCCCTCATTTGTTCTATGAATTAGACACATAATTTTAAAATCAATGTGATTACACTGTTTCTATGAAAAATCAAAATAATTACTGTGATTATGAGAACAACTCAGTGATAAATATAATATAAATGAAACCTGAGTACATATTGCCTGTTCACATTAATATTGGTGGTTCTGTATTCCACAAAGTCCCTAGTCTACTGGTAATGCATAGTGGCTACTGACAGCAAATCTCATTGGACAAACCATAATTCAAACTGCAAACTAGATTCAACTCAACTGTTTGACAAGTCACAACTTCTGACAAGACTCTGTAATTTTGCAAACTAGATTCAACTCAACTGTTTGACAAGTCACAACTTCTGACAAGACTCTGTAATTTTGTAAGTGAAATTATTTCCACTTTTTACTAAGGAAAGACACATTTCTAAACAACAATGGCAAACAATCCGTTTAATATCTGGCATTGTTTTTAGAAACAAGCTCAGCTGTTTCAGCCAAATCACTAAGTAAATATGACAAAAAAAAAAAAAAATTATTGCTCAAAACGACACTGTGCAAAATGTTGTAATGAAAGTAAACTGCAAAATACAAGCTTAATTCAGTGGAGATACAGAAACATTCTGCTTGGTTATTGTTGAATACTGCTACAGACAGAATAATTACATGTAGCATGCGACACTCTACTTAGTATTGCGTATTATGCACAGTTGTGGTCTAACCCTTTCCACCTTAATCCTCACAATCACGTTTTGATGCAGGCCCGAGTCTTTTGCCTTGGTTCTAACCAGTGTAGAATGATTGTACATATTCCTCACAAGACGCTCCTCTACATTACCATTCAGTGTCAACACATCGAAAAATTCAGAATGGAAGTGGGTAAATGCTGTGGTTAACAGTTTATAGACATCTCAACAACCAGGATCTCGAGAGAAAAAAAAAAAATTGAGCAATGATAGATAACCAATCTAAAAATACTGCTAAGAGCAGTGACTAGATACATCCACTTAACTAAAACTCAAAAAGTTGTGGCAATGTCTTTTCACTTGTTCAGAACACAGTAGTAAACTGAGTGAAAATGTATTATACTCCCTCACACCATAATTCAGAAATCTTGTTTAGTTTAATGGAGAAAATTCTAGTGAACAAATGGGCATTATTATCGCTTAGTTGCAATCGTATTCTAAATCACACAAAACTGACAACATCTAAAAATACTGCCTCAGCTTGTACATAATGAGACAACATGTATTACTTCTCCCCATATCCAACTTTTTTTGCATGAAACTGTGACTAGTTATTTACTGAGTTTTTGAAATAGAACAGTTTCTACAGCCTAAAACAGTTATTCACAAAACATATGTGCACATTTGTAACATGCACTTCCACTGATGTAATATGCAAAATAAACACATAATGAAGTATTATTAAGTGGACTGATGTGTATTACTTTATTCAGTCTGTATTAGGTACTGGTAACGTTCCAGAAAAGTAAACAAAATTTGTAAACTCTCATCAAAAAATTCGAACTTAACACGGAAGGAAGATTAAAGTTTAAAACCCTTTTGCTGATGGGGTCATTAGAGATGGAGTAGAATCTTTAATTGTCGAGAGAAACAAAAAGAAGCTGGCTATGTCCTTATCAAAGTTACCATCCCAGCAATTGCATTGAATGATTTTGTAAAAACATGGCAAAACCCAACATAGATGGTCACTGATGGAGTGAGTCCAATGTCTTAACCACTGAGCCACTTTGTTTAATACACACAACACAAGGATCACAGGTGGCAGTCTCCGAACTGTCTATGGTGGCAAACCATCACAGAAAAGCTTGAACTAGATATAATAGGAATGTATCATGACAAAGAATGATCCAGCCTAGCAGTACTGATGGAAAAATATGTAGATATTTTCAACAAGACTTACAGAAACACACTTATGAAGGACAATCATTATTTTTAAACAGTGGTAAAATCCATCCGACTGAACCACTTAAAAAGGTCAACAAACAAACAAGAGCAGTATTAATTTTTCATGCAAGAAATTGAACAAAATATCTTGTGTAAGGATTTGAGAAAAATGACAACGATAAACAAAAATTCTAATCACAGTATAAACTGCAATGACCTGACCTGACATCTCTCTGAAGAAGTTTTGAAACTTAATATATGTTAAGTGAGAGCTCATGGTGAAACTAATGGACACTACTGCAACCCACTCATTATTAATGGACTGTTATCAAATATTAAACCTATTAGAAATTTACAAATACATAATATTGCAACTGAAGTTTGTTACATTCATACATATAGGAGCTCTGAATGAATCACTTCACAGCAATAAACGATAAATTTAGCTCTCTTCCTGCATAGCATATAGAATACTGTTTTTCTATTTTATTTACTTATTTTTTTAGTTGCCAATCCAAGAAAACAACATCAAGTCTAAACCAAGACACTAAGCTAAACTCTTTGCATGATTATTCAAAAGAAATTCAGAATATTAACAAATAATTCGAAAAATAATTTTGTCACGGTGGAATTTCTTGAGCTTGATAGCTGCAGAAATTGCTGACTACAAAACTCAATAGCAAATAATTACTATTTCTTGCAGGCTACACTAGGCTTCAGTAGAGGCAACACATTTTCAGAAAAAAATGAACTTCATATTAGAACTTTCGCAGGGCAGTGTAAGAAAATTAAACTGTTAGTAAAGGAATAAATACTTGAACTGTGAGAAAAAGACTAAACATTGTAGTTCTCTAACATATCAATTGTTACCTGCGTTTAAATTTATTCGTAGCATTTGCAACATGTGTGTCCATTTTTCCTGCACTTAAAAAAAAAGATCAGAGAAAACTAGGCATAAAAATGAACTACCTGCACAGAGAGTACTCAATTACTGAAAATACTTCCTTTCACGAAGTCAGTATCCTAGCTGTACCGCAGATTTTCCTATGTTTAGGAAATCAGGAATTAAAATTTGCTGCTTCTCGTAAACTAGGGAAAATGCAAGACTGCAAACTCAACTGGAGTAATCAGTAAACATTTTCTGGGATTCTTATACGCACATACATCACAGTTGTGAATCTCAAACCTTGATGTTTACAAACGCGGATCTCGCAATAGCGCGCAATGACAAGAGAGGCTTGCAACGCCGGTAATATTAACGACAATTCTCAGAAACGAATATGAATGCCACTATGTCGTCTGCGTTAAGAAAATCACTTCAATTTCGATATTCTGTTTAGTCAATTAACAAATAACCGCATCATCTACGAATTATGACAGTTGATGTTTACAGACATGCGCACTTAAGAACAAATTCCAGTGTATGACAGAAATGTGTAATGAAAAAATAACGCAAACGACTTACGGTGTAGTAAGATAACAGGCCGGCGTTGTCATCCAGCACGAACCATCTGAATTGCCATCCTTTCATCACATTTGTCCACTTGCTAAGCGAACCCTCCATGGTAGCCATTACGTCTGAGCCAGACGACACACAAGTCACAGCCTGCTCGAATCTCGTATCACAATCCAGTGAAAAATATTTCGACATAGTCATTTGTTTCAGTACCACAACATTGCTATTTGTCAAATAAATAGTCATTTCACTGTTACGGATATTTCTATGATATTCTGCTCTACATTTAAAAACTTTTTATAAAATTAGCAAGAAGTATTGAAGAATTTAAACATTGTTGTTTTAAATACAATCTGTTACTGATGGGAGGTAAGGGATCTTGCGCCAAGGAAACTTCTCCACAGTTCTCCAACTTCTGAAAATAAAAGCAAGAATAATGAATGGCTAATAACTATGGATTTTCGGACGAAAGAGAGATATTGAAAAACCACCTTTATTTCTGTCTTTACGATAGTCTTTGATTTGTACATATCTTCTGTACCTTTGGCAACTGACTACTGCGGCGTGTTTGTGCGGAACGTTGTTTATGTAGTGTGTTTTGAAATTTTGCGGCGATGTTTAACTCGAAATATATTATTAGTACATGGCAGTTGTGTAAGTATGTTGCACTGTTTTGCGCACTCCGTATTTAACGGCAGTTTTCACTAATTTATGCAGCAGCAGTATGAAACTTTTTTGTTTATGATACGAGAAAGTTAAATATTACCGTATACATTGCCGATTTAACATATTTTTTCAAGCGCTCGATGTTTAAGTCACTTCGCCTTACGATATGAATGTCAATTGCTATTCGTAGAATACTAATTGAATGCTCTACTCGTTGTTCGTGTGAAGAGATGGATATCTTACATTGAACATGATAGCAATGTTTGATCCTTTGGTATCTGTTTGCTTTTAAGTAACCAATTACGTTCCTTCTAAGAAGCAGTTTAGTCAATTTTATGTACACGAATGAAAGCAAGTACATTTACTTCAGTCATCGCTTAAATGTAAACACTGTAGGTATTGTAAGTCATACTATTGCCTTATACATAATAGCAAATCGCACATTTAAATACAGAATTTAACACAGTTTCCCAATCTGCCCATATCACCTAGCATGGTAACTGAATATTTTTCTCCCTTCTTCCTCACCTCTTGTCATTCTCACGGCATCTTTCTCTTAATCCTTCCATGTCATCTACGCTCTCCAGTCCACGTGCGTACAAATATATGGTGTGTGTGTGTGTGTGTGTGTGTGTGTGTGTGTGTTTAAATTTCTTATTAGATTTTCCCCTTTTGTTATAATCTATCATAGCTGTGTATTAGTTACCTTCACATACCGACTCTACTCCACAAGGGATCCTGAAACTATCCCCATCAGTATTTATGGATTCATCCAGGGATCATCTGGAAATGATATAGCAGTTATCATCTTAACACAATGTAAAAAAAAAAAAAAAAAAGAGCTCGAATATACATGCATATACATCGTGGTTCTGCATATTTCGCACTATGTAACTATGAACGAGTGTCGTGGAACTAAGATACGAATTTAAACTTACAGTAGTTTTAAAATACACATATAACACATCCACTGTCTGCTATCTTCCAGTACTTATTACTTTTCTGTCTAGTCTTGTACTCTCTGAGCTATGTTTTAATGCCTAAAGTTTTTGGAAAATTTTTAAAGTTTCAAGGAAGATAGAATGAGGCGGCTGATTTTTCATTAAGAGAGTTTTAAATAAACAGAAGCATATTCGCATTTTTCGTGTCCCGATAGACGCATTTTTCCACTGTTCCTCTCATTTCCTTGCTGCAGCAGGGCATGTAGCTCATATGAACAGCAATATATTGGTCAGTAAAATCCAGATAGTTCACTTGCAAGGGAAACTCCCCATCGCACCTCCTCACATTTAATGGTAAGATGGCTCAGTGGATAGCCCATCAAAAACTGGACACAGGACGAAAGTGTGCTGAACTGTCAAAAAAGAAGCAAAATGGAAACAGCGAACGGTTCATACCCAAGATATGAAACATCAAGAGAATCGGCAGAACTAAGGCACCGTGGTTATGTGGTCATAGTGTTGGAAATGTAAAGCGAGAGGTCCCTGTTCAAATCTCCCCCTTGCCATATTATTATTTTTTTTTCCTTCCACAAACTTATGAACTGTCCGTCTGGTCATTTACGTGACTGTCCGCTGTAATATCCACGTTTGTGGTTGTGTCCAGTGAACAGACGGACAGTTAATAACTTTGTGAAAAACAAGAGAGAGAGAGAGATTTGAATACGAATATCCCCTTTTGCAATCCAACACCGTGAGTCCATAATCAAGACGCCTTGGTTCTGCCAACTCGCTTGATGTTGCATGTCTTGAGCTTGGAACGTTCACTGTTTCTATTTTGCTTCTTTTTCACAGTTCAGTACACCTTCTCCCGGTGTTTATGCCCAATCTTTGTTCAGTTTTTGATGGGCTATCCGCTGGTTCATCTTAACACTAAATCTGAGGGAAGTGCAATGGGGCAGTTTCCATAGTTAGGTGACATGGAAGTAACGCAAAACTAGTTTTACACATCATACCGGATTTCACGTGTAGAAAAATTTTGCATGTGCATCACTACTACAACAAGGGTTTCCCAGATAATAACGGGGACACTTTACAGCATATTTATTCTAGCTACGTCACTTCATAAACTTCGTTTTTGCCTCACACCGGACTGTACGGTCGTACTTTAAGTGCACCTGTAGATAACTTTGAACCTCTGTATCTGGAAATGAATAAAAATGCGAAGAAAGTCATCAAGGTTGTTCGAGATCGGGACCTTAGGAGTACATCGTAAAACATACAATCATTTGCTGCAAATAGCCGTCTCGGAATCCGCGGCTAGATTTTGGTACACACCAAAATACAAGTTTTTGGGAGTCTCTCGACAACGGATGAATATTTTTGAAAACGGGAGTTGGCCCTTTTGGATAAATGCCTAGAGAATGTTGTCGTGGTCTTCAGTCCGAAGGCTAATTTGATGACGCCCTCCTTGCTACTCTATCCCGTGTGAGCTTCTTCATCTCCGAGTAAATACTGCAACCTACATCCTTCTGGATCTGCAAATTGTATTCATCTCTTGGCCTCCCTCTACGATTTTTACCTCCCACACTTCCCTCCAATACTAAATTGGTGACCCATTGATGGCTCAAAAGTGCCCTATTGTTCGATCCCTTCTTTTGGCCAATTTGTGCCGCAAACTTCTTGTCACCCCAATTCTCTTAGGTACATCCTCATAGTTGCGTGAACGACCCATTCAATCTTCAATATACTTATGTAGCACCACATTTCGGAAGCTTCTATTCTATTTTTGTCCTAAAATGTTAATTGCCCAACGTTCAGTTCCATACATGGCAAGACCCTGTACAAATAACCTTCAGAAAAAACTTCATAATATTTAAATATATATTCGACGTTAACAGATTTTTCTTCTTCAGAAATGCTTTTCTTGCCATTACCAGTCTACATTTTATATCCCATCTATTTCCGCAATCTTCAGTTATTTTGCTACCCAAACAGCAAAACTCATCTACTACTTTAAGTGTCTCGTTTCCTAATCTGTTTTCCTTAGCATCCCCTGATTTAATTCGACTACATTCCATTATCCTTGTTTTGTTTTTGTCAATGTTCATCTTATATTTTCCTTTCAAGATACTTTCCATTCCGCTTAATTGATCTTTCAAGTTCTTTGCTGTCTTAGACAGAATTTCGATGTCGTCGGCAAACCATAAAGTTTGTATTTAATCTTCTTGAACTTTAATTCCTACTCCAAATTTTTCCTTAATTTCCTTTACTGCGTGTTCAGTGTACAGTTTGAATAACACGGGGGCAGACTACCACCATCCTGCCTCACTCCCTTCTCAACCACTGCTTCCCCTTCATACCCCTCGACTTTTATAACTGCCGTTTGGTTTCTGTACAAGTTCTAAATAGCCTTTCGTTCCTTGTATTTTACCCTTGCTGTCTTCAGAATTTCAAAGAGAGTGTTTCAGTCAACATTGTCAGAAGTTTTCTCCAAGTCTACAAATGCTAAAAACGTAGGTTTGCCTTTCCTTAACCTGTCTCATAAGTCGCAGGGTCAGTATTGCCTCGCATGTTGTACATTTCTCCAGGATCCAAACTAGTTTCCCCGAGGTCAGCTTCTACCAATGTTTCCATTCTTCTGTAAAGAATTCGTGTTAATATTTTGCAACCATGACTTATTAAATTGGTAGTTCGATAATTTTCACACGTGTCAGCGACAGCTTTCTTTGGAATTGCATTATTATATTCTTCTTGAAATCTGAGGGTACTTCGCCTGTCTCACACATCGGATGGAAGAGTTTTGTCATGACTGGTTCTCCCAAGGCTGTCAGTAGTTTTGACGGAATGTCGACTACCCCCGGGACCTGTTTTCAACTTGGATCTTTCAGACCTCCGCCAAATTGTTCTTGAAGTATCATATCTTTCGGCTCATCTTCATCTACATCCATTTCTCTTTCTATAACATTACCTTCAAATTCATCTCCTTTGTTCAGACCCTCTATATACTGCTTCCACCTTTCAGCTTTCCCTTCTTTGTTTAAGTGTTCCATCTGAGCTCTTGATCAACTTTTTAGTCTTCATCACGGACTGGGTTTCCGGTGTAGTGCAGTGGAAGTGTACTCAGATGAGGAGTTGGCGGACGTTCGTTTGCTTTATGGTTTAGGAGACAGTAATGGTCGCAGCGCTCAACGTTTATATCGGGACAGATTTCCAATAGTGCCGGTTTACGTTACCGCTGTTGGTGAATGACGCTTCGTCGCTAAATAGAACGCGTGCAAAAATTATGTCATAGTCCCGTAATTTCTCGTGTGCTCAGTGGCAGAACTGTACACGACGTTCAAAGTCGTCGTCATGCAATTCCTGGTGCATAGAAATATGGTACAGGTGCAATCGATGTTGATGTAGCATTCTCAACACCGACGTTTTTGAGATTCCCGATTCTCGCGCAATTTGTCTGCTACTGATGTGCGAGTTAGCCGCGACAGCAGCTAAAACACCTACTTGGGCATCATCATTTGTTGCAGGTCGTGGTTGACGTTTCACATGTGGATGAACACTTCCTGCCCGTTGGGCATTTTGATCACAATAGCTATACATCAGCACGATATCGACCTTTTGCGCAATTGGTAAACGGTCCATTTTAACACGGATAATGTATCACGAAGCAAATACCGTCCGCACTGGCGGAATGTTACTATTACAGCGCCATCTATCACAAAGGAAAACAGTGGTCCAACTGAAACATTTCATTTCTTTACGTACTACACGAATATGTAATAAAAATGGGGGTTCCTATTTAAAAAACGCAGTTGGTATCCGTTTGACCAATGGCAGTGCCATCTAGCGGGCCAACCATAGCGCCATCTGGTTTCCCCCTTCAAGCTAGACGAGTTTCGTCCTTTGTAGTTTTTTCGTTTGATGCTTATTTCGTGAGATATTTGGCCCGGTCACTATCAATGGACCACCCTGTATAGACGATTTGTAACCAATAAGTTTCTTGTAAACATTCTCGAAATGTGCTGATCAGGCTTTCTGAGACCATTGCCCCTCAACGAGATTATATAGGCTCGAAATCAGTATATCAACAGAATTCAGCATCTAACTGTAGTTTAAGATTGGAAAAATAATGTTGTCTGAACATTCCTTAATCTAAAATTACAGGAAAATGCACAACGTATGAGTGACGTTCAACAAACAAAACTCATATGTTTTTGTCGGTGTTATATTAAACCGTTCAGATCCTCTGGCTACAATTCTGTAAATTAATGTTTGCTGCGTATTAGCTGCAACATAAATATTTTCCTCAATGGAAACCTCATGTACACGTTTGTGCATGTTCAGTCTTTTCACCAAGCACAAGGGCTGCCACCTGTTGGGCTTGGAAGCCCTGGAGCGTCGAGAGTACTCAGGGGCGGTATTTCCTGACGTCTCCACGGCCTTTGACTACATGTGGCACGAGAATCTCCTTTACAGATTTTTTGTTCCAGGGATTCGACGCCACATGTCAAACTCATCTGCGTGATCGGACTTTTCATGTTCGTGCCGAAGACGGCATCTATACCAATAGGCCTATACGTGCGGGAGTGGCGCAAGGGACGATTCTCGGCCCCCTGCTGTACCCTCTGAATACATCCCATGTATTACACACGGACAGGGTATCCCTTGCACTATATATGGATGACGCCGCACTCTACGCGCGTTCCCTAAGGATTGACGTCGTTCGCCGCCACTTACAGGAGGCATGCGATGTCCTGGGAGCCTGGGCACGAAATGACGCCTTAAGTTCAATGACACCAAAAGCCAACCTGTCGTAATAACGCGACGTAGAGTGCCCAAGGACCTTCAGGCATTGCGATTCATGGGAGGCCCCATCCACTTGTCTCCCACGGTATCTAAGGGTAACTCTCGATGGACACCTCACCTGGAAGCCGCATATGCGTGAGGTCTGAGGAAAAGCGCATACACGCTTGAAGGCACTTTATCCCCTATTAAACGCAGAATCAACACTTCCTCCGCACTGCGGAATTATGCTATACCTGGCACTGATCCGACCAGTGCTAGAATACACGTCTGCAGCGTGGGGAAACGCAGCCGATACACACTCTGCGACTCGCCTTGCACTTACCACGTGACTACCCTGCCGGGGCCTTGCATGAGGAACAGGCACCCCCATGATTAGGTATGGCATAAAACAGACTGATCGACGGTTCAGTCTGACAATCGGCAAATTTCAAGACTGGGAAGCCAGCAGCACAGACGGCGGACCATCAGATGGCTCGACGTGCTTCGGCAGTGAGATAGGCAGAATATAAACGCGTCCATGCACCAGACGCAAAGAGGACAAGCACGATAGTTAGGTCAATAAAAACAACACTTAGAGGGAATTCGGGAAAGGTTACACACTGCTTGGAGCCAAGACAACCTTTGCGTCAGGCTCTCAGTCAACCCGTCTGCTGACTTGCAGAGGAGGAAGACGGTGTTCTTTTAATGACCGATTTCCACGGATTGTTTAATAATGTAGTTCCAAATAGATGTTAGTGTGGTCAGAATCACAGTCGGTCACACTCCATTGAATGTCCAGTGGAAATACAGTGTTCGTCAATAGCGGACTTGCTTGGTTGCAAAAGGCGAGTGGAATGTTGAAGCGCCGCGCAGCGTTCTCAGTGCGTGTGGTCTGTCCTATCCGTTGAAATACGCCTGGCGGAAAATCTGACGAACCGTGGTAGTGGCTGCCAATTGGACAGTGCGTGGAACCCAATCATCTCCACGATTTGTTCTAATCAAAGACGACCGAGTGCGCCAACGGCTGCGTCGAGCGTTAATCAGAGTGCAGCTGAGTTCCGCGGTTCCATCAGCGAGGTCGCTGCCGCCGGGAAGTGAGGTCCGTCTGTCAATTTGAAATTCGGCGCATGCGCGAAAAGGTCGTTCCGCGCTAAGTAGGGTGGAACGGAGCACGTCTTCGTCAGTCTACGATGGCTTACCTGAAAATGACTGGCAGGTGTCCACTTGAAATACCGTGCTAGCCCGAAATTTGTTTGAACGTTCAATTGGCCGGGGAAATTTTAAAAATCACATCCAACAGCGAATGTTTCAAAATTAATTATATTTGTCCATAAAAAGAAGCGAAGTGTACCAAGTATATTTCGAAAACGGGTACATACATGTATACCATACATCTTGCATCCAAAATCATTAAAAAATCACGTAAGAGCATTCGAGCATAAAAATTTCCTTCCTCCAGAAAAAAATTCAGTCCCGAAAGGGTTAAACTAATAAATAATGGAAGTCAGTGAGGTGGTTGGTACTGTGTATTTATAACAATCTTTTTTTTTTAATTTACTCTGGGCTCGGACAATGCCCATCGTAGAACGTGTTTCAAGTTTCTTGCTTTTGTTTTCATTGTCACATTAGTCGTAAACCCCACTTTACACCTGTAGCTTGTGGCGAATGGGATCAGTATTCTTAAGTAATGGGTACTCGTCGCCAATCTTTCTGTAAATGTTACTACTTCTGTTTTAGAGAAATCTATTTTCCATGCTGTCTTCTCGCAGACCAGGATATTCTACTTTGGCATGAAATTAACTGTCTGAAAGTATTCCTTCATTCAATCAAAACGGTCTTAAAACACAGAAACTTACTTGCCGATAGTTCAGGAAAATAGTTACTTATAGAATTTATTACCTGTTATAAGCTTAGAGCCGGGCGGTCTGGGGCGCCTTGCCAAGGTTCGCGTTGTCTGGGGCGCCTTGCCACGGTTCGCTCGGCTCCCGCCGTCGGAAGTTCGAGTCCTCCCTGGGGCATGGGTGTGCGTGTTGTCCTTAGCGTATGTTAGTTTGAGTTAGATTAAGTGGTGTGATAGCCTAGGGACCGATGACCTTTGGTCCAATAGGAACTTACCACAAATTTCCAAAATATAAGCGCGGACTTATTTCATGTGCGAATGAGCATTTTTCACTTTTGGCCTCAACCGGCACTATCAGGTCTGGGAACATCGAAATGTGTTGAGCTTCATCCCTGCGTTGGTAAAACACCAATCTGCGAACAAAACTGGTAATTTTATCTTGCGCTGTCAAAATATTCACCACATTTCTTTGGAAGCCGAGGTTAAGCGTATTTATTTCTAAAAAGATACTTGCAAGTTATACTGCTCTGTAAATAATACTTAATTATTTTCTCTTTTTCTGCCCTCACCCAATCCATTAACAAAGCAGTTCCTTGTCGAAGCTCGAGCACTCTATGCAACACCTTTCAACGTTATAGACATTGTACTTCTGTGTGGAAATGCGCACATCGAATTTGGCTCCAATCTCTTTGTGTCGTTGCACTACCTCGGATATGGTTTACAATCTTCACTAGGTAAGAGAGTAAACTCAACAAATCAGGTGGAAGTATTTTCTGTGTCAAAGAATAACGATGTATAAGGCAGTGGTCGAACGTTGCATTTGGATAACTTCTTTCACCAATGTATGGAATCCAGAGCGAACGCCCATCATGGAAGACGATACTTTGTGCATACAGCCACGAACCTCAATTTTTCATTTACCGGTAAGCATATTCGTCGTGTGTAGTAATGTCCAGTGATTCCGAGAACAGGTATTCAACTTTCGGACGTCACTTTTTATATGCATCAAACACAAACAAACAGCTGAGAATAAGATGCAGCGTCGGTCGATTTCCCTAACTGCAGTGCAAAGAAATGACTAGATCTTATTTCGTTTAGTAATGTGTCCAACCGAACTCATGTCCTCGATACTATTTCTACTGTGTTTTTAGAAGGAGGTATCTATCTTTTCCACATGTTGCTCTCATAGAACTGGTTTCACCGTGTCTGGTAAGTAACGCATGATGAGATCCTACTCGCCTCCATAGCTGAGGAGGTTGTGCCGGCACGGTGGCTCAGCATGTTCGGTCGGAGAGGTGGCTGGCCTCTGTAAAAAAAAAAAAAAAAAAAAAAACCCACCCGGAGTGAAAGGATCAGCAACGAACTTCAGTGGATGTCATGTGACGTCCTCTATGACCAAATACAACGAACAATAACGAACAAAATGAAAAAAAAAAAAAATAGGTTACTAACGTACGCCTGTGTGATGACGCTCGGGGGCAACCCTTTGCGCCATTTCCATCCTCTCCAGCTAACGTTTGCGTTGCTGCTGTGGGTCTTAGTCAACAAGAACTGCTTTCAATTGCACGCACGCAAGGAAGATTTCGTAGCCTTCCTTTGGATAGTCAGTGAGAGATGTAGGTGAGGGGGTGAGATGGAAGTTGCTCATAAGAAAGAAAGAAAGAAGTGCAGGTCGCGAGAAATTAATACTTTCAGTTTAGAAATGTAGTATTTCTAATTAGCCTAGGTGTATTTTAGTATGCTGTGACGCAGGCAGGGAGTGCATCATGCAGTTATGCTTATGTCCGAGCAACCAGGTCCTACCCCTAGTCAATCGCATCATACACCTACTGCAGGAACTTTTATCTGACAGCCAGTGCGGCTAGGTTACATGCAGAGGGATTCCGTGACGAATGCAGAGATCCATTTGTCTCTGATGGCTGCTATGTGACACCTATCTTCACGGGACATTGGCAGCTTGTTAATCTCTTACCAGATGTGTCCCCAGACAGTAACTCTGCCTCCAAAATACAACTTTAAAAGTCAAAAGTAAATTGTAGCATTGTGCTCGGACTGGAGCTGTTTTTTACTAAACAACTGCCTGATATTGTTGCTGCCTGTGACATGGTAGTGATTGAGTTTGATCTGTTTCTACATTTTGGAACAATGCGTTGGGCCAGGTTTCGAGCAGGTATCTCACTTCAGTACTTTTGAGAAAAAGTGCTGAAGTTGAATTGAGGCAGGTGCAACCCTGTCTAAGATAAATCTGAAGTGGCAAGTTGCTCAGGTGTCCATGGATGTCCCTAATGTTAATAAGGCATTGCTAAGAGAGCTAAAAGCAAGCTCAGAGTCGAGGGTAATCCAGAGGTCCCCGTGATTTTGAACTTCGGAACAGGTTGTACTAGCGCTGGTTGGAATCTTGATCAGCTTCTGAGAGATAATCTATTTAAAAATGGTTCCTTCCCAACAACCTGATTTTGACAAGATTACAAGCACACGTTTTCCCGCAGGTGTTTTGCACTGTTTGGTGTGTTGAGAGTAGAGTGATGTCAGTCTGGGCTCAGCAAATATCAAGAGAGATTTAAAAACATGTAAACGAAGTAGGAACAGAGTAGGGAAAATCGAAAACTGAGGCCACTACTGCAGCCCTAAGAGTCATAACTACACTCCTGGAAATTGAAATAAGAACACCGTGAATTCATTGTCCCAGGAAGGGGAAACTTTATTGACACACTCCTGGGGTCAGATACATCACATGATAACACTGACAGAACCACAGGCACATAGACACAGGCAACAGAGCATGCACAATGTCGGCACTAGTACAGTGTATATCCACCTTTCGCAGCAATGCAGGCTGCTATTCTCCCATGGAGACGATCGTAGAGATGCTGGATGTAGTCCTGTGGAACGGCTTGCCATGCCATTTCCACCTGGCGCCTCAATTGGACCAGCGTTCGTGTTGGACGTGCAGACCGCGTGAGACGACGCTTCATCCAGTCCCAAACGTGCTCAATGGGGGACAGATCCGGAGATCTTGCTGGCCAGGGTAGTTGACTTACACCTTCTAGAGTACGTTGGGTGACAC
The DNA here is from genome assembly GCF_023897955.1 of Schistocerca gregaria. Taxonomy (NCBI): domain Eukaryota; kingdom Metazoa; phylum Arthropoda; class Insecta; order Orthoptera; family Acrididae; genus Schistocerca; species Schistocerca gregaria. Next base: position 416,373,689 of record NC_064924.1, read on the forward strand.
GTGATACATGCGGACATGCATTGTCCTGTTGGAACAGCAAGTTCCCTTGCCGGTCTAGGAATGGTAGAACGATGGGTTCGATGACGGTTTGGATGTACCGTGCACTATTCAGTGTCCCCTCGACGATCACCAGAGGTGTAAGGCCAGTGTAGGAGATCGCTCCGCACACCATGATGCCGGGTGTTGGCCCTGTGTGCCTCGGTCGTATACAGTCCTGATTGTGGCGCTCACCTGCACGGCGCCAAACACGCATACGACCATCATTGGCACCAAGGCAGAAGCGACTCTCATCGCTGAAGACGACACGTCTCCATTCTTCCCTCCATTCACGCCTGTCGCGACACCACTGGAGGCGGGCTGCACGATGTTGGGGCGTGAGCGGAAGACGGCCTAACGGTGTGCGGGACCGTAGCCCAGCTTCATGGAGACGGTTGCGAATGGTCCTCGCCGATACCCCAGGAGCAACAGTGTCCCTAATTTGCTGGGAAGTGGCGGTGCGGTCCCCTACGGCACTGCGTAGGATCCTACGGTCTTGGCGTGCATCCGTGCGTCGCTGCGGTCCGGTCCCAGGTCGACGGGCACGTGCACCTTCCGCCGACCACTGGCGACAGCATCGATGTACTGTGGAGACCTCACGCCCCACGTGTTGAGCAATTCGGCGGTACGTCCACCCGGCCTCCCGCATGCCCACTATACGCCCTCGCTCAAAGTCCGTCAGCTGCACATACGGTTCACGTCCACGCTGTCGCGGCATGCTACCAGTGCTAAAGACTGCGATGGAGCTGCGTATGCCACGGCAAACTGGCTGACACTGAAGGCGGCGGTGCACAAATGCTGCGCAGCTAGCGCCATTCGACGGCCAACACCGCGGTTCGTGGTGTGTCCGCTGTGCCGTGCGTGTGATCATTGCTTGTACAGCCCTCTCGCAGTGTCCGGAGCAAGTATGGTGGGTCTGACACACCGGTGTCAATGTGTTCTTTTTTCCATTTCCAGGAGTGTACAAAGTAGTGTGTGTGTGTGTGTGTGTGTGTGTGTGTGTGTGTGTGTGTGTGTGTGTGTGTGTGTGAGAGAGAGAGAGAGAGAGAGAGAGAGAGAGAGAGAGAGAGAGAGAGAGAGAGAGGGGGGGGGGGGGGGGGGGGGGGGGGGGACGAGATCCTGATAGCTAAGCTCGCCTTTTTTGAGACTGTGGCTATTCAGGTTGAGTAGTTTCTGACTAAATTTCAGTCAGATTCTCCCTTACCTCCATTTCTCTACACTTCCATCCATTCTGTGGTCAGAGAATCAATGAGAAATTTGTAGAAACAGATTAGCTTCAAAACAGATCTGAATGACAATATTAATTAGTTGCAACCTCAGAAAGTGGACATCACGTGTAAAACCAAAAAAGGTCTGGGTCAGTATGACATAGCTTAGCATTCCGGAATGAGTGCTTTACATTTATGAGGTGTAGGATATCCAAAATTCTAGATAAACTGGCCCTGGCACATTCCGTTACGACGAAGGGCATTCCATGTTTAGACCCAGAAGTGGCAGTTAACGCTGACCTCTAGAAACGACACTTAGGCGTAGCCTTGACACAGCTCACTCCTTAAATCGCTTTGGTGCTCATGAGGCTGGCGGCATTGCCGATGAGTTCCAAAATCTAGTAGAAATCGTGTCGGTAAAGGATATCCGTAAAGAATTTGATAGGGATCGTATTTGCATCAATCAGTCCTGGATGATGGTCATTAGGGTCAGGAGTGGACATGATAATGCGAAGAGATTTATCAAGGCTTTTCAGTCTCCTCCACAGCAATTGCAGCCTGAAAGAGATTTCTCTGACAACTCTGTTTTGGTAAAAAATTTGACTGACGTCTCTCTCTCGGCCGTTCGTGCTGTTCATGATGCAATCAAGGTCGCAAGGGGTGTTGTATCTGTAACTATCAGAAAGCAGTTAATATTGGCTGGCTCTGAGCACTATGCGACTTAACTTCTGAGGTCATCAGTCGCCTAGAACTTAGAACTAATTAAACCTAACTAACCTAAGGACATCACACACATCCATGCCCGAGGCAGGATTCGAACCTGCGACCGTAGCGGTCGCTCAGCTCCAGACTGTAGCGCCTAGAACCGCACGGCCACTCCGGCCGGCAGCAGTTAATATTATCACAAAATAGTTCACGCATATCTTCCGAAATGACCGTGGTAGGTACAGCGAAACAATAAAAGAGGAAACGGCAACTGAAAAGTCCTCAAAAGAAAATGAGAGAAAAAAGAAAATGAGTAAAGAAAAGCTAAGTAGTTTGGAAACCAAATTCATGGAAAGTGCTGAAAAAGAGGTTTCTCAGATTGAAGACGTAATTCTATTACTAAAAACTACCTGATTGTGACTCCATTTAATATTCATACATGTGTCCTTATCAGAACCAGTGTATTGCTATTCGTTTCGTAATCGTTTTGCTCAAATTGTATTTGAATTTTGTTCTTAGATCTCTTTGTAAAAAGTATAATTTTTTACTGAAATACCTCTGCAACCTAGTCTCATTCTAATTTTTCTGCAATTCTTTTTATCCAAATGACGTTTTACTCTTAATTCAGTTGTCAGATCTTGGTGTATTTATTTCTTGGTTAAAATAAACCATGATCATTTCAAGGTTTCTTTCTTCAGAGTGTAGCCGCCATTATGTTCCTGTATACTGACAAAATTTGTAGATTTTGTCGTAAAATCGATCAAAATTGGTTGGCGCTAACACAATAGGAACAGGGAAAAATTTAAGAAATTGATCCTTACACTAATGCGGCTGCGCCCACTCTTTGGGATTTGCCAAACAGCAGTACCATAAGACATTTAATTTAATATACTTTAATGAGATCCTGTATGCTGTACACCCGAGCATAATTATTATCAGGCACAAAAAGTTAGTCGGCTATGCCTACTTTTGTACACTGAAGTGTTTGAATCTATATTCTTTGTTTGGCTACACAACCTGTGTTTGTGTATTGGATATGAACCCTCAACTCGGCGAATTTTGTACCACTCCGCGATAATCGTGGTCCTGTATTATATTTGTTCTAAATGTTCCGTCAATATTTACCATTTTATCCTTCCTTTGCAGAAGCGCTTCAGCTGCGAACGAAATTTCTTCTTTTCAAGCACTTGCCTGACGTTGAGATTAATGTGAATGAAGAAAGTAATGAGCTATTGATATGCGATACACAAAAATGCATAAATGTGGGTCTTTCGTGAATGTGAATGTATGACGTGGTGAGGTGTTGGCGGTGGTGGTCAGTGGCCTTTCATCCCTATCGGCCTACCTTGGACGCTATTGAACGCTTTCACCGTAACACCCTGACAAAATACCCCCCGCAATAGTTTTCTATCGTTTCATTTCTTCACGCCGCAACAGAAAAAAACGTGGCTGGGGAGAAATGCTCATCATAAGGAAGGGGAGCAAAAGTTTTATACAAACTAGCGTAATAATTAGCCAGAACGATGATAGAAGTATTGGTATTTTCAAAACATGCCCAAATACATTACCCCTCACTGCCCAAAGATAGTGCTGGAAATCATTTACCAAAAACAAAGTATTCAAAACTTAGCGTCTGTTCTTACCGGATGCAATGTAGTCAGTTCCACTGTCATCATTATTAACCATTTTTAATCTAAGAAATGAAAAAAAAGAGACGTGGATTCCTTGGATTATGCTGTAACAAATGCGGAAAGTTCGTGACCGAGCGAGGTAGGACAACGCGCTTAGCACATTGGACTCGCATTCGGGAGGTCGGCGGTTCAAATCCGCCTAGGGCCATCCAGATTTAGTTGTTCAATGATTTCCTTAAATCACTCCAGGCAAATGCCGGGATGGTTTCTTTGAAAGGACACGGCCGATTTCCTTACTCATCTTAAAAAAAAAAAAAACGATCCGAGCTTGTGCTCCGTCTCTAACGACTTCGTTGGCTGTGGATTGTTAAACCTTAGTCTTCAATCTCCCGAAACTTCTTGACGTTGTTGGAAAAAGCAAGGGTAAACCTAATAATGATGTAAACTTGCATGGATACGGAATTACCTTTGCAGTGCGGTGCCAAATTCGCGATGCGTTTGTTAACATTAACGTTCCAGAATTAGCGGCGCCTATGCAGAGGAGTGACTAGTAGTTCCTGTGCTAGCCAACAGTTCTAACACATGTGCACCGGTGTGTGTAAGTTGACCAATATGGGCCCCCTAAGCAGAGGATCAAGTAGGTAAAAAGACGAGGGCTGGTAGAAATCCTTGGATAACAGAAGAAATACTGAATTTAATTGATGAAAGGAGAAAATATAAAAATGCAGTAAATGAAGCAGGCAAAAAGGAATACAGACGTCTCAAAAATGAGATCGACAAGAAGTGCAAAATGGCTAAGCAGGGATGGCTAGAGGACAAATGTAAGGATGTAGAGGCTTATCTCACTAGGGGTAAGATAGATACTGCCGACAGGAAAATTAAAGAGACCTTTGGAGATAAGACAACCACTTGTATGACCATCAAGAGCTCAGATGGAAACCCAGTTCTAAGCAAAGAAGGGAAAACAGAAAGGTGGAAGGAGTGTATAGAGGGTCTATGCAAGGGCGATGTACTTGAGGACAATGTTATGGAAATTGAATAGGATGTAGATGAAGATGAAATGGGAGATACGATACTGCGTGAAGAGTTTGACAGAGCACTGAAAGACCTGAGTCGAAACAAGGCCCCCGGAGTAGACAACATTCCATTGGAACTACTGACGGCCTTGGGAGAGTCAGTCCTGACAAAACTCTACCATCTGATGAGCAAGATGTATGAAACAGGCGAAATACTCCCAGACTTCAAGAAGAATATAATAATTCCAATCCCAAAGAAAGCAGGTGTTGACAGATGTGAAAATTACCGAACAATCAGTTTAATAAGCCACAGCTGCAAAATACTAACACGAATACTTTACAGACGAATGGAAAAACTAGTAGAGGCCGACCTCGGGGAAGATCAGTTTGGATTCCGTAGAAATATTGGAACACGTGAGGCAATACTGACCTTACGGCTTATCTTAGAAGAAAGATTAAGGAAAGGCAAACCTACATTCCTAGCATTTGTAGACTTAGAGAAAGCTTTTGACAATGTTGACTGGAATACTCTCTTTCAAATTCTGAAGGTGGCAGGGGTAAAATACAGGGAGCGAAATGCTATTTACAATTTGTACAGAAACCAGATGGCAGTTATAAGAGTCGATTGACATGAAAGGGAAGCAGTGGTTGGGAAGGGAGTGAGACAGGGTTGTAGCCTCTCCCCGATGTTATTCAATGTGTATATTGAGCAAGGAGTGAAGGAAACAAAAGAAAATTCGTAGTAGGTATTAAAATCCATGGAGAAGAAATAAAAACTTTGAGGTTCGCCGATGACATTGTAATCCTGTCAGAGACAGCAAAGGACTTGGAAGAGCAGTTGAACGGAATGGATAGTGTCTTGAAAGGAGGATATAAGACGAACATCAACAAAAGCAAAACGAGGATAATGGAATGTAGACGAATTAAGTCGGGTGATGTTGAGGGTATTAGATTAGGAAAGGAGACACTTAAAGTAGTAAAGGAGTTTTGCCATTTGGGGAGCAAAATAACTGATGATGGTCGAAGTAGAGAGGATATAAAATGTAGACTGGCAATGGCAAGGAAAGCGTTTCTGAAGAAGAGAAATTTGTTAACATCGAGTATAGATTTAAGTGTCAGGAAGACATTTCTGAAAGTATTTGTATGGAGTGTAGCCATGTATGGAAGTGAAACATGGACGATAAATAGTTTGGACAAGAAGAGAATAGAAACTATCGAAATGTGGCACTACAGAAGAATGCTGAATATTAGATGGGTAGATCACACAACTAATGAGGAAGTATTGAATAGTATTGGGGAGAAGAGAAGTTTGTGGCACAACTTGACCAGAAGAAGGGATCGGTTGGTAGGACATGTTCTGAGGCATCAAGGGATCACCAATTTAGTATTGGAGGGCACCGTGGAGGGTAAAAAATCGTAGAGGGAGACCAAGAGATGAATACAGTAAGCAGATTCAGAAGGAGGTAGGTTGCAGTGGGTACTGGGAGATGAAGAGGCTTGCACAGGATAGAGTAGCATGGAGAGCTGCATCAAACCAGTCTCAGAACTGAAGACCATAACAACAACAACAACAAAGCTAACGACCCATGACGACTCGTCTCCACTCGCAGTTTTATCTCCTCCCTCTCTATAAACTCTCCAAGCATGTGTTAAACTATAAAAAATCTTCCGCCGATGACGTCGTCGTCCTGTCAAACGACACAGAAGCTACTAGGCTCAAAATCAGCCTACTAAAGAAAATTGCCAAACAGAGTAACTTTCAGACATCTATGATATTCACAGTCTTCGTATTCTAAGAATGTATTTTTTCGCCGTGGAGTATATCATTTCTCAGTTTGTGAGAAAGTATCATTTCTCAGTCGACCGCAATTAAGAATTTATGTGGGTCAATTCCTAGTCTGGTTTGAATGCCCAAAGTAGATATATTATTATAGTGTAGTATGTCGGAAGATATCGGGGACGAGTCTGCGATGGAAAGAATCAGGCCAGAAACCACTTCGTAGATTTCGATACTGGAAAAGCACGAAGAGGACCACGTACCTAAACCGAGCTTCCTGCAGCTGAAAGTAATGGTGACAACAGAGGTAGGGGAGAGCTTGTAAAGCTGAAAGTTAATGCTGCCCAGCCGTGGAGAAGGGGGAGGCAAGCGACGTGGTGGTTCTTTCTGAGTAGGACTATTGGGTCTGGTCTATATCCAGCAGACGTCATAAGAAAAAGCTGGAGCTTAAATAAAGAAAAGCTGGAAAGAGTCTTACGCAATAACTCAGTAAACATTGTCGACGCACGATTTATTGCTTAAATCAACAAAACCAGAGAGTGTTTGACAGAGAAAAATCTTATATCCCTTCGAAATACATTTATTCCTGTTTTATGACTCTTGAAAGGAAGATTGAAGTAGGGAAGAGGGATAGTGTTACCTGAGTGTAGTTTGTTGCTTCGGTACGGCAATTCGTTATGATTTGGTGTGTGTGTATTACCACGTCAGAACGTCACAAACATCTTTAAAGTTCAGTGGCCAGATGTGTTTTCCTTTATCCTATGATTATCATAAATGAACTTAATTCTGTTTGTAGAAAACACACACACACACACACACACACACACACACACACACACACACACACACACACACACACGCACGCGCGCGCAAATTTATGAGTGTCAACTGTTAAGGCGTAATTCTATGGAACAAATGGAATTGCCTAGGAGCTATAGTTTTAATTTTTATATAAAAACTATATTCTGTTAGAGCAGTGATTTCCAACTTGGGGATAATTATTCCCTGAAAGCTAAAATGAAATTCTCTGAAGCGTAAAAACGAAAAAGCTGGATTGTGTTTCAATCGCGAAACGAAATTATTTATTTTTAAAATTCCATTACTGTTATCTATGTTTCGTATGACTCATTTCTTATTTCTATCAATAATAAAATTTTTCTAATTCTAGTATTAATGCGCGAGACAATGTGGTGGTTGCAGCTTGTAAAATGAACCTATGACAGCATCTTACTCATGAAGTCCATCCTTACACATATACTTTGTAGCATGCATCTGTGACATAGAATTGAGACATATACGTCACATATGTGCCAATGTCTCTTAAAATGGCCTTCTCGGAGTTCGCGCAATGCCCCAGAAAATGACTGTTCTTAACTTCCCAACAGGCAGACGAGCTAATTGACATACAATACAACAGTGACTAAGTAATGGCTGCTACATTTCTGTTGAGCCTACACAGTTTTATTATAAGTATTATTATTATTGTTGTTATTGGCATTGGTCAGACCCAAAGTTTTGTCAGCATGAAGTCTTCCAGCTTATGTCAGTTCTGAAGTAAGGAGTCCAGCACTGAAGTAGTTTACAAACAATACGTGTAGTGCACACATTTTTCGTTGATTTTTAATGACGGTGCAAGGTGTGGATTAATTGCTTTATCGTTGTACGAAACGAATAAGAAATGAGCAATACGGAATGTGTCATTGAGTCATTAGTTCTTGGTTTAAGAAAACACTTACAGACACTAAACATCATTTATCTTTCGCAGTTTAGAAAATAAAAATGTTCAAAGAAAATTCTTTTCCATTGCAAGCGCAAGAGTGTGTGTGTGAGGGGGGGGGGGGGAGGGGGATGGATGCGCGCGCGAGGAGGGGGCGGGGGGATGTACTTCCTAATATCTAATTGCGCTCAGGGTTAATGGAATCATACAGGTTGCGAATCAATGTGTTACAGCCGCCTAGCCATTAGGTAAACTGTGAACATTTTTAATGGCTGCATATTTCTCCCCTTCCTTTTAAAGAATATTACTTTTTTAAGTTAAATTGCCTGTTCTCTGAGCGGCTGGTATACAGCGGAGGGTAGTGCAACGCTCGCTCTCGGTTATGCAGGTAATGATTGGCGTGGGTAAAATTTCGAAATAGCAGGAGTAGTACGATAAAATATGTCACCGAGGGCACACTCTCGACACCGCCGCAACTGCAAATATGAATCATGTCACAAAATTTTATTGTGAAAGGAAAAAAAAAAAAAACAGATATATTGGTATCTTAAGAACAACTTCACGGACACTATAATACGGGGATAAGTCTCACCATAAGCCAGTTTAGACATTTATTGGTATTTTCAATTATATCTATAAATCTCGATATAATGTTTAAATAATCAAGATGGCAATCTCCTTGCCCAAGTTTACACGCATCTAACTGCTATATAGAATCGTTATAGAGTTCTAATATATCATTCCTTCATAAGATAAAGGATAACGAACAAAAGTGTGGCAGCGAGAGCACAATATGCATTAGGCGCAAAAGATCACACTGCACAGACAAAAGGAGCTCTGGCAAGCAAAAAAAACTCGTAACATTACATGATATACTTATAGCAATATGTATGGTAAAGGTAATTTTCCTTTCTACCGTTGTTATCTGCTGACCATTGAAATTGGAACATCTGGAAGGATAACAAATAACGAAATTTTACTTGTTGTTCGTATATAATATAGTAATAAGAAAATGTGATTAAATATGTAGATGATTCGGTGTTATACAAGATGCGAAATTTAGTACACATTGGTGCCACCCCAGACAGCAACATTAATTAGCTCTAATCCGGATTGCAATCGAATCGAATTGAGGTTATCTGACAGATATGGGAATGTCATTCGATACTACTTCATTACTGTACCGAAGTTCATCATCCATAGTGGCTGTCCAGTGGTTTGTATGCCAATCTTTCGACAATCCATGATCAGATGTTCTGGAGAACGTGCTGCCCTGGCAACAGTCGAATATTTTCTGATATCGAGGCAGCTTAGGACAGCACTAGGTTTTCGACTTATCTGAATATTTCAAGACATTTAAATCAAAACATCTTGACATACTCGCAGTTTTTTACTTGTTACTGTTAGTATCCTTGCCGTGTAATATAATGCATCGTGTTAAGTAAAGTAACGTGATTTGTAATGTCATGTCGCATAACATGACACATGTTATCATGTCATCCAGCATGGTATTTGTCATGTCGTGTGATATCATACAATGTATCGTTAAGTTTAGGATGCATGCACCCCTCCCCACCCAACCCAGGGATATATCTTATTATAGGTACACTTCACTCTGAAATACTTTCTATTATAGATACACCCCACTCTCGGGTACTACCTATTGTAGTTGCAGCCCACTCTCCAGAAGCACATAAATTTGTGTCTGTCCGTTCTTACACCTATCACCGTACGTGTAGCAGGGGATGGGCCTAAGGAAGCTCACTACGCTGGGGTTCTAAGTTTAACTCGTAACTCGCATCCCAAACTCTGCCAGGACATATTCGCCTTGTTTTCTGCTACGACAGGAGCATGTTTCATTCTGGTAAATAATGAACGTGTACAGACCCAGACGCATAAAATGACGAACAGTAGTCGCATCGCCGGCCGTTGTGGCCGAGCGGTTCTAGGCGCTTCAGACTGGAAACGCGCGACCGCTACGGTCTCAGGTTCGAATCCTGCCTCGGGGATGGATGTGTGTGATGTCCTTAGGTTAGTTAGGTTTAAGTAGTTCTAAGTTCTAGGGGACTGATGACCTCATATGTTAAGTCCCATAGTGCTCAGAGACATTTGAACCATTTTAGTCGCATCATGTTGCTAAGGTACTTAAATCGTATGAGGAGCTTAGCTCGAAAATTCACTAGTGACAATATGAGTGCATGGAGTTCAGTTTCTAGCTAAAAGATGGCTCTTAAATGTGTTCTAAAATGACGCACAGGGCATGTGTTGGTTTAAATGGCTCTGAGCACTATGGGGCTTAACATCTATGGTCATCAGTCCCCTAAAACTTAGAACTACTTAAACCTAACTAGCCTAAGGACAGCACACAACACCCAGTCATTACGAGGCAGAGAATATCCCTGACCCCGCCGGCAATCGAACCCGGGAACCCGGCAGTGCATGTGTGTCACATGGTGGATGGTATTAGTAAACAACCCACCGGCGAAGAGACTAATCCAGCTTTCATCAGAATTGCTTTTAAGCGATTTGTCTGTATTGATGTTGACATGTTGCTGCAAGTTAATGTGGATTGAACAAAATGATGACAGTTTGGGGTGTTTAAATTATTCACCACGTCGTTTAGCCTGTTCTAATACTGTCGGCTGCACTTCCAATTTCATTACTTTGTAAACAAAATTTCGTTTGCCATGTAGCAATCTTAACTGCTTGCTTAAAAAGTCATCAGAATTCCCTTTTGCACATAAGAAGCATTCCTCTTTGACATTGAACTGACCTTTTTCCTGCGACCGACGTAGCACGTCTGTTGGTTCCTGCGGATGTCGAAGGCTAGCTGCTATCATTCTCTCATTAATGTACTTCTTGTAGCATGCTTCATGCACCATCACTTCACTGAGCGTTTTCAAAAATCGGGTGTGAGCAGACTCCCTGCGTGTAGCACTACAATCGATGAGTGTGCTCAGTCCTTTCTTTTTCACATTGCATCTACCACTCACACAGTTTTTTTCGCAAATGAAACACAAATTCATGACAGACATACTCATTTTCAGCACCACAACATATACTGTATGGAAGTGACTCCACACTGTAGGACCCTAATTGTTGTGTGCTAATAGCTGTCAGCGCGCTGTGAACAATCACTAGAGATAATTGCCTTCCGCCCGGCAAAGAATAAATACGCTTTTGTCCGCTAAAGAACAATTCCTACATACTTTTTCTTATAACTGATCATTAACGTCAATCAACTGTAGAAAATGTGCGGCACCTGCATGCAATCGTATTACATAAACTTCACGCAATCCGACGTGAATGTGTTCATAGTTACTGAATATAATGCTGTTTGTCCTGGCCCTGCAGCAGAGTGAGATGGTAAATGGCAATGAATAACACGACGAGTAATATGTTTATACTGCACAAGTAGAAACTGAAATAACAGTGTTCAAAACTTAGGTAATTTGCCACTTTGCTCGAAATTTGAAAAATTGGTATTTTTTGACGCGTTATAGCGCCTTAGATACTAGGAGTAGAAAAAAATGGTAAGAATCAAATTTGTAGAGAATTTTGTGCTCTTTAAAAAAGAAAATAGACGTCAAAGGGATATGAGCAAATTAAACTGAAATATTTAGAAAAAACTGAAAAAGTCGGAAATTTTCGAAGTTTTTTTGACTGCAGAAAGTTTTCCCAAGAGAAATTTTGTTGTCAAAACTTGGTTTTCTAACCTTCCCAACAATATGAACGAGTTAAAAAAATAAAATCTTCTACCTCACCTTTTGCAAAGTACAGGCTTTTTTCTGACAGTTTCACTGGACTAATAGGCGGTGCTCAGCAAAAGCAGGCAGAGAAGGGCGAGCAGCGCTGCAGGCAGGATGCGGGCCGGCCTCCGCTGGACGGTCGATTAGCAGACGGCCGAGAGGGCTGCGGCGCACTTCCTCCACCCTGCAGCCGTGGCCGCAATTGGGCTATTAGGCGGGCAAGGTGTGAGACTTAGCAGCCATCGGGGCGCGTCCTTGAGAGTGCGAGGTCAACACAGCTCAGCTATCATCCGGACAAGGGCGGCCTCAACCAGACAGCCAAATAACTGCTGACACGCCAATTCACACGTGGCCGCTGACTGTCGTAACGGAGCTTACTCTCCGACGACGCAGTCGCTTCGTGATAACGTTTCCTCAGGAGGTTCACAACCCTTTTTTGCACTCGATTGGCGAACACAGGATACCGAGCCTCTGAAGTACTATTTCCCTTTCCGCATTGATTGTGCTCACCTCAGTGAACTAGGCTACTCTGTCTGCATAAGGTTTGACAGACACGGTGTTCCTGAACTGGTGGCCGGTAAAAGCCGCTAGCCCTCTATAGTAGGATAAGCTCTACGCATGACACAGTGATCACCATGAGGCGTGGGAAACGGGCGTCATGGCGTAACATTCCAGGTCGTAATAATCTGCATATATTCCGCAAGCCAAATGGCAGAGGGTACTTTTTGTACCACTGTCACGTCCCCATTTTCTGATCCAGTCGCAAATGGGCCGCGGGACGAACGATTGTTGGTAAGTCTCCGTGCGAAATCGAATATCTCTGACTTTATTTTCACGTTCTTTTCACAATTTATTCGTTGGAAGAAGCAATATGTTGTTTGACACTCTTTCAATTGTAACCCACCGTCATGGAGAACGCCTCTCTTAGATTAGATTAGTACTTGTTCCATAGATCATGAATACGACACTTCGTAATGATGTGGAACGTGTCAGGTTAATAAAAGGTGTCCATACAAGATGTTACATTAGACAAAATATTACATGACACTCAATAGTTTTTTTTTTCCTTGCAGCGTCTGCCCCTGAAGTTGGTTGATCATCTCCGACACTTTCGTGGTTACTAAGTGAACCTATAACGAAACGCAGTGCTCTTCTTTGGAGCTTCTCTGTTTATTCTATCAATCCTATCAGATACGTATCCCATTCTCACGAGCAGTATTCAAGTATTGATCGAACGAGGGTTTTGTAAGCCATCTCCTTTGTTGAAGGACTACATTTCCTCGGTATTCTTCAAATGAATTTCAGTCGGGCATCGGCCTATCTTGTGATTTGTTTTGCGTCGTTCTTCCACTTCAAATCACTCCATGCGCATACTCCTAGGTATTTTACCGAAGTAACTGCTTCCACTGATTGTTCTGCAATCGTGTAATCTTACTGTAATGGATGTTCCTTTCGACGTATGCACTATAACGTTCCATTTGTTTTTGTTGAGCAACTGCCACTCCCTGCACCAAGCGTAGATCCTTAGCATGTCTTCCTCCCTTTCGCTACATTTTTCTAGCGTTGCTACTTATTTGTGTAAAACAGCATCATCCGCTTAAAGTCCCATGGAACTGCTGCTGTCTAAGTAGCGGAAATTTTAGCATTGCGTTAAAGATCGCGCACGGGGTCCCGGGTTCGATTCCCGGCATGGTCAGGGACTTTCTCTGCCTCGAGATGACTGTGTGTTGTGTGTCTTTCATCATCATTTCATCCTCATTCACCCGCAAGTCGCCGAAGTTGCATTAAAGAACTTGTGGTGCGGCGACCGAACCGCCCTGCGAGGGGTCTTCCGGCCACCAATGCTATACGCTCATTATTATTATTATTATTATTATTATTATTACCCCCAAAAACAGTTCGTTCGACTGTTACATACACTGGTCAGCCAGAACATTTTGGCTACCGACCTGTCATCGATATGAACCCGGCGAGGGTTGACTGCTAGTCAGATATACGCTCGGTGCATGTAATATCAGTGAGCGTGCTGTCCGTGTTTAAAATGGGGAAGGCGCTCGATCTATCCAAATTTGACCGAGGGCAGATGGTTATAGCCCGGACGCTCGGCACGAGCATTTCGGAAACTGTACGACTTATCGGTGTTGGAGGAGTGCTGTGGAGAGTGTCTTCAACACGTGACGAAATCTAGGTGAAACCACGTCCAGACGTCATGGTGTTGGGTGGCTACCCCTCATTACAGACGTCGGAAGTCGTAGAGTGGGCAGACCGGTAAAACAGGACAGGCGGCGATCTGTAGCGGAACTAACATCAGACTTTAATGCTGGGCAGAGTACAAGTATGTCTGAACACCCAGTGCACCGAAAACAGGTAACGGTGGGCCGACGACCCATGGATGTGGTAATGTTAACACCACGACATCGGCAACTACGACCGAAATGGGCTCGTGACCATCGGCACTGGACGTTGGCGCAATGGCAGAGCGTTGCAGGGTCTGATGAAGCCCGATACTTTCATCATCCGATGGGAGGTCGCGAATCCATCGTTTTCTAGGGGAGTTTAGCTCCTTGACACCTGTACCGCGAGACAGAGACAGGCTGGCTGCGGCTCCATCACGTTCTGGGAAATATTCAGGTGGTTATCCGTGGATCCAGAGAAGCTCGTACAAGGTTCCATGTCGGCTAAGAAGTATCGTACACTTGTTGCAGACCACGCACACCTCTTCATGACGATCATTTTTCCCAACGGCAGCGGCATTTTTCAACAAGATAATGCGCCCTGTCACAAGACCAGGAGTGTGATGGAGTGGTTCGAGGAACACAGTGGCGATTTACAATTAATGTGCCGCCCCCCAGCTCGCCAGATGTGATCCCGGTCCAACATATTTGGAATGTGACTGAACGTGGCGTCAGAGCTCATTGCCCCCTTCCCGGAATTTACGGGAACTGGGTGACTTGTGTGAGCAGATGTGGTGCCAACTCTCCCCCTCCACCCCCCCCCCCCCCTCCCAGCGATCTATCAAGACTTCATTGTTCCCATGCCCCGACGCGTGGCTGCTGTTATCCGTGTCAAATGTGGGCATGTACCTGCTATTTGGTAGGTGGTCATAATGCTCTGGCTAATCAGAGAGCATTATGTTTGATTTGCGGTACTTAGGTTTTCATAGATGTCAGCTGCCTGAGGACACAGTGGCAGCCATTGGGGAAACTCTTGCATACGCGACTTAAAGCGTAGGCAGCATCTCCAAATGTAGCGTTAATTTTAAGGCGCATACGATGCCTCCACAAATAATTGACATTTCGCATCTCGGAACTCGTAGAATGTCGTCCTACAAAAAGTTATATAGGTTATAGCGCATCTTTCAAAGAATCAGCCATACGAGCAGCAAGGTGTTGAATATGGTGTATGTAAAACACTGTATATGAAACGTCGGTACTACACAAGGAATCGCGGTGTAACTTTTGTGCACTATTGTGTGCCCTGTAATGGAACTTGTTTCTTCGCGTGTTTGTTAAAGAACACACTTGCTTTACCAGTGGCAACAAGTTCTTAGTTAAACTGACGTCATCGTTAAGCTGAATCTATACTACTTCACAACCTTTTTTAAGCAACACTTTGTCATTGGGACGTAGTTCCTTATTAAACTGTAATTTGTGGGGATGGAATTAGACCTCATGCAGTATTCTCTGTTCAGATACCATTTTGTTTTTTGTTGGGGCGCCAAACTTAGACGGACACCACTGGGCACGTGAAGTTAAGTTAGATGTCACACGTTAGCAACAGCTTCCCTAGAATTTATGAGTTCAGTTCGTCTTGCCTTACATTAACACAATATGTGAACAAATACTCATAACTTGTTCAGCGTTTTCTTGGCAGCGATCAAGACGATCTGTCTGCGCGGGTGTGTTTGGATCTTATGGCCACTCAGCATCGAGATCATCAGCGCCCTTACACTTAGCAAAACAAACGAATGTGGAAACACTCATGTGCTCGAAGCGACCACACAGTCACTCCATGTTACGTGCGCAACAACAAATTAAAAAGAGGGAAAGTTGCTGTACATGAAATTAAAACACACAGAAAACAAAACACAGAGGAGCTGTAAGAAAGTTACAAGGAAGTGTGACTGGCTGAGCACTTACAAAAAGCTGAGCAAGTTACCCTGTTAACAAATTAAAAACGTCTCCCTGAAATCTTGTTAAAATGGACAGTTCACAACACTTTAAAACTTGAACCACATTCGTATGAAGTTAATAGATTGCAGATCCGTCAGCAAATCCACCGCGGCCCTCTGATCGGAAAATAAAACGCAGTCCAATAAAATGTGTCGCACAGTGAAGCACCACCCATTGGATGGTCCTCTCGTCGGAGTAAGAATCCATGCGTCATAGGGCTGTGGCCTATGCGAAGACGAGTAAGAAGTACCTCGTCCGTCGTCGTGGCTGGAAGGAAGTACGCCACGGCCGAGTTGTGGGCTTTGCGACACGAAGTTTGTTGTCAGTCACTTCTAGCCACCCATCTTTCCATCGACGCATGCCTTTGTACCTCAACGACGACGTGATAGTATGCAGGGGGATGGCACACTGAAATATATGAGGACCACGACACGGCTCCTTGGCTGCTAGATCCGCCCTTTCATTCCCTGCACTACCCATGTACCCTGGCACCCAGTAGAAAGACATCTCCTTCCCCAGTCGTTGTAGTTGTAGGAAGACATCCTGAATATTCTGGGTTACTTTATCTACTGGGTACAAACGTTGGGGAGAGAAGGGCACTTAGAGAATCGAAACAGTCAAGATATTTAGCACTGGAAGAACATCGCATCTGCTTCAATGCCCGCAAGATCGCGTATCATTCTGTGTCAAAGACAGTAAATTCTTGAGGCAGTCGGATCTTGAGGACACACTCTGGGAATATGACAGAGCAACCAACAGAGTCTTCTTGCTTAGACCCATCCGTATAAAAGGCTACATAGTTGTGGTGTTCATATGAAATGCCAGAAAATATCGAATTAAAAACAGAAGCAGGAATGCAATCTGTACTGCTCGAATCTAAAATTACGCTAGGCCTCTCCAGTAACCAGGACGGCAGACCGTTAAAACCATGAATTTGGGGTTGTACTAGCTCCACTTGGAGTCACTACAGCACATGCTGCACACGGATCCAGAATGGCATTGTTGGTCGAGGGCGGTTGGAGAAAAGGCATTCCGTAGGCGGAAGAGCAACACTATGTTATGCGGGTGAAGTCAGAGCTGCAAGGAACTTACATGCCTGGCGTACCATGAGGAGTTGTGGAGTCGTGGTGGAGAGCATCAATGATCTTGAAATAAGAAGACCTCACTGATCCATACACTGCGCATCCATAACCCAGCTGCGAACTCACGAAAGCCCTATACAGCTGTAGCAGACGTGCCCTGTCTGCTCCTCAAGACCTACGGCTAGGGCACTTCATGATGTTCAGTGCCTTGACAGTTCTGACTTTCAGGTCTCTCTGGTGTGGAAACCATGACAACTTGGAGTAAAAAAAGAGGCCCAGGAAACCACCCCCCCCCCCCCCACACACACACACACACACATCTGCAGAAAACTAAAAACCCCTCTTTGCAGCCCACTCCTCTAACCTGCAGA
The DNA here is from genome assembly GCF_023897955.1 of Schistocerca gregaria. Classification (NCBI taxonomy): domain Eukaryota; kingdom Metazoa; phylum Arthropoda; class Insecta; order Orthoptera; family Acrididae; genus Schistocerca; species Schistocerca gregaria. Next base: position 416,391,153 of record NC_064924.1, read on the forward strand.
ACGTAAGCTGCAACCGATGGCTCGCTGTTGTAGCACTGGATGAGAAACAGAAAACTGCAAAATCATCCACAAATAAGGAGCGCTGCATAGGACTCCTTACCGTAGACGTGATACTGTTTATGGCTATGGCAAAGAGGGCAACATTTAAAAGACTGCACTAAGGGACACCGTTCTCCTGCTCAAAACGATCTGACAGCGAGTCACCAACTCTGGCCCTAAAACTCCTCTAAGCATAAAAGACTGTATGAAGATAGGGAGGTGGCCACAAAAGCCCCATTGATGCAGTTGCTCGAGAATACAGTGTCTCCAAGTAGTATCGTATGCCTTTCTGACGCTGAAGAATACGCCGATACAGTGAGTCTTATGTAGGAAAGCCTGCTGAATAGCCGCTTCTAGCAGAGTCATATTGCCGACAGTGAACCAAAATCTCTAGGACCACACTAAGAGCGGCTAAGGAGTTGCCTGGTCTCTAACAACCAGACCAGACGACGACTGACCATTCGCTCCAGGGTCTTTCCTACATAGCTCATTAAGGCGATACTCCGATAACTACTGGGACATACTCGGTCCTTTCCTGGGTTTGAGGAGAGTAGTTGGGGACGTTACCTGTCTGCCATTTGAGATTAAAGCTTTCGAGGGGGATTTCCTTTGATGCCATTGGCAAATATCGAAGCATGCAGTACCGTATTTGGACCGTAACCAGATGCAGTATCGTGAGACTCAGACAGAACTGGTTCCAGCTCCCACATGGAGAAAGGATAGTTGTAAGTCCCAGAATTGTTTGAGCTGAAGTTCAGTTGTCCCCTCTCTAAAGTCGCACAGTAGCAACGAAACGCTGGATCTTGGCTGGCATTGGCAATAGCTTTAACAAATTTCTTGGCTAGCGTCCCACCGATGTCTCCAGTATTGTTTGGAGATATCCTTGTTTCAGTACTGCTGCTATTGGTAAACGACTGTATTCACTGGAAATCCTCCGGATGGCTTTCCATACTTTTGTAGAAGAAGTGGAATGGTTTGTGGAGTCTAGGAACGCTTGCCATGAGTTTTACTTACCCTCCCTAATGACACGTCGAGCCGTTGCCTTCGTGAATTGAAAGATCTTGAGGTTGTCTGCTGTCGGTCAGCATTTAAAATATCGAAGAGCTGCACGCCTCTTGTGGATTGCTGAATGGTACTCGTCTGTCCACCAAGGAACATGTCGCCTCCTAAGAAGACTTGGGAATGGGTAAGTCAGCAGCTAGATGAATCACTCGTGTGATGTGGTCCACGCATCCTTGGATGCTGTTGCGATGTTCAACCACAGGGAGTTGGCTCAACAACGTCCAGTTAGCCCTGCTGACCATCCGTTTTGGTGTTTTCTCTTCAGGTAGTGTTCCGTCCAGTAAGTGAATGAAAAGCGGGAAGTAGTCACTGGAATGATTGTCATCAATGACTTCCCAGTGAACAGTCTGCAAAGAGTGGAGAGCAGAGATAGGTCAATGGCCGAGAATGACCCATCTGCAGCACAGAAATGATTGGGAGTACCAGTGTTAGGACGTACAGCTCTTGGAATATCACGGGGCCCTCCAAAACCCAACCCTGAGGGCAAGCAGAGGTCGAGCCGCACAAGACACAGTGAGCATTGAAGTTTCCCAGGAGGAGAAATGGGCCAGGTAGTTATGGCGGAAGATCTGTGAGAGCCTCAAAGGGTACTGCATCAGAAGGAGGTAAATACAGCGAGCAAACTGTGATCCTCTGACTGACACGAGTGGATTTCAACTGCAACTGCTTGCAGTTCAGTTACCAGGGGAAGAGCAGAAAAGTCGTATACGTTATTTAAAAACACAGCAACGCCTCCCTTGGCCCTTTCCCCTGCCAGGCCATCCTTGTGATAGACTGTGTAGCCCTGTAGGACAGGGGCATCAAACACTTTAAAATGCGTTTGCTGCAAACGGATACACACTGGTTGTTCCTGTGCTAGGAGCTTCATTCCTTCACATGGGTGCTTAACCCATTAACATTCCACTTAAAGGTGGGAGCCATATACCACGGGGGCTGCTTCCTTTTTGCCTGAGAGGGAGCCTACCGTATGACGCGGATGAGCTTCGCGGCGAGATGGTTGTCCCAATCCGACATCGAGTTCCGTTGGCTCTGATGAAGGATTAAGAGATACATCAGAGAGGACAAGTTCGACATCATCGCACAGTTGACTTCGTGTCTCTTTTATAGGTTGACGCTATGTCTTGCACTTTTTGCCATGAGTGAGCTTTGGAGCCACAACCGTGGGTGCAGTAGTAGCAAAAGCTCTGGATGGTGGACCAGGCGGAACCTTCGTAGGAGCAGGGAGCTTCACAACAGCGGCAACCACAGCCTTGTCTGTAGTTTTGGGTGGAGGTATGGGCTTCAAAATAACTAAGGCAGAACAAGTGCACTGGCAGACTCAGGTACTAGTGCTGACACTGGCAATCTCCGTTTGTGTAGCAGCATCCGTTCTAGGGACTGACTGTTTAATAACAGAGGTAAAGGAGGTAGCGGTCGTCGGGGGTTGCATGGCCTTATAGATCTTTTTGGCCTTTCCATTTGAGGTCCGTTTATTTGATTTCTTTTTCTGTATCTTCCTTTCTTCAAGGAAGACACTGCGATCCCTGTTCCTGATAGTTGACGCATTTCACAGGAGCTGAGCAGCCAACTACTTCATGGCCGGCCTTCCCACGTTTGCCACAAGTGGCTTTTCCCTTGCATCCGACAGTACGGGGCTCAAAGCGCGTCGGGTTCGGGAAATGGGGCCCTATGCTAAGGTGAAGGAACGTGCGCTGGAAGTTTCGTGCTCAAAATGGTTCAAATGGCTCTGAGCACTATGGGACTTAACATCTGAGATCTCAGTCCCCTAGAACTTAGAACTACTTTAACCTAACCAACCTTAGGACATCACACACATCCATGCCCGAGGGGATTTGAAGCAGCGACCGTAGCGGTCGCGCGGTTTCGGAATGAAGCGCCTAGAACCACTCGGCCATAACGACCGGCGAAGTTTCGTGTTGCTGAAAGGCTATGTAAACGAGTCTGATTTCATTGGATTGCACGTCAAGAAAACCTACCAAGGACCATTTAGGTTTCAATTCTTTTTAGGAATGTCAACCAGAACTGTCACAGCACCATTGCCGTAGTTCAAGGTGTTCTGCAGTTGAGTTTCAATGTCATACTCCCCGAGGCATTGAGATCAATACGATCTCAGATGCAAAATTGGCCGTATACATATACTGCAATAACTATCATTCGTCTCGGTATTGTTTCCCATAGAAAATAATAATAATGTACAGTTTCTAGCACTACAGGGTCTGCTTGGAACACAAGCCTCTGCTTTTTATCTCTGTCAGTACTCTGACCCAGTCTTTTACTCTCTTCCGAATGTTTTTGTCCTTTCTTTTTAGACATGTGTCTCTTGGATGTTCCCTTGGTCCTTTGACCTCCATTTGACGTGCATTTTGCTCTGCATGTACTTGAAAGTATTAAACGGTTCTCAGCTCTCACCACCCAGTGTCATGTTTACTATTATACGTCTATCCTTTCTTGTTGTTACCACCAACTCATACGTCATCCCTTTAAATTTTAGGCCATACCCTTCCCTTCAAACATCTAATTGCTTCTGTACTTCCTTCGTGTTGTTCCCTCAAACCAACAACTTACCAACTAACAGCATGATTTCCTTCCCCCCATGAACCATGGACCTTGCCGTTGGTGGGGAGGCTTGCGTGCCTCAGCGATACAGATAGTCGTACCGTAGGTGCAACCACAACGGAGGGGTATCTGTTGAGAGGCCAGACAAACGTGTGGTTCCTGAAGAGGGGCAGCAGCCTTTTCAGTAGTTGCAAGGGCAACAGTCTGGATGATTGACTGATCAGGCCTTGTAACACTAACCAAAACGGCCTTGCTGTGCTGGTACTGCGAACGGCTGAAAGCAAGGGAAAACTACGGACGTAATCTTTCCCGAGGGCATGCAGCTTTACTGTATGATCAAATGATGATGGCGTCCTCTTGGGTAAAGTATTCCGGAGGTAAAATAGTCCCCCCATTCGGATCTCCGGGCGGGGACTACTCAAGAGGATGTCGTTATCAGGAGAAAGAAAACTGGCGTTCTACGGATCGAAGCGTGGAATGTCAGATCCCTTAATCGCGCAGGTAGGTTAGAAAATTTAAAAAGGGAAATGGATAGGTTAAAGTTAAATATAGTGGGAATTGTGAAGTTCGGTGGCAGGAGGAACAAGACTTCTGGTCAGGTGACTACAGGGTTATAAACACAAAATCAAATAGGGGTAATGCAGGAGTAGCTTTAATAATGAACAGGAAAATAGGAATGCGGGTAAGCTACTACAAACAGCATAGTGAACGCATTATTGTGGCAAAGATAGATACGAAGCCCACACCTACTATAGTAGTACAAGTTTATATGCCAACTAGCTCTGCAGATGACGAAGAAATTGAAGAAATGTATGATGGAATAAAAGAAATTATTCTGATAGTGAAGGGAGATGAAAATTTAATAGTCATGGGTGACTGGAATTCGGTAGCAGGGAAAGGGAGAGAAGGAAACGTAGTAGGTGAATATGGACTGGGGCAAAGAATGAAAGAGGAAGCCGCCTGGTAGAATTTTGCACAGAGCACAACTTAATCATAGATAACACTTGGTTCAAGAATCATAAAAGAAGGCTGTATACTTGGAAGAACCCTGGAGATACTAAAAGGTATCAGATTATATAATGGTAAGATAGAGATTTAGGAACCAGGTTTTAAATTGTAAGACATTTCCAGGGGCAGATGTGGACTCTGAACACAATCTATTGGTCATGACCTGTAGATTAAAACTGAAGAAGGTGGGAATTTAAGGAGATGGGACCTGGATAAACTGAAAGAACCAGAGGTTGTACAGAGTGTCAGGGAGAGCATAAGGGAGCAATTGACAGGAATGGGGGAAAGAAATACAGTAGAAGAAGAATGGGTAGCTTTGAGGGATGAAGTAGTGAAGGCAGCAGAGGATCAAGTAGGTAAAAAGACGAGGGCTAGTAGAAATCCTTGGGTGACAGAAGAAATATTGAATTTAATTGATGAAAGGAGAAAATATAAAAATGCAGTAAATGAAGCAGGCAAAAAGGAATACAAAGGTCTCAAAAATGAGATCGACAGGAAGTGCAAAATGGCTAAGCTGGGATGGCTAGAGGACAAATGTAAGGATGTAGAGGCTTATCTGAATAGGGGTAAGATAGATACTGCCGACAGGAAAATTAGAGACACCTTTGGAGATAAGAGACCCACTTGTATGAACATCAAGAGCTCAGATGGAAACTCAGTTCTAAGCAAAGTAGATAAAGCAGAAAGGCGGAAGGAGTATATAGAGGGTCTATACAAGGGCGATGTACTTGAGGACAATATTATGGAATTGGAAGAGGATGTAGATGAAGATGAAATGGGAGATACGATACTGCGTGTAGAGTTTGACAGAGCACTGAAAGACCTGAGTCGAAACAAGGCCCCCAGAGTAAACAACATTCCATTGGAACTACTGACGGCCTCGGGAGAGCCAGTCCTTACAAAACTCTACCGTGTATGAGACAGGCGAAATACCCTCAGACTTCAAGAAGAATATAATAATTCCAATCCCAAAGAAAGCAGGTGTTGACAGATATGAAAATTACCGAACTATCAGTTTAATAAGTCACAGCTGCAAAATACTAACACGAATTCTTTACAGACGAATGGAAAAACTAGTAGAAGCCGACCTCGGGGAAGATTAGTTTGGCTTCCTTAGAAATGTTGGAACACGTGAGGCAATACTGACCCTACGACTTATCTTAGAACAAAGATTAAGGAAAGGCAAACCTACATTTCTAGCATTTGTAGACTTAGAGAAAGCTTTTGACAATGTTGACTGGAATACTCTCCTTCAAATTCTAAAGGTGGCATTGGTAAAATACAGGGAGCGAAAGGCTATTTACAATTTGTACAGAAACCAGACGGCAGTTATTAGAGTCGAGGAGCATGAAAGGGAAGCAGTGGTTGGGAAGGGAGTGAGACAGGGTTGTAGCCTCTCCCCTATGTTATTCAATCTGTATATTGAGCAAGCAGTAAACGAAACAAAATAAAAATTTGGAGTAGGTATTAAAATCCATGGAGAAGAAATAAAAACTTTGAGGTTCGCCGATGACATCGTAATTCTGTCAGAGACAGCAAAGGACTTGGAAGAGCAGTTGAAAGGAATGGACAGTGTCTTGAAATGAGGGTATAAAATGAACATCAACAAAAGCAAAACGAAGGTAATGGAATGTAGTCGAATTAAGTCGGGTGATGCTGAAGGAATTAGATTAGGAAATGAGACACTTAAAGTATTAAAGGAGTTTTGCTATTTGGGGAGCAAAATAACTGATGGTGGTCGAAGTAGAGAGGATATAAAATGTAGACTGGCAATGGCAAGGAAAGCGTTTCTGAAAAAGAGAAGTTTGTTAACATTGAGTATAGATTTAAGTGTCAGGAAGTCATTTCTGAAAGTATTTGTATGGAGTGTAGACATGTATGGAAGTGAAATATGGACGATGAATAGTTTGGACAAGAAGAGATAGAAGCTTTCGAAATGTGGTGCTACAGAAGAATGCTGAAGATTAAATGGGTAGATAACATAACTAATGAGGAAGTATTGAATAGGATTGGGGAGAAGAGAAGTTTGTGGCACAACTTGACCAGAAGAAGGGATCGGTTGGTAGGTCATGTTCTGAGGCATCAAGGGATCACCAATTTAGTATTGGAGGGCAGCTTGGAGGGTAAAAATCGTAGAGGGAGACCAAGAGATGAATACAGTAAGCAGATTCAGAAGGACGTAGCTTGCAGTATGTACTGGGAGATGAAGAAGCTTGCACAGGATAGAGTAGCATGGAGAGCTGCATCAAACCAGTCTCAGGACTGAAAACCATAACAACAGCATGCTTTCATCCCATCTCATATCTCCCTTCCAACTAATACCAGTATATTATCCATCACCACTGTGATAAGTAACAGAGGTAACTTCCTTGTTTCAGACAGCTTATTTGTCCTATCCTTGCTGTACTCTCCCAGAGAAATTACTTTTCTCCGGTACACTTTTTTTATCCTCAAATACAGTCTGCTTCTCTACCCCATTATTTCTTAGTGCATGTTAGACTGTACTTCTGAATACAGTCTCGTATGCTTTCTCTGACACCTAAAAAGCCATCAGCTGATCTTCCCCATTCTCATAGTGATGTTTTGGTAGTTGCTTCTCTGCCAGTACGAGGTACGAGGTGTACTGTGGACCTTCGTGGCCTGAAGACATATGGTTGTTGTTCCAACTGCTTTTCCACTGTTCTTCTTACTCGTCTCTCCAAAATCTTCTCATCAGATTTTATTCAGTGGCACGTAAGGATAATACCCCTGTAGATCTTAACAATCTGTCAACTTCCTGTCTACCAGTCTTCTGGATTTCCCATATCCTCTCATACACCTCTCACAAATCTATACAGTCGCTGTGTCCCCACCTCCTCTGCTGCTCTGATCATTTCCACACATTGTTTATGCGACCCTGGTGGTTTTCTGCGTTTAAGCTTCTTCAGTGCCTCCTCCAAATCCACCGACAATTAAATGTTTTTCATTTCTAGTTTACCCATTGGTCTCATACCTTCTTTCACTGCCATTTCTGTATTCAGCACATCAAAATATGCCCTCCACAGCTTTTGAGATCATCTTCCCTCTCTAACTCCTTTCCACCTTTATCAACCACTTTTACAGTTCTGTGCCCTTCGTTATCTCCTACGATCATTCCTTCTAGTATTTTCTGTTTTCGCTACTACCTTGTTTCATCATCATGGTCCATTTTTTCAACCACTTACTCTCTTCCTCTACAACAGTGGTTCTCAACATGGGGTTAAATTAAATTTTCTAAGGGATAAAAACTAAGCGATTCAATTCTGTTTCGTAAAAGAATACATTGTCCATTGTAGATTCTATTAAACTCGTGCTGTTAGCTAATTTCTGCAGTGAGCCATTATCAAGCACGTTTGCTGTCTTGTATTGCATATCGTGTACGTCATAGATTGAGCACGATACGTAATACATTACGTAGCAAATGTGCTTGATAATTGTTCACGGCCGAAATTAGCTAATAGCACGATTTTAATAAACCACAGTGCAGCCTACAATGAGACAATGTATTCTTTTGTGAAACACTTTAGAGACTGTGGATCCCCCGCAATCCCCACGGAAGTAAAAAATGATTCTGTTTCAGTCACTGAACTAAATTATTTTTAAAAGATCATTACTATTATCACTATTTTGTAAGACTAATATTGATTATATAGCCCCCTGCGGGTCCAGGGGTAAGAACAGGCCTGAGGTATTCCTGCCTGTCGTAAGAGGCGACTAAAAGGAGTCTCACACATTTCGGCCTTTATATGTTGGTACCCTCTCGGGTTTGACCTCTATCTTTTCCAAATTTCTGTTACTAGTGCGTACCATCTGGGGAAGGACACCTAACGTGGTGTTTTTTGTTTGTCCATCATGCACCAAGATCTTGCATGGTACTTCTTGCCCGTGTAGTGGGCTTTGCACCCAGCATCTTATGGGTTGCCTACTTCTCATCTCCTGCTCCGTATCATCCTACGCGCCCACGACAATTCTGGACCATTTCGGCACCCGAGATCCAGCGCGGTAGTCAGTCTGTCGTGGTGCGGTTTTCATGTACCCTCTTGGTGGTGGCCCCCAGACCACACAGGGATCACACTGCTGGTACCAGAGCTGAGACCTCCCCACATATGCCAAGGAGTAAGTGCCCATTCCTATGGGGCACCAGGACTCCTGGCAATGGCCCTTGCTGAGGCTGAGTGGCGCCCGTGGGGAGAGCTCCTGGTCAGAGCGGGTGAAGTAGCGGCATTTTCAAAATGCATAGTGGGTCGATTTTGATCCAGGTGGCTTCTCCAGCCCAGCGCGGCCGCTCCTCACCTGTGACAAGCTGGGTGACATCCCTGTCTCGATTACGCCCCATCAAAGCCGTAACATGATCCAGGGTATTATTTTCCATTGTGACCTCCTTTTGCAATTGGATGAAGAAAATGCGCCAACTTGGAGCAGTAGGGTGTCCACTTCATCCAGCATGTGCATAGAGGACCCAAAGATAACAGGGTTGCTACCAGTGCCTTCATCTTGGCTTTTGAGGGTGACTCGTTACCTGAAAAGTTCAAGGTGATGTTTTACCATTGCCACGTGAAATCATACGTCCCTCCTCCTATGCAGTGCTTCAAGTGCTGGAGGTTTGGCCACATGTCATCTCGCTGTACCTCCAGCGCCACCTGTAGGATTTGCGGTCGTCCTCTGCACCTGGGCACTCTGTGTGTGCGTCCTCCCACCTCTGTCACCTGTGGGAAGCGCCACTCCCCATGCCCGCCTGACTTTCCTGTTGTCCATAAGGAGCGGCGAATAATGGAAATCAGAACCCTGTACATGTTCACCTACCAAGATGCAAAGAGGAAATACGAACGCCTTCATCCTGTTCCAATGACTGCATCATATGCTGTGACTGCGACTTTGTTGCCCCCGTTGGCGATGGCTGTCCCTGCCAGTGGGCCCTCAGGACCACCCCGACTATTCCCCTGTGTCCGTGATGGGGGACACTGCTCCTTCTGGTGCTACCACAGTACTTCCCTTGGGAGACCAACCTCCCCAGACTTACAGGGCTATCGGGCACCGCCCCCCTCCCCTCCCCGCTAGAGGTACACCAGATTCCTCCGGCTTCTCTCGTGTGGAAAGGGTCCCTTGGACGTCTACCTTCTCAGGCACCCTCCAGTGCGACAGCTGACGTTAGTCAGTAGCTCAGGGAGGCACGAACGGCAGATCGAAGACTTTCCTGCTCTTCGTCTGTCCCTGACACTCCTTCTGTGACTCCTTCCCAGGTTGCTTCTAAGGAGCAGTTAGGGGAGGAGGAGGAGAAGAAGAAGAAGAAGAAGAAGAAGACAAAGCTGGGTAACAGGGAAGAGGCTCCAGTTGCCTATGTGCCACCTGTCCTTAACAGCTCTGTGTCTGAGAACGATTTGCTGATTTTGGTGTCCCCCGACGACCTCAATCTCGTCTCTACCTTAGGCGCAATGGTTCTTGATTCAGGCTCTCCTTTGGTGGTGGTAGATAACCCGGCGGCGTAATCTGCCTTCTCGGTCCCTTCACGCCATTTTTGGCTGTGGACGATGTCAGTCTTCAGTGGAATTGAAGCGGCTTTGCCACCACCTTGCTGAGCTCCAACAACTTATCAGCCTTCACCCTTTCTTCTGCATTGCTCTCCAGGAAACTTGGTTTCCGGCAATGCGAACCCACGCCCTCCGTGGCTATCGGTGTTATTTATAAGAATTGGGCAGCTTATGAGAGGGTATCTGGTGAAGTCTGCGTCCTTTAACTCTCTTTACAGTGAGTGGGTCCCTCAGCAACACCTTTCGAGGCTGTCGCTTTTTGGGTGTGGATGCCTCAGGCTGTTACTGTCTGCAGTTTTTAACTTCCACCTGATGGTGACGTCCCACAGCACGGACTGTCTGCGCTGATCCCATAACTGCCGCCACCTTTTTGTTACTGTGCGACTTTAACGCCCATAACCCTTTGTTGGGTGAATTGGTGGCAGCAGGCTGAGACACTGTCGTTGAGCAAGTGTTGGCACAGCTCGACATTTCTCTTTTAAATAACGGTGCCTCCACAAATTTCAGTGTGGCGCATGACATGTACTCAGCCATCGACCTTTCGGCCTGCAGCCCTGGCAGATTGTCCAATGGAGTCTGCATGACGACTTGTGTGGTAGTGACCACTTTCCGAGCTTTCTGTCACTGCCACAGCGTCACTCTCCTGCCCCCCCCCCCCCCCCCGGATAGGCTTTAAATAAGGCTGATTGGGACTCATTAGCCTCCAGTGCCA